>NC_135349.1:28161424-28467311 GCF_023851605.1 Tamandua tetradactyla
TGATATATTTCATAGATGGATTTAATCATCAGTCTGTTGACTGCATCTAGGGCTGACTGCATCTACAATCCACAAAGGAGATTGCCCTTAGTTATTAGGGGAGTTTCCTCATTCAGTCAGTTGAAAGTCTTATAGTGAGGACAGAGGACTTCAAATGTCAGAAAGAATACTGACTTTTTTATTCAGCCATCCAGCTTTCCTTCGGGAATTCAACTTTACCTTCATTAGAATTTCCGGCTTGCAGCCTGACCTACAGAGTTCATACTTGCCAATCCCCACAGTCACATGACCAATTCCTATAATAACTCTGTGTGTGTGTGTGTGTGTGTGTGTGTGTGTCTAGATAGCTATACCTTTTGGCTTTGTTTAGCTGGAGAACCTTGGCTATTACAGAGCCTAAGAAAATGTGCTGGAGAGCAAAAGGCTGTGTGAAAGAAAATTAAGACTCCTCAGCTGACCAGGCAGGTGAACATAGACACATGAGTGAGCTAAGATGAGATCAGCCAAGACTGACCAAAACCAGAAAAGCCACCCAGCCAAGTCCTGCACAAATTGCCAAATCACAGAATCATGAGCTAATAAAAGATGGCAATTCATTTTATCATATTCTCAGAGCAGTCAGTGTCTTTCACAAGTAGAGCTACAGTGTAGCTTTGTCAACAAATATTTATTAAGCACCTACTTTTATTTGCTAGGATTGTTCTAGGCACTGATGATAAACTAATGAAAAAAAGAAAAATTCCCTGCCCTTGTGAAGCTTATATTCTAGGTGCAGGGAATGGAAGTTTTAAAAATTAGTAAGTATAACACATTCTATGCAATGGGGATAAATGCTCTGGGGAAAAATAATAGTAATGTATAACACTATGTTCCAGGCAACATTCAAATGACAGTAGGGAGTGTTGAGAGTTCTAAGAGTAAGTGATGTTTGAGCAAAGATCTGGAGGAGGTGAGGGAATTAGTGGGCCTTATTAATATCTGGGGTAGTCTTCTAGGGACAAACAGCAAGGACAGAAGTTCCCTTTTCTGTCTGGAGCTGGGGGATTCAAAGGCTTTGTCTAAGGGGTCTTTTCTTAGGCTCTTATGTTTGGTTCTTTGTTTTTTCCAAGGGTCTGTTCTCTTCAAAACATTTTTTTTCCCAAAACAATCTTATAGAAATACACAGAGCAAAAGCAAGTAGCAATTCTGAGCTGTGCTCTCAGATTCCAATAGTAGTGGACTATTTTATCATAATCCCTAGCCTTGGGACTCAGGAAAGTAGTCATTTTTGGGCAGATGCTGCCCTCTGCTGTTTACATTTACAATTGCACCCACAAGTATTGCCTGAAGAAGCAAGGTCCCAGCCGAGGACAGGTTAAGCCCTTGACAAAATGCCCCATCTTCCTTGCTACTGGGTTTACAACCTGCCTCAGGAATCCCTTGAAGGTGAGATTAGAAGATGAAGACATTTTTCAATTCTTCATACAACCCTTCCTATACATATACTACAATTCTCAAAGAACTCAAATTCTCGTCCACATGATTATTTGATACTGCACAAACCCCTTTGGGACATGCTGTGGTGGCTTTGATAGCCACATTGCAGATGACTTGCGATGTAGGGAAGTTTTAAACTTGCACTTAGTCTCATTAGCCAGTGTATGGAAAAAACAAAGATCGTAACTGAGAAATTGAAATTGAAGGGATAATTTTGATTACTGAATCACACAGATATTCCTTTTTGCTTTCTGGAATATTGGAGTAGATAAAGGAGAATACCTGGAATCCTTAAACGATTATTCAGCTGCTCTGCTATCTGAAATGATTGTAAAAGCCCATATCTTGTGCCCTAGTGATTCTAAGAGCTGTTATTCTCTTTATCTGGTCATTTTCTTGTAGGGTAAAGGCCCTAATGTTAATGAAGAATTTGAAGTCGGCCATTAACTAGTTTCAGCCTTTTACATTTGTGAATCATATCAGCTAGACACTGCCATTGAAAGACAACTTGTCTCCCTTCCTTTCTTTTTACATCTTTAGTATTGAAATAATAGCTCTGTCTCCCCTCCTTTCTGATTAGGTCCTCCTATTGAAATGATAATGATAACACTGTCTCCTTTTCTGCTTAGAACTTGCTATTTGAAATGGTAATGACCTCATCTCCCCTTGCTAAAATCCTTTAAAACCTCAAACCCCTTAAACTCTAGGAAATAGATTTTGGGCTCTCCTACTACACACTTAGTAATAAACTCTTTCTCTCTTGTCTCAGGAATTGGTTATTGAACACTTTGAGCTAAAGAATCCACAGCCTTTGTCTGGTAACAAGATGAAAGTCAGAATCTTCTAACCCTCACCCCAGTACAACTGAAATACAAAGAGAGGGGCTTACTCAAGATCACACAAATTTTAAGTATCAAATGCAGGGGAAAAAAATCCACGAATTGTCATCATTCCAACCAAGTTTCCTCTGAGTACTGTCTTGCCCTGCTCTAGGTATCCATCTACAGACCCATATGTGATTCTGTTTTCGGATATGAATGATTTTTGCATCTTTCAGCAGAATGAAGGAGAGGTTGGGGGGAACGCTAGGATCTTATGTAGTGGGCCTCCATCAAACTGTAAATGTTGGGTAATATTTTCTAATTTTAATCTCAGTATCTCCTGCTTCTCAATCTTCCCCATTTAAGAAGTAGCAAAGTTTTCTATACCAATGCCCTCGGGATAGAGCTTAAAGCAGAGATAGTAAAAAAAAAAAAAAAAAAACTAAGAGCATCAATGCTTAGCTTTTGAATTTTAAAAATAGACTTTTGAAACTCATAGCAGACAGAACCATTTAGAAGAAAAGGTTTCTGAGTTTCCAAAACCTGAGCTGAGATATTAAAAGATAAGGCCCTAAAGAACTCATGACATCCAAGTTCAGGCCATGCATTGAGATAGCGGGCGATCTCCTGTCAAGGTGAAGTCAGAGAGAAAGTAAGAGTTCCTTGCTAATGCTTGTCACCTGCCCCAGGTTGAGATTAGGGGGAGACGGAGATAGAAGACAAAACTTGCAAATCAATTTGGGAAGCAAAAAAGTAGATGAGGACTATGTCCCTGATTTTTGGGTGAAGTTCAGGATTGTGGCAAGCATCATGGTGGCGACACTGTAACCAAGAAATCAGGATTAAGGGATGATTTTGATTACTGAGTCATTATATAGATGCTCCTGTTTGCTTTCTGGTATATTCAAGTAGAGAGAGGGAAACTCCTGAAATTTCTGAATTGTAATCCAGCTGCCTTGATCTCTGATAATGATTGTATAGCCCTTATCTTCTGCCCTTGTGATTGTAAAAACCTTGCAACTAGCCTTCATTTGTACCTAATTATCCAGTTTTTCAACTTTAGAGTTTTGTAATCACTAAAGACAGCCTCTGATGTTTTTTAATGAAGGGTCTTGGGTCAGCTTAGTACTAATCCATCCCAAATCCAAAGTTATCTTGAGAACCAAGACTATACCTAACCAAAATGTGCCCAACTGACATGTGCAATAGCTTAGACTTTAACTTACCAGTCACCTATACTTCATCCGGCCATTTTCTTATACACGTTCTGTTGTGACTAAGCGTGTAATCCATCTGTGCATAGTCAATAATGAGATCACCTCTAACTACATCATCTGTAAACCCTGTGCTCATCATTATCCTAAACCCTGCCCATCTTTTTTGTTAATAAAACTGTCAGAATTACTGCAGTTTGGGGGGATAGATTTTAGGCCATTAGGCCCTCTGCCCTCCTACTACATGCCTAGTAATAAACTCGTTCTCTCTTTTAAACTCCAATGTCTCAGCAATTAGTTATTGAGTGTGTCAGGCAGAAGAATCTATGGACTGTGTCTGGTAACAACATGCACACTCCTGCCCTATCAGCACACCACCACCATCACGACATCATGCAGAATAGGATGAGCAGGTGGTCAGCCTAGACCAAGAGGACCAGAGACCTTCAACAACCAGTAGGTACAGAAAGGCTTCCTTCTATTCTCCCACATCCACCTCCACCAAGGAGTCACCTTTGAACAGCTGAGTCATGGCTAGTGGATACAAGAAAACCTTGCAGTTCAAGTAAAGAGCTGTGTCTCAAGAAAAGGGACACACAAAGCCAGGTAACAACTCTGGCTCTTGATTAGTAAACCCAGGGAGGCTAGGGACTGGCTCTGAAAAAGCTTTCTTTTCTTTTCCTTTTTTTTAAAAAAAAACTTTTTAGCAGCCCATTCAAGAAAACCCCAGGCATTCTTAATTGTGAGCACTGTACCAGGCAAGGACAGAGTTGAGGAATGTGGGGAGACAAAGTAACAAGTCAGGTAAAGGAGATAATTCCCTAAAAGGTGTATCTTTCCCAAGAAAGGGGTATGAGGGCAGGGCCCCCACACAATTGGTGACTTTATTCAGAGAATTCAGACACCAGGAGGCTGGAAAATAGAAACAGCTTAAGTCCAACTTCTGCCTCAGCCTCTGTCTCAACCATGTCCCTGGCAGGGACAGGGTCTACTGAATATTAAAGACACAGTACCACTTTACACTGGTGGGGAGCTGTGGCCTGACAAGCACCACCTGCTGGTCAGTACAAGAAAAGCACAGAATCAAGAGGCTTCACAGGAAAAGACTGGCACACTACAGGGTCTCATCCTTAGGGAACCTTGATACTGATTACATCCTCTTCCTGAGACCTGGGCCTACCTTGTCTTGGAAAATATGACTGGGGTGTATTAGTTAGGGTTCTCTAGAGAAACAGAATCAACAGAGAACACTCACAAATATAAAATTTATAAAGTATCTCACATGACCACAGGAACAAAGAGTCCAAAATCTGCAGAGTAGGCTGTGAAGCCGACGATTCCAATGGAGGGTCTGGACAAACTCCACAGGAGAGGCTCACCAGCCAAAACAGGAAGAACCCGTTTCCTCTGAATCCTCCTTATAAGGCTTTCAGTGATTAGGTTAAGCATCACTCATTGCAGAAGACACGCCCCTTTGGCTGATTACAAATGGAATCAGCTGTGGATGCAGCTGACATGATCATAATTCTATGAAATGTCCTCATCTCAACAGACAAGCCAGCACTTGCCCAACCACCACTTGGCCAAGTTGACACATGAACCTAACCATGACATGGTGAGACCCTCCACATAAACACTTCCATATAAGCAGGGCAAGAACTGAAAAAAAAAAAAAATAACTAAGAGCTTAAAAATTCCAATCAGCTAAATAGAAGCTATGCTAGAGTCTAGAACAAGTTGAACTGAACACCAAAGAACAGTTAGAGAAACAAGAAAACTATATAAAAGAGAAAACAACTTCCAGAAAAAACTAATCAAGGAAAGTAAATGTCTAGGCACCAGCAAAAAATCATGAATCATAATAGGAAGCACAAAGATATGGCCCAAAGGAAAAAAGTAACACTTCAAATGAAATACAGGAGTTGAAACAACTAATTAAAGATGTGTAAACAAATCTTCAAAATGAAATCAATGAGCTAATGAAAATATGGCAAAAGAGATGAAGAATATAAAGAAGACACTGGGTAACAACACAGAAAAACTCTAAAACTAGAAAAAAAAGGGCAGAATTTATGAAATTTAAAGGCACAACAGAAAAGATGAAGAACACAATGGAGACTTACAACAGCATATTTGATGAGGCAGAATAAAGGATTAGTGGACAAGAAGAAGTTTCCAAGAAGGACAAGAGAAGGGAAAAGGTACAGAAAGAATAATGGAGGAAATAATGACTGAAAATTTCCCAGCACTTATGAAAGACAAAATTACAAATCCAAGAAGCATAGACTATCCCAAACAGAATAGATATGAATAGACCTACTCCAAAACACGTACGATTCAGATTGTCAAATGTCAAAGACAAAGAGAATTCTGAAAGCAACAAGAGAAAAGCGATCAACACATACAAGGGAATCTCGATAAGACTACGTATGGATTTCTCAGTAGGAACCATGGAGGCAAGAAGTCAGTATCATGATATATTTAAGATACTGAAAGAGAACAAAGGTCAACCTAGAATTCTATATCTGTTAAAACTGATGTTCTAGTTTGCTAGCTGCCGGAATGCAACACACCAGAGATGGATTGGCTTTTAATAAAAGGGGATTTATTCTGTTAGTTCTTCAGAGGAAAGGCAGCTAACTTTCCACTGAGGTTCTTTCTTACATGGGAAGGCACAGGATGGTCTCTGCTTGCCTTCTCTCCAGGCCCCTGGGTTCCAACAACTTTCCCCGGGGTGACTTCTTTCTGCATCTCCAAAGGCCTGGGCTGAGCTGCGAGAGCTGAGATGAGGAATGCTGAGCTGCTTGGGCTGTGCTATGTTGTGCTCTCTCATTTAAGCACCAGCCAATTAAGTCAAACGTCATTCATTGCAGCAGGTATGCCTCCTAACCGACTGCAGATGTAATGAGCAACAGATGGGTTCACGTACCATTGGCTCATGTCTGCAGCAACAAAACAAGGTACATTCACCTGGCCAAGCTGACAACTGAATGTAACTACCACAATTGACCTTCAGAATTGAAGGAGAGTTTAAATATTTTCAGACAGACACAGAGAGTTTATGAACAAGAGACCTGCTCTACAAGAAATACTAAATGGGGCACTGCAGGCACATAGGAAAAGACAGGAGAGAGTGGTTTGGAGAAGAGTGTGAATATGGTTGAAAGTAGGGGCATGTATGATGCCAGAAGGAAAGACAGAATAAACACTGGGACTATAAAACTTAGCAATACCTAGAATGGACAAAAATGGTGATTAAATGTACAGATATAAGAAAGTTTTTACACAAAGGAGAACAAATGAATGTCACCACTGCAAGGTGTTGAAAATGGAAAGGTACCTGGAAAAAATATAATCAATGCAAACTAGGTTCTAAAGTTAACAGTAACATTGTAACATGCTTCCATTAATTGTAACAAAGGCAATATACTAAGGCTAAATGCCAAATAAGAGGGAGAAGTAAGAGAGGGAAATGGGATTCTTGTTGCTGTTGTTCTTGTTGTTTATTCTTTATTTTTAATATCATTTTTCTCCTTTCTTTGCAGAAGAAATGGAAATATATAGATTGTGGTTGTGGAATGCATAACTATGTGATTATACCAGGAGATATTGATTGTTCACTAACAATGGACTTATGGCTGTAAATAAAACTGTTTAAAAAATAAACAGAAAAATACAAGTGCTGGATGAAGATGTGGAGAGAGAAATATAATGGAAATAGAATGGTGCAACTCTTCTGGAGGGCAGTGTGGTGATCCCATAGTAGGCTAAACATAGAGTGGCCATATGATCCTACAACCCCATTATTAGGTATATTCTTGGAAAAACTGAAAGCAGGGACACATGATCATTTGCACACTGGTGTTTATGGCAGAAATATTCACAATTTGCAATGGAAGGAAGTGGCCCTAAGAGTACATCAACTGATGAATGGAAGGGTGAACTGTGGTGTATACATACAATGGAATACTGAGTGGCTGCAAGAAGGAATAAAGTTGTGAGGCATGCAACTAGATGAATGAAACTTGGGGACATTATTTTGAGTGAAATAAGCCAGAAGCAAAAAGACAAATACTGTAAGGCTTAACCCATATAGATTAAATATAATGAGCAAACTCTGAGAATTGAATTTGAGAATATAGGTTATTAAGGGATAGAAACTGGGCAGAGATAGGACAATCAATGATTAAAGAGTACATAATGTTCAATAAGGCTTATTGGAAAGGTTACTAGATTATAAATTCCTACAGCAGTCACATCTATTCGTGAGTTTTAAGTTATTTCTAAATTCTGAAATACTGGGCTCTTTGGGTATTTCCTTGAAGTTCCCTGGAACTCCAGTGATAACTGAGACTCAGAGTTAGAGTTCTGCAGCTCTTGAAGTCAGCATTACTCCTTACAACAACTGTTAAATAAGCTGAAAAAAGAGATCACACTTCAATTAGAAATATGATTGAAATGGACTTGGTTAGGACTAAGATAAATAAAAATACAGCATAAACAAGTGTGCTGGTTTCAAGCTATTATGTACCCCAGAAAAGCCATGTTCTTTAATCCTCATTCAATATTGCTGGGTAGAATCTTTTTTATTGTTTCCATGGAGATATGTCCCACCAAATCGTGGGTATTAACTTTTGATTAGATGGTTTCCATGGAGATGTGGCTATAGCCATTCAAGGTAGGGTTGCTTACTAGAGCCCTTTAAGAGGGAATCCTTTTGGAAAAAGCTTTAGAGCCACCAAAAACAACAGAGTCAACAGAATAGGCAGAGCCCTAGGGAAACCATTGAAGAAGCCTGGAGAGAAAGTTAGCAGATGTTGCCATGTGCCTTTCCAGCTGAGAGAGAAATCCCAAATATCATTGGCCTTCTTGAACCAAGGTATTGTTCCCTGGATGCCTTGTCATTTTTGCAGCCTTGCCTTAATTGGGATATTTTCATGGCTTTAGTACTGCAAACTTGCAACTTAACAAATTTCCCTTTTAAAAAGCTCTTCCATTTCTGGTATATCACATTGTGGCAGCTTACAAGCATAAAACAGATTTTGGTACCAAAAGTGGGTTACTGCAGTCTGCAAATACCAAACATGTTGGAGCAGCTTTTTAAATGGTTAAGGGTAAGATTCTAGAAGAGTTGTGTGGAGCTTGAAAGAGAAGACCTAGAATGATTTGAAGAGACTGTTGGTAGAAATGTGGACTCTAAAGGTACCTCTGATGAGGCTTTAGACAGAAATGTTGAACATGTCATTGAAAACTGCAAGGAAGGCATTCTTTGTAGATGGAAGTCAGAATTTGAGAGTGACTTAACTTGGATATTTAGCAGAAGAGATTTCCAAATTAAATGTGGAAAATGCAGTCTGGTTTCTCCTTGCAGTTAATAGTGAAATGTGATAGGTGAGAGAGAAACTGAGAACTGAACTCTTGGATATAAAGAAACCAGAAATTGATGGTCTGGAAAATTCTGGGTGTCCAGAAAGGGAGACCACAAAGAATAGTGTCCTAGATGGAAAAGTTAGAGATGGAACAGGAGGGCAACTGAGGCAGCAATTCAGGAGTGCAGCTGACCTGAGAGAGCCTTCAGCACCACATATGGCAGCTCTGGTTGCAGAGGCCGAGGAACTGAGAGGCAGAAAGCTGGCATCTGGCATGGGAGTGCACGGATTTGTACACAGAACTAGGAAGTAAGCCAGGCCGTGTTCCTTGGGTGTGCTACCCTCACCGGCACAGCCCCATGACTGGCAACTCACCCCACACCCCACACATCTGAACCCCTCACCTGCTCCCTTTCCCCATGCTCCAGGCACCCCAACCCCACCAGTACCAAGTGCACATACCTGCCTCACACCCCCACCCCAAGTGCAGCCCAACCCACCTCTCCTAACCCCTCCCAAGCACTACCTACCCCTCCATGTTCCCTGGAGGTTGTTACTAGCACATAAAAATGGCAGGCACTAACCTCCATACCTAGGCTATCCCCACTCCCCTGCCTATAGTGTCACACAGCTTCACCCTGCCCTCCTGAGCTCAGTGCATCCCTTTATGACACTCCCAGGCCCGTGCATGTTCATGGGCCCCAATCACATCATTCAGGTCTGGGAACTGCACTTTACAGCAGTCCTAGAACTGCGCGTGTGCATAGGCCTCAGCCTCACTTCCCAGCTCTGAGAAAGTGCCCACCTGCACAGCTGGGTCACATCTGCCCACAATCCATGAAGGCTTAATGCTGACCTGCTGCCACAGCTCTATGTATGTGCACAAAGGGCCCCATGCCTTAGACCAGCACACAGCAGTGTTTCGTCCCTCAGACCAATGCACCAGCACAGCTACATCCTCCCTGGTCTCTAGGCACTCATGTTCACAAGCACCAGCATAACATTCCCAACCTGTACCCATACCTGCCCTGAAACAAATCACCATACTGAGTGCTCCACCTGCTCATGCCCTGCTCCCTGCTGTACAACCGGCCTTAGACTACTGAAGGAAATCAACTCCCAAATTAAATCAGTTAAGATATTTACATGCGATGAAGACAGCAGAAGATCACTAAGCATTTCACAATGCAGACAGGTACAGCTCTGTCTAATGACCAAATTAAAACACCAGAGGAGACACAGACATTGGAACAACTAATCAAAGATGTTCATATAACTCTACTAAATAAAATAAGTGGGATAGCAAATGACATAAAGGAGATCAAGAAGACCACAAAGAGAATTTGAAAGAATAAATAGAAAAATAGTAGAAGTCATAGAGATTAAAGACTGTTGGCCAAAGAAAAAAACATGCTAGAGGCACACAACACCGGATTTGAAGAGAAAGAAGAAAGAATAACTGATACAGAGGACAGGATAATTGACTTTGAAGACTCAAAACAGCAAATGGCAAAAAAGATGGAAAAAATTGAATGGGAACTCAGGGAAATGATAGGCAAACAAAGCGCACAAATATAAGAATCACTGGTTTCCCAGAAGAAGAAGAGAGGGGTAAAGGGCTAGGAAGAGTAGTTGAGGATATAATGGGGGTAAACTTCCCAACACTCATAAAGGACATAGATATACAAGTCAAAAAACCCCAAAGAACTCCAAACAGAATAAATCCAAATAGGCCTTTCCCAAGACGCATACTAATCAGTCTGTCAGATGTTGAAGAGAAGCAGAAAATTCTCAAAATGGCAAGAAAAAAACAATCTACTATATACTCAGGAAATCAAATAAGACTGAGTTCAGATTACTCGACTAGCACCCTGGAGGTGAGAAGGCAGTGGTATGATATATTCAAGATCTTGAAAGAGAAAGACTTCCAGCC
The DNA here is from genome assembly GCF_023851605.1 of Tamandua tetradactyla. Lineage (NCBI taxonomy): Eukaryota > Metazoa > Chordata > Mammalia > Pilosa > Myrmecophagidae > Tamandua > Tamandua tetradactyla. Next base: position 28,172,238 of record NC_135349.1, read on the forward strand.
AAGAATTCTGTACCCAGCCAAACTGCCCTTTAAAACTGAGGGAGACTCTCTACATGGGACATGACTCCCAGGGGTGTGGACCTTCCTGGCAATGTGAGACAGAGATCTTGGAATGAACGGAGACTCAGCATCAAGGGATTGAGAAAAACCCTAGAGTGAGCTGAGACTTAGCATCAAGGGATTAAGAAAACCTTCTCAACCAAAAGGGGAAAGAGGGAAATGAGACAAAGTGTCAATGGCTGAGAGATTCCAAACAGAGTCGAGAGGTTATCCTGGAGGTTATTCTTATGCATCAAGTAGATATCATCTTGTTATTCAAGATGTAATGGAGAGGCTGGAGGGAACTGCCTGAAAATGTAGAGCTGTGTTCCAGTAGCCATGTTTCTTGAGGATGATTGAATAATGATACAGCTGTCACAATGTGACTGTGTGATTGTGAAAACCTTGTGTCTGATGCTCCTTTTATCTACCTTGTCAAGAAAGGAGTAGAACATATGGAATAAAAATAAATAATAGGGGGAACAAATGCTAAAATAAATTTAGTTTAAACGCTAGTGATCAATGAAAGCAAGGGGTAACGGGTATGGTAGGTATAGTCTTTTTTTTTTTTCTTTCCTGTGTTCATTTTATTTCTTTTCCTATTGTCTTTTTATTTCTTTTTCTGAATTAATGCAAATGTTCTAAGAAATGATGAATATGCAACTAAGTGATAATATTGTGAAATACTGATTATGTATGTTGTTTTATTTTTTCTTTATTTTATATAAATTTTTAAAAAATGGAAAAAAAATTGAGGGAGAGATTAAAGCTTTCACAGTCAAAGGAGTCCTAAAAGAATTTGTCAACAAGAGACAGGTCCTACAAGAAATGCTAAAAGGAGTTCCGCCAGCTGAAAAAAACAGACAGGAGAGGGGGTCTGGAGGAGGGCACAGAATTGAAGAGTACCACTAACGGTAATTTAAAGAATACAAAGAGAGAGTGGGAAAAGAATACATAGATCTGACAAATAAAATAAAAAACGATAAGATGGTGGAATCAAGAAACATCTTTTCAGTAATAACTGAATGTTAATGGACTAAATTTACCAATTATAAGATACAGATTGGCAGAATGGATTAAGAAACATAATCCAGCTATATGTGGCTTAGAAGATATTTATCTCAGACACAAGGATACAAATAGATTGAAAGTGAAAGGATGGAAAAATATCTTGCACGCAAGTTGTAACCAAAAGAAAGCAGGAGAAGCTATACTAATATCAGACAAAATAGACTTTAAATGTAACGCATCATAAGAGACAAAGAAGGACACTACATACTAATTAAAGGGTCAATTCACCAAGAATATATAACAATCATAAATGTCTATACTCCCAATCAGGGAGCTTCAAAGTACATGAGACAGACATTGGCAAAACTGAAGGGAGCGATAGATGTTTCAATAATAACAGTTGGAGACTTCAACACACCACTCTCCTCTACAGATAAACAACCAGACAGAAGATCAAAAAGGAAATAGAGAAGTTAAATAACTTGATAAATGAATTAGACCTAACAGGCATATAAAGGGCACTGCACCCCAAAGCACAAGGTTATACATTCTTCTCTAGTGCTCATGGAACATTCTCCGGGATAGATCATATGCTGGGGTACAAAACAGGTCTTTATAAATTAAAAATATTGAAATTATTCAAAGCACTTTCTCTGATCACAATGGAATAAAGCTGGATCTCAATAACCACCAAAGAATAAGAACATTCACAAGTATATGGAGATTAAATAACACTCTCTTAAACAACCAGTGGGTCAAAGAAGAAATTGCTAGAGAAATCAGCAGCTATCTGGAGATGAATGAAAATGAGAATACAACTTATCAGAACTTATGGGATGTGGCAAAGGCTGTGGTGAGAGGCAAGTTTATTGCTTAAATGCCTATATTAAAAAATAAGAAAGAGCAAAAATTGAGGACTTAACAGAAAACTTGGAGGAACTTGAGAAAGAACAGCAAACTAACCCCAAAGCAAATAAGAGAAGAGAAATAACAAAGATTAAAGCAGCGATAAATGAATGGGAGAACAAAAGAACAATAGAAAAAAATCAATAAATCCAAAAGTTGGTTCTTTGAGAAAATCAATAAAATTGATGGGCAACTAGCAAGGCTGACAAAGAAAAAAAAGTGAGAGGATGCAAACAACAAAATCAGAAATGACAAGGGGTGTGTTACCCAAATCATGAAGAAAAAAAGAAATCATAAGAGGATACTATGAACAACTATATGCCAACAAATTACACAACTTAGATGAAATGGACAAATTCCTGGAGACACACAAACAAGCCACACTGACTCAGGAAGAAATAGAAGATCTCAACAAACTAATCACAAGTAAAGAGATTCAATCAGTCATCAAAAATCTTCACAGGGGAATTTTATCAAACATTCCAGAAAGAAATAAAACCAATTCTGCTCAAACTTTTCAAAAAAATTGAGGAAAAAAGGAAGTCTACCTAACTCATTTTATGAAGCTAATATCATTTTAATACCATAATCGGGTAAAGATGCTATAAGAAAGGAAAACTACAGGGCAATCTCCCTAACGAACATAGATGCAAAAATTCTCAATAAAATATTAGCAAATAGAATCTAACAACACATTAAAAGAAATATACACCATGACCAAGTGGGGTTTATACCAGGAATGCCAGGATGGTTCAACACAAGAAAATCAATTAATGTAATACAGCACATTAACAAATCAAAAGGGAAAAAATCACATGATCATCTCAATTGATGCTGAAAAAGCACTCGATAAAATTCAGCATCACAATCCAAAAGATAAGAATCAAAGGTAGCTAACTCAATATGATAAAGAGAATATATGAAAACCCAATAGCCAGCACTGTACTCAATGGAGAGAGACTGAAAGCCTTCTGCCTAAGATCAGGTACAAGACAAGGATGCCCACTGTCAATACTATTATTCAACATTGTGCTAGAAGTTCTAGCTAGAGCAATCAGACAGGACAAAGAAATAAAATGCATCCAAATTGGAAAGGAAGAAGCAAAACTCATTATTTGCAGATGATATGATACTATACTTGGAAGATCCTGAGAAATCTACAGCAAAGTTACTTGAGCTAATAAACAAATTCAGCAAGGTGGCAGGATATCAAATTAACATGCAAAAATCAGCAATATTTCTATACACAAGCAATGAGTTAGCTGAGAAGTCAGTTAAGGAAAAAATTCCATTCAAAATAGCAACTAAAAGAGTCAAATACTTAGGAATGAACTTAATTAGGGACGTAAAGGACTTGTACACAGAAAATTACATTACATTGCTAAAAGAAATCAAAGGAGCTCTAAATAGGTGGAAATACATTCCCTGCTCATGGATAGGAAGACTAAATATAGTTAAGATGTCAATTCTCCCCAAATTGAGCTACAGATTCAACATAATACCAATGGAAATTCCAACAACCTACTTTGAAGATTTGGAAAAGCTAACTACCAAATTCATCTGGAAGGGAGAGACCCCAAATAGCTAAAAGCATCCTAAAAAAGAACAAAGTGGGAGGATTAACACTCCCTGACTTTAAAATCTATTACAAAGTCACAGTGGTCAAAACAGCATGGTACTGGCACAAAGACAGAAGCACTGACCAATGGAATCAAATTGAGAGTGCAGAAATAGAACACCAAATCTATTTTTGATAAGGCCCCCAAATCCTCTGAACTGGGACAAAATAGTCTTTTCAATAATTGGGCATGGAAGAACTGGATATCAATAGCAAAGAGAATGAAAGAGGACTCCTATGTTACACACTACACAAAAATTAACTCAAAGTGGATCAAACACCTAAATATAAGAACTAGCACCATAAAACTTCTAGAAGAAAATGTAGAGAAACATCTTCAAGACCTAGTAATAGGAGGTAGCTTCCTAAAATTTACACCCAAAGCTCAAGCAACAAAAGAAAAAATAGATAAATGGGAACTCCTCAAAATCAAATGCTTCTGCACCTCAAAAGACATTGTTAAAAAGGTGAAAAGGCAGCCAACTCAATGGGAGAAAATATTTGGAAATCACATATCAGACAAAGGTTTGATTTCCTGTATATACAAAGAAATCATACAACTCAACAACAAAAAAACAATCTAATTATAAAATGGGCTAAAGATACGATCGGCATTTTTCTGAAGAGAAATACACATGGCTCAAAAGCACATGAAGAGATGCTCATTTTCATTGGCTATAAGGGAAATGCAGATCAAGACTACAATGAGACACCACCTCACACCTATAAGACTGGCTGTTATTAAACAATCAGGAAATTATAAATGTTGGAGAGGATGTGGAGAAACTGGGATACTTATGCACTGCTGATGGAAATGTGCAATGGTGCAGCCACTATGGAAGCTAATGAGGTTAGAAACTCCAATGTAAGGGAATAGATAAGAGTGAAGGTGATTCTCTACTGGGTCTAGAAGTAGTATTATCATATTAAAGATGAACAAGATGGAAAGGGGTCGTGTAGACCTACATGTCCCACTGACTCACAGTAGAAATATGAATATGAATGTGAATATATGAATGAATTCTTGCAAGAATTACTTCAAAGATATGATTCTTGTAAAAAGAGTGTTTAAGTCCAGGGTACAAGGGGAAAACTACTATTGCACATGCAAAAGGAAACCATCACAACTATTACCGCAGCAACAGCAGAGGTAAATAATGGGGCGAGGAACAAAAGTTAAGAGGAGGTTTAGATCTCCTATTTGGTAAGGGTGTGTTTATTGGTTTTCTGTCTCTTGGGTACAATGAAATTATCTAAAATTGAGAATGATGGACTGTGGACTTTGAGCGCTCTACATAATGCCCAAGGAGTTCAGGTGGCTGAAGGATGCACTGATGGAGAAGCAGAATTGCAAACGATAGTGTATACTTATGAACAAAGGTTGTGCAACTACAAAAGGGACCAAAGTCATGAGGCATGCAACAATGTGAATGAACATATGGGACATTTAGTGAAACAAAATAAGCCAGAAACAAAAAAACAACAATGGTATGGTCACCTTTAGAAAATGCATATATAAAAAAAGTGGCCTAGATTGTAAGCTTTTAAAGCTGACACATTAAGTCTGGAGTGGTGATTATTATTTCTGGATTTTGAGAGGCTTTTTTATGTATATAACCTGATATTTAGAGATAAGCAAGAAGCCAAACAGGTTGGGGTTAAAGTAATTCAGAACACAGGGGTAAGGAAGACAGTGTCTATATTTTAGAACCACACATACTCTTTAAGACCAATGAAAGAAGGGCTTATTTGATTTGGAACTGAAATTTTCTGTATGGCATAATCTAATACAACTTATCTGTATGGCTCATTTGAACAACTGAAACACAGAGAGCACAGAATGAGAAAGAGGTCCTTTAATTCTATACAGATTATTGTAATGCCTGAAAACATCCTAGAGTATATGAACCAGATAATTAAAAAGTATTGGCAAAGCCCCCTGAAGGAGAGAAGAAAGACTATGGGGAACTATTAAACCTTACCATCAGGGAATCCTCCGATACCATGTCAAACTTTAGGGATACCCAAATCAATAGGCTATGCCCCTGATCGTGAGGCTTACTCTCGTGAAGCTTATATAGGTGGCCTAGAAGCTTAGACTACCTATAGGCTTGCCTAAGAGTTACTTCTGGAGGACCTCTGTTGTTGCTCAGACTGAGTTGGCCTCAGTCTCTCCAAGCCCAGCTCTGCAAGTGAAATCATAACCCTCCGTCCTACATGGGACATGACATACAGGGGTTGAAGTCTCCCTGGTGACGTGGGAGAGGACTCCCAGGGATGAATTCAGATCCGGCACTGTGGGATCAACAATTACATCCTGACCAAATGAGGGGAAAGAAGTATAATTAATAAAGTATCAGTGACAGTGAGTTCAAATAGAGTCGAAAGACTACTCTGGATGTTGCTCTTATGCGAGTTTCAGGTAGACCTTGCTACCTATCATAACCTGCCAACCCCCAATCAGGACCATTCCAGCCAGTCCTAAAGAACACCTAGAGCAATTTATAAGATTCCACAAGAGTTCCAGGCACGAGAGTAACTTGCCAGAAACCTAAAACCTCCAGATAGGTCCCTGGTCCAGATAAGTCTGAAACCTAGAGGCCCTAGCCTCTCCAGAACATCAGCTAGTTCCATCTCCCCACTCCATATTAGCAACAAACCCTTCCAATATCAAAAATTTAGAATTGCCATAGCCCAAACAACCCCAATGAGAGGTATGGAAAGATCAAAGGTTGATGGTGGAATTATACACAGAAGATAGGACTTAACAAATGAATATGAATGCTGAATCATTAAATTGATACCTCACTGTTCAGAAAGAATAGTGCCCCAGGTCTTGGAGAGGGTGGAACACATTCTTTGGGGATTGGGGAGAGTCTGGCTGCCACTACATTGTTCTGGAGGGATTGAGCATGTACCCTGGAGATGGCAGAGAACCTGGGTGCAGCTCCGATGCTTGGAGAGGGTGGAGCCAAGAAAAAGGTGGTCTCCCCAGTAGCCCCCAAGATTGCATTCAGAGAGAGGCAGGCCACTGTGTAGGCCCTTAGAAAGGGTGGGACTGCCACTTTCCAAGGCCCTGAGGATATATGACTCTCAGACTTTGAAATCTAATGGAGCTTGCCCTGCAGGTTTTTGGAACTGTATGGGTCTGATGAGCCCTGTGTTCTTTCCAATTTCTCCCTTTGAAATGGGAATATGCATCCTATGACTGTCCCTCCTTTGTATCTTGACAGCAGATAACTTGTTTTGAGTTTTACAGATCCAGAACTAGGCCAGAAGGGAATTTTGCCTTAGGATGGACCATGCCTGTAGCTGACTTTGATGATATTTTCTACTGTTTCTGACTTTGTATTGCTACTGAAATGGTTTAAGGCTTTTTGATATTGCTATGGATTGAATGTCTTTTGCATTTCGAAAGAACGTATCTTTTGGTGGTCCAAATGGTAGAATATGTTGGTCTGAAGCTATTATAGATCCCAGAAAAGCCATGTCTTAAATCCTCATTCAGTATTGCTGGGTGAAATCTTTTTTATTGTTTCCATGGAGATATGATCCACCCAATTATGGGTGGTGTGCTGGTTTGAAAGGAAGTATGCCCCCTAAGAAAAGCCATGTTTTAATATGGATCCCATTTCTTAAAGGTAGAATAGTCTCTATTCAATGATGTGTATTTGGGACTGTGATGGGATCATCTCCCTGGTTGATGAGTTTTAGTTAAGAACGGTTGTTAAACTGGATTAGGGGATGATATGTCTCCACCCATCTGAGTGGGTCTTGATTAGTTTCTGAAGTCCTATAAAAGAGGAAACATTTTGGAGAATGAGAGATTCAGAGAGAGCAGAGCAGAACGGCATAGCCACGAGAAGCTGAAGTCCACCAGCCAGCGACCTTTGGAGATGAAGAAGGAAAACGCCTCCCGGGGAGCTTCACGAAATAGGAAGCCAGGAGAGAAAGCTAGCAGATGACGCCGTGTCTGCCATGTGCCCTCCCAGCCGAGAGAGAAGCCCTGACTGCGTTCGCCATGTGCCTTTCCAGATGAGAGAGAAACCCTGAACTTCATCGGCCTTCTTGAACCAAGGTATCTTTCCCTGGATGCCTTTGATTGGACTTTTCTATAGACTTGTTTTAATTCTTGGCCTTAGAACTGTAAACTAGCAACTCATTAAATTCCCCTTGTTAAAAGCCATTCTGTTTCTGGTATATTGCATTCCAGCAGCTAGCAAACTAAAACAGGTGGTAACTTTTGATTAGATAATTTTCATGGAGATGTGTCTTCACCTATTCAAGGTGGGGTTGCTTATTGGAGCCCTTTAACAGGGAACCACTTTGGAAAAAGCTTTAGAGTAATCAGAACTGACAGAGCCACCAGAACCAACAGAGCCCACACAGCCAGGGGCCTTTGGAGATGAAGAAGGAAAACACCCGTGGGGGAGCTTCATGAAACAAGAAGCCAGGAGAGAAAGCTAGCAGGCATTACCATATGCCCTCCTAGCTGACAGAGAAATCCTGAACATGATCAGCCTTCTTGAACCAAGGTATCTTTATCTGGATACCTTTATTTGGACATTTTTATAGCTTTGACTTAATTGGGACATTTTCATGACCTTAGACCTATAAACTTGCAATTTAGTAAATTCTCCCTTTTTAAAAGCCATATCATTTCTGGTATATTGCATTCCAGCAGCTTAAAAACTAAAACAACAATACTGATTATATTTTAAAACTTCAACTTCTTACCTGAAGCTGTAGAGCTGTGCTCCAGAGGCCTTGTTTCTTGAAGATGATTATGTGAAGATACAATGTTCACAGTGTGACTGTGTGATTTTGAAAAATTTGCCTCTGATGTTCCCTTTATCTAGGGTATGCACAGATGAGTAAAAATATGGATGAAAACATAAACAAATAATAGGGGGAACAAAGATTAAAATATATTGGGTAGATGGAAATACCAGTGGTCACTGAAAGGGAGAGGTAAGAGGTATGGTATGCATGCGTTTTTTCTTTTTTCTTTTTATTTCTTTTTCTGGAGTGATGCAAATGTTCTAAGAAACGATCATTGTGATAAATACACAACTATGTGATGATATTGTGACCCACTGATTGTACACCAAGTATGGAATGTGGGTATGTTAAGAATGTTTGTGTTTATATGCTGTTTGTCAATAAAAATATTTTTTAAAAAAACATTTCAACTTCTGTGCGAGATCAAAGGGAGAGATGTTTATTTGGTACAAAATTTATATTTTCTGTAGCTTACTGTCAAATTTAACCTGTATGGTTAGTTTATTTAAACAACATAATTACATGAAATCTAGAATAGGAGATGAGATCTTGTTGTTCTATACAGGTTAATATAATACCCCAATACATCTCAGAGTATTTGGGGCAGAAAATAGAAAAGTATTTGCAAAGTTCCCTTGAGGAACTTTGAGGGAGTGAGGAACAATGTGGAAATATTAAGCTTCCCCACCTGGGAAATTCCTGATATTCTCTCAAGCATTAGGGACTATCAGTTTCATAAGCCCAGCCCTTGATCTTGGGGCTTGCCCTTATGAAACTTATTCCTGCAAATGAGAAGTTAAGTCTACTTATAATTATACTTAAGAATCACCCCCAGTGAACCTCTTTTGTTGCTCAAATGTGGCCTCTCTCTGTCAATTTTGCAAATAAACTCACTATGCTCCCCTCCTACAAGGGACATGACTCCTAGGGGTATAAATCTCCCTGGAAATATGGGACATGACTCCCAGGGATGAGACTAGCCCTGGGGTCATGGGATTGAGAAAGGGCTTCTTGACCAAAAGGGGGAAAAGAAATGAACCAAAACAAAGTTTCAGTGGCTAAGAGATTTCAAATCAAGCCAAGAGGTCATTCTGGATATTATTTAGATACTATTTTTAGTTTCTAGAGTATTAGATTAGCTTGAAGAAAATACATGAAACTATTGAACTGCAATTCAGTAGCCTTGATTCTTTATGATAATTGTACAACTATATAGCCTTTATGATGTGACAGCGTGATTATGAAAATCTTGTGACTGACACTTCCTTTATCCAGTGTATGGGCAGATGATAATAAAATAAGGACAAATGTAAACACATAAATAAATAAATAAATAAAGTGGGTATAAGGGTGTGGGATGTTTTGGGTGTCTTTTAATTTTAATTTGGGGTAATGAAAATGTTCTAAAATTGACTGTAATGATGAGTGCACAACTATATGATGATACTGTGAGCCACTGATTTTATACTTTGGGTGGATTATATAGTGTGTGAAAATATCTTAATAAAATCGCATTTTAGAAAAAAAGAAAGACAAGTGAGTCTTGCTGGCCAGTTTTGTGGAACTTCAAAACCTCCCCTGGAACAGAGACACAAAGGAAAGAGAGCAAACATGGAATTGTTGGAGACTATGTTGAACAGCTAGATTTGAAGACGCTTAGCCCAAGTTGACTAAGATAACATTCCCAAATTGACTAAGATCATATTCCCCCAATGGGGCTTAAAATAGAAATTAAGCTTGGTTATAAGCGTAAGTACATGACATGAAATTTCTTAGCCACTGAAACTTTGTTTTGGTTCATTTCTTTTCCCCCTTTTGGTCAAGAAGCCTTTCTCAATCCCATGACCCCAGGGCCAGTCTCATCCCTGGGAGTCATGTCCCATATTTCCAGGGAGATTTATACCCCTAGGAGTCATGTCCCTTGTAGGAGGGGAGCATAGTGAGTTTATTTGCAAAATTGACAGAGAGAGGCCACATTTGAGCAACAAAAGAGGTTCACTGGGGGTGATTCTTAAGTATAATTATAAGTAGGCTTAACTTCTCATTTGCAGGAATAAGTTTCATAAGGGCAAGCCCCAAGATCAATACTACTACCCTGAAATAGTGTAATCTGAGAAATGTGTGTCAACTAACTAGGGGAAAAATAGCACTGAAGTTGAACTTAAAGACCTGTATTCCAGTCCTTTCTTTCCCACTGATAGCAAGGTATGTTAAGACAAATCCCTCAACCATGCCATATTGGTTTCCTTAAGGTGAATAATGCTTCAAGGATTTTGCTGAAGATCAATGAAATAGTGAATGCAAAATCTCATTAACACTGCACAATGTGAGAAACCACCAAAAGATCCAATGTGGCCCTCCTCAAAAAATGCTATTATATATTACCCCCACTCTAAGATAGTAGGTAGTAGCTGAAGGACATTTTATTTGTTAAATAGCAAATTATCTTTATCCTTATATACTAGTCTTTGGCAATCTTGAAGGCAGTAAGAGTAAATATTAGTGGTTTGCAAGTTTGGATTCAAAATCCAAGAGAAATCTAACCTGCCCAAACTGAGACAGGGGAAAAAAAAGACAATTCTCAATGATGGCAAAAGAGAGGGAGTAGCTAGAACCCATCACACTGGAAGCTTCATCCAAAGAAAAAGCAAGCTAGAAGATATCTCACAGAAATATTTTTGAAGTTGTGCTGTGTTATGTAAAATTCTTGTCATGTAAAATCCAATACTTCCTTACAAATTCTTCAGTAAAATCTATATTATGCATTTATGCTTTGGGGGGCATGATTTCTTTTGCAGGAGATATAAAGAAATATCAATGCCTGCATTAACTGTGACACAAGGTGAAAAATAAAGTGATCAATCCAGGCAGAAAAGCCAAAACAGAGATTATCATAATGTCCTTGTCCTCAGGAAGTTCAAAATACAGAGAATGAAACAGCTTTATTAAAGAAAGAATCAAAATACAACCTGACAAACATGATAAAGACTATTACAGAAATACACAAAGTGAATAGGAGAGGAAGTGGCTAACTTTACCCAAGAAATTGAGAAATATTTCATAGGGCAAGATGGTAGTTTCACAGATGGAGAAATAAAGGGAAAATCATTGTTTTGTCTTATGGAACTCAATCCCAAATAGTCACGCCTCACTTGTATACTAGTTAACAAGGTAAAAGAGGACAGGCAGAGACTTAAGAAAACTTATTTGATGGAAATAAAAGAATAGGCAATGAATAAGAGCACTAAAAAAAAATACAATCAGGAAAACCTGAACCACATTATTACTATGAGATTAAGTTAACTCAAAGATGAAAATATTAAACCAAGCCAAGAAGAGGTCTATGAACATGGTGACAAAGGCTGCAATCCAAACAAAGTCCTAATCAACATAAATGTTTACATACCAAATAATATATCCTCAAAAGGCTTTCAGCAAAAATAAGGAGAAACAGGAAAAACACAATGGCAGGAGGCCATTCACTTAATTTTATTAGCCCATGACAGATAAACTATATAAAAAATAAATAAGGATATAGAAATTGTAAATAATAATTTCTACATTATATAAATAATTTAAAATGTAAATAATACAATTAAGCTCATAAAATTAGGCATAGGCATGAATATGGATACCCAGTCAAAAATATATTTGAGTACCTACTAAGTGCCAGACATTAATCCAGATGCTGAAGGCACAGGAATGAATAAAATAAAAATAAATCCCTGTGCTTGTGGAAGTTACATTACAGTTCAGAAAGGCAGACATTAAACTAATAAATAAGTTAATTTTTTGTGTATCAGATTGTAATGAGTGCTTAGGAGAAAAATAAAGCAAGGAAAGGGGATAAGAAATGTGTGTGAGTAATTTATATGCAAATAAAAATGAAGATCAAAGTCCATATCCTGAGATCAAAGAACACAGCTATATATTGACAGCAGAATATTTTTAATTGTCTTCTTATTAGGCCACAAATTAAGACTGTACAAATTACAAAAAAAAAAAAAAAATAGAAATAATATATACCCAATCTCAAACTCAAATTAATGACAACAAAATTTAAGACAGAAAAATCCCAACTGAAAAATGTAAAGCTCTATCTTAACTCTTGGGTGTTTTTCAAAAAAAATCAATACAAAAATCACAAAGCATTCAGAAAATAAATATGTTACAAACCTATGAGTAAAAATCTATAGGATAAAGGGCAGCGGTGCGAAGATGGCTCAGTGGCAGAATTCTCACCTGCCATGCGGAAGACTCGGCTTCGATTCCCGAGGCTGCCTACGTTAAATATATATGTATATATATTTGGAAACAAATTAAAACAAAAGTAGGAAATAAGTAATTTGAAAACTGAAAAATAATAGAACCCATTAACAAATATGAGTTGATTTTTGAAAGAAACAATAAAATAGATAATCCACTACATAGACTAACCAAAGATAAAATGATTAATGAAAAAATTTCAAAATTAAAAATGAGGACGTGGAAATGGAATGAGAGAAAATGAAAAGAATTTTTAGAAAATGATTTGAAACTATGGAAGAAATTAATAATGGTCTTAGAATATACGATATCAAAATTAATGCTAAAAGAAATAGAAAAGCTTAGACCAGTTGTCTTGAAATAAACTGAAAAGTTGCCAAGAGGCCACTCCAACCAACGGAAAAGTTGCCAAGGGGCCACCCCAATCAACAGAGATTCTATATTTCTAATCTCCAGAAATACGTTTTTAAGCTATTTAAAATACTTAGTACAAATCATAATAGGGGGAATTTATGAAATCTTTTCATAAGAACCAGAGTACATGGTAAAAAAAAACATAACAAAGATAGTGCCCCCCCCAAAAAAAGCTGCAGACCAATCTCATTAATAAATGTTTATACCAGAATCACAACTAAATTATTACCAAAATATGACAGCAGGGGAACATCTGGGGAAGATGGCAGAGTAGGGAGCTGTAGGCCTGACTCCTTCTCTAAGGACAGCTAGTGGGCAGACAGAAAATTCTGAAACAACTGCTCTGAGGCTCTGGAAGCTAAGGGAGTACTGTGCAGCACCCAAGGAAGAGCAGGATGTAGAGACGGAGAAAATGCAATGACTGCGAGTAGCTTGCTCAGCCACAGCTGCTGGGGCCCCATCCACCACTTTCAAGGCAAGCAGCCTTGGATCTGGTTCCTGGCTGGCTGGCTGCTGAGGATGGAGACAGACTTGGAAACCCTCCTCCCCAAGAATGGGGAATGGGGAGATACAGCCAAGTACAGATCATGGATTTTGACCCACACTAGGTCCCACTGTTTTATCTCACCCCAAACAGGGCCTGCCACACCATTGTTTTCACTCTGCCTCTGAGAGAGGCAGAGCTGGTAGACACTTAAAAACGGATCGCCTTCTTAGGGCTGTGGGGATCAGTGTGACGATGAGTATCATCTGCTGGGCAGACTAGGAAAGTGTACCCTCAAAAAGGCTTTCTGGCGTCTTTCCTGACCCTCTCCCAGGGGACCTTTGAAACTGGTCTGCACCCCTTTGGTGGGTCCCTGACCCCATTTTCCCTGGGAATTATCAATAAACCAAGTGTCAAAGCAGAACCCTGACACAAAGCCAATTAAAAACAAATCCTTAGACACGAGAGAGAAACTGTCTTTCAGCATAACTCATCAAGATAATCATATGCTAGACATCAACAAAAAATTACAAACCATAATAAGGAACAGGATGATATGGCCCAGTCAAAGGAACAAATTGGAAAGATGAAAGAGATACAGATTTGAAATAACTAGCCAAAAATGTTCAAACAAATCTCCTAAATCAATTCAAGGATATGAAGGAAAATATGGGTAAAGAGATAAAGGATATTAAGAAAACACTGAGTGAGACTAAAGAAGAATTTGAAATATGAAAAGAGGCATAACAGAACTTATGGGCATGAAAGGCATAATAGAAGGAATTAACAACACTCTAGAGGTATATAATAGCAGATTTGAAAAGGCAGAAGAAAGAAACTGCAAACTGGAAGATAGGCCATTAGAAATCTCACAGACAAAAAAAAAAAACAGATAAAAGAATGGAAAAAATTGAGGAGGATCTCAGGGAATTGAATGACAGCATGAAGCACACAAGTATATGTGTCACTGGAGTCCCAAAAGGAGGAGAAAGAGGAAAAAGAGAAGAAAGAATAATTGATGAAATAATGGCCAAAATTTCCTGACTTTTATGAAAGACATAAAAATATATACCCAAGAAGTATAATGTATTCCAAAGAGAATTAATTCTAATAGATCTTCTTCAAGAGACATACTAATCAAAATGTCAAATTCCAGAGATAAAGAGAGAATCCTGAAAACAGCAAGAGAAACACAATTTGTCACCTACAAGGGAACAGCAATAAAGTGTCTATTTCTCAGCAGAAACCATGAGGGTGAGAAGGTGGTGATATATATTGAAGATACTGAAAGAGAAAAACTGCCAAGCAAGAGTATTTTATCCAACAAAACTGTCCTTCAAAAATGAGGTGAGTGGCTTCCGAAGAAGATGGCGGCTTAGTAAGACGCACGGGTCTTAGTTCCTCCTCCAGAACAGCTACTAAAGAAATAGAAACAGTACAGAACAGCTCCCGGAGCCATGACAGAGACCAAAAAGAAAGCGTACCCCATTCTGGAACGGCTGAACCGGCAGGGAGAATCCGCAGCGGTGAGATCACCGAGGGGCGCCCGCTTCCCCGGGCCGGGGCAGCTGGCGGCCTGAGTCCCTCCCTCCCTCCTTCCCGGGCCAGCTGGGAGAATTGGACAGGCGGTCTCCTCAAGCCGCGGCGGCAAGCGCCGCCCCCATGTGCGGCCGCCCAGACCGGCTGGAAGAATTGGATCGGAGGTCCCCCAAGCTGTGGAGACTGGCGAACAGGGTTCCTTCCACACATGTGGCTTCCTGGTCCGGCAGGGAACGCTGGATAGGCACTCCCCCAAGCCGCAGCAGCCAGCGCCCCCCCGCCACGCTTGGCGTCCCGGGCTGGCTGGGAGATTTGGACCGGCACTCCCCCAAGCCACGGAGGCCGGCAACCCTCCCCACGCACGGATTCCCAGGCCAGCTGGGAGATTCGGATCGGCACTTCCCAAAGCCGCGGCGGCCCGCGCGGATTCCCGGGCCAGCTGGGAGATCCGGATCGGCACTCCCTCAAGCTGCTTCGGCTGGCGACCCTCCCCCACAGCGAGAGTTTTCCAAAGTTAAAGGAGCCACAGCATCTTTTACTGGTGGGACCTGCAGACAGACGAGCACCACGAGCGCCACCTACTGGGCAGGATAAGAAAAACAGAGCCCAGTGATTTCACAGAAAAACCTTTCAACCTGCTGGATCCCACACCCAGGGAAATCTGATTAACTGCCCAGACGCCAGCAGAAAATAATGGATCATGCTTGGAAAATTGAAGATATGGCCCAGTCAAAGGAACAAACCAATAGCTCAAATGAGATACAGGAGTTGAGACAACTAATGCTGAATATACGAACAGAAATGGAAAATCTCTTCAAAAACCAAATCAATAAATTGAGGGAGGACATGAAGAAGACATGGGCTGAACAAAAAGAAGAAACAGAAAATCTGAAAAAACAAATCACAGAACTTATGGGAGTAAAGGACAAAGTAGAAAAGATGGAAAAAACAAGGGATACCTACAATGATAGATTTAAAGAGACAGAAGCTAGAATTAGTGAACTGGAGGATGGAACATCTGAATTCCAAAAAGAGACAGAAACTATAGGGAAAAGAATGGAAAAATTTGAACAGGGGATCACGGAACTGAATGACAATATGAAGCGCACAAATATACGTGTTGTGGGTGTCCCAGAAGGAGAAGGGAAGGGAAAAGAAGGAGAAAAACTAATGGAAGAAATTATCACTGAAAATTTCCCAACTCTTATGAAAGACCTAAAATTACAGATCCAAGAAGTGCAGCACACCCGAAAGAGAAAAGACCCAAATAGGCATTCTCCAAGACACTTATTAGTTAGAATGTCAGAGGTCAAAGAGAAAGAGAGGATCTTGAAAGCAGTAAGAGAAAAACAATCCATCACATACAAGGGAAACCCAATAAGACTATGTGTAGATTTCTCAGCAGAAACCATGGAAGCTAGAAGACAGTGAGAAGATATATTTAAATTACTAAAAGAGAAAAACTGCCAACCTAGAAAATCAAATCCAGCAACACATTAAAAGAATTATACATCATGACCAACTAGGATTCATCCCAGATATGCAAGGATGGCTCAACATAAGAAAATCAATTAATGTAATACACCATATCAACAATTCAAAGCAGAAAAATCACATGATAATCTCAATTGATGCAGAGAAGGCATTTGACAAGATTCAACATTCTTTCCTGTTGAAAACACTTCAAAAGATAGGAATACAAGGGAACTTCCTTAAAATGATAGAGGGAATATATGAAAAACCCACAGCTAATATCATCCTCAATGGGGAAAAATTGAAAACTTTCCCCCTAAGATCAGGAACAAGACAAGGATGTCCACTATCACCACTATTATTCAACATTGTGTTGGAGGTTCTAGCCAGAGGAATTAGTCAAGAAAAAGAAATACAAGGCATCAAAATTGGAAAGGAAGAAGTAAAACTATCACTGTTTACAGATGATATGATACTATACGTCAAAAACCCGGAAAAATCCACAACAAAACTACTAGAGCTAATAAATGAGTACAGCAAAGTAGCAGGTTACAAGATCAACATTCAAAAGTCTGTAGCATTTCTATACACAAGCAATGAACAAGCTGAGGGGGAAATCAAGAAACGAATCTCATTTACAATTGCAACTAAAAGAATGAAATACCTAGGAATAAATTTAACTAAAGAGACAAAAAACATATATAAAGAAAACTACAAAAAACTGTTAAAAGAAATCACAGAAGACCTAAATAGATGGAAGGGCATACTGTGTTCATGGATTGGAAGACTAAATATAGTTAAGATGTCAATCCTACCTAAATTGATTTACAGATTCAATGCAATACCAATCAAAATCCCTACAACTTATTTTTCAGAAATAGAAAAACCAATAAGCAAATTTATCTGGAAGGGCAGGGTGCCCCGAATTGCTAAAAATATCTTGAGGGAAAAAAACAAAGCCGGAGGTCTCACACTGCCTGACTTTAAAGCATATTATGAAGCCACAGTGGTCAAAACAGCATGGTATTGGCATAAACATAGATATATCGACCAATGGAATCGAATAGAGTGCTCAGATATAGACCATCTCATCTATGGACATTTGATCTTTGATAAGGCAGTCAAGCCAACTCACCTGGGACAGAACAGTCTCTTCAATAAATGGTGCCTAGAGAACTGGATATCCATATGCAAAAGAATGAAAGAAGACCCATATCTCACACCCTATACAAAAGTTAACTCAAAATGGATCAATGATCTAAACATTAGGTCTAAGACCATAAAACAGTTAGAGGAAAATGTAGGGAGATATCTTATGAAACTTACAATTGGAGGCGGTTTTATGGACCTTAAACCTAAAGCAAGAGCACTGAAGAAGGAAATAAATAAATGGGAACTCCTCAAAATTAAACACTTTTGTGCATCAAAGAACTTCATCAAGAAAGTAGAAAGACAGCCTACACAATGGGAGACAATATTTGGAAATGACATATTAGATAAAGGTCTAGTATCCAGAATTTATAAAGAGATTGTTCAACTCAACAACAAAAAGACAGCCAATCCAATTACAAAATGGGAAAAAGACTTGAACAGACACCTCTCAGAAGAGGAAATACAAATGGCCAAAAGGCACATGAAGAGATGCTCAATGTCCCTGGCCATTAGAGAAATGCAAATCAAAACCACAATGAGATATCATCTCACACCCACCAGAATGGCCATTATCAACAAAACAGAAAATGACAAGTGCTGGAGAGGATGCGGAGAAAGAGGCACACTTATCCACTGTTGGTGGGAATGTCAAATGGTGCAACCACTGTGGAAGGAAGTTTGGCGGTTCCTCAAAAAGCTGAATATAGAATTGCCATACGACCCAGCAATACCATTGCTGGGAATCTACTCAAAGGAATTAAGGGCAAAAACTCAAACGGACATTTGCACACCAATGTTTATAGCAGCGTTATTTACAATTGCAAAGAGATGGAAACAGCCAAAATGTCCATCAACAGACGAGTGGCTAAACAAACTGTGGTATATACATATGATGGAAGATTATGTAGCTTTAAGGCAGGATAAACTTATGAAGCATGTAATAACATGGATGGACCTAGAGAACATTATGCTGAGTGAGTCTAGCCAAAAACTAAAGGACAAATACTCTGTGGTCCCACTGATGTGAACCGACATTCGAGAATAAACTTGGAATATGTCATTGGTAACAGAGTCCAGCAGGAGTCAGAAACAGGGTAAGATAATGGGTAATTGAAGCTGAAGGGATACAGACTGTGCAACAGGACTAGATACAAAAACTCAAAAATGGACAGCACAATAATACCTAATTGTAAAGTAATCATGTTAAAACACTGAATGAAGCTGCATCTGAGCTATAGGGTTTTTTTTTTTTTTTTTACTATTATTACTACTTTTATTTCTTTTCTCTATATTAACATTTTATATCTTTTTCTGTTGTGTTGGTAGTTCCTCTAAACTGATGCAAATGTACTAAGAAACGATGATCATGCATCTATGTGATGATGTTAAGAAGTCCTGAGTGCATATGTAGAATGGTATGATTTCTAAATGTTGTGTTAATTTCTTTTTTTTTCCGTTAATAAAAAAAAAAAAAGAAACAGGGTAAGATAATGGGTAATTGGAGCTGAAGGGATACAGACTGTGCAACAGGACTAGATACAAAAACTCAAAAATGGACAGCACAATAATACCTAATTGTAATGTAATTATGTTAAAACACTGAATGAAGCTGCATCTGAGCTATAGTTTTTTGTTTGTTTGTTCCTTTGTTTGTCTTTTGTTTTTTTTCTTTTTCCTTTTTTAATATATATTTTTTTATTTTTTATTTTTATTGTTTTTTCTCTATATTAACATTCTATATCTTTTTCTGTTGTTTTGCTAGTTCTTTTCCTAAATCGATGCAAATGTACTAAGAAATGATGATCATACATCTATGTGATGATATTAAGAATTACTCATTGCATATGTAGAAGGGAATGATTTCTAAATATTGTGTTAATTTCTTTTTTTTTTTTAATTAATAAAAAAAAAAATACCTATCCCCTAATTGTATAAAATACATGGATGGAAAGTAGGCACTCTCATTCATTATTGCTAGGAATGTTAACTGGCACAGCTTTGTGGGAGGGCAATTTGGCAAGATTCAACAACATTTTGCATGTAAAACTTTGATGCAGCAATATTAATTTTAGAAATAAAAACCTTAAAACACTAATCCATGTGCACAAAGATATTTGTGCAAAACTATTCATTGCAGGTTTGTTTAGAAGAGTGAAAGTATGGAAGTTCTTTAAAATGCCCACTATAATATGTGGAGCGGTTAAATAAATTATGGTGCATCCATTATTTATTAATAGATGCAATTATTAAAAGAACAGGTAGACCAGTATTTATTGACACAGAAATATCTCCAAGATATATAGATCTATTGCTAAGAAAAAGAAGGAAGTCACTGAACAATATGTGAACAATATAATTCAATACTTAAGTGAATATGTACAATTTTGCATACAAAGGCAATAGTACTTTTCCAGACTGATAGATATGGGAATTTAGTGTTTATCTCTATGCACATGGGAGAGCTGGGGAACTTTTCATCAAGTTTTACTATATTTCTGTTATCTGAGTTGTATAGAATGTATTTACTTGTTACCTAGGTAATTAAAAGGAAGTATTAAAAACTGTTTTTAAATTAAAATTAATGGAACTTTAATTTGCATGACTATGTACCACACTTTGTGTTATCTCATTTAATCCCACAAGAAAGGTACTGGTGCTCATTACATGAAGAAGTAGAAACATAGAAAGTTTAAGTTTAAAAAAATTCTGAGGATTGGGCCTCATCCCAAATTAACTGAATCAGCATCACTGTAGTAGGATCCAAGCATCTGTATGTGATAAATCCTCTTTGAGATTATTCTGATGTTCAGCCAAGATGAGAACTAATGGTTCACATTGGTTCTCATTGCTAGGTCACAACGCTAGCAAATGGAAGAGCAGAGATCGGAAGTAAGGGCTAGACTGCCTCTACTTACACAGCCTCTACTTACTTACACATTGCTGGTCTACTCTTACAACAACCAGCAATGTGACAAACCCCCTTGGAGCTGGTAATGAGTGGGACTGTGCATGGAGGCTGCTACGTACACAACAGCTGGTGGGGGCAGCCAAGTATGTACTGCAGATTGCTTGCGAGACTCTTCCTTTTCCTTGCAAAACTCAAGAAGCAGGTTAATCCATTCCTGTTTAAGTAGGACCTTTTGATGACACCTCTTCAGTGAAGGTGTGATCTACCATATTAAGGATGGGTCTTACCCCTATTACTGGAGTCCTGTATAAATGGAATGAATACATGCACAGAGAGGGAAAAAATGCTATAGAAGCAAAAAGCTGAAATCAACAAAACCCAGGAAGAGAAGGGAGAAACCAGAAGATGCTGCCACGTGCCTTGTCATGTGACAGAGGAGCCAAGATCTCTACAGCCAGTCTTCTGGAAGAAAGCACTGCCATGATGATGACTTAAGTTGGACATTTTCCCAGACTCTAATCATAAGTGAATAAATTCTCACTGTTTAAGCCAAACCATTTCATGGTAATTTTCTTGGAGCAGCCTAGGAAACTAAAACAGATAAATATAGATATAGGCATAATTATTGATACATACAGATAATGTAGGTATAGATATACAGATGATATAGATGCAGGCCTAGATACTGAGATAGAGCTATAGGTACAGCTATAGATGATTATTAAATATAGATAATATATAGGCATAGGCATAGATTGGAATGTGATACATGCATATAGAGATGAGATAGTGACAGAGAGATTGATGATAATAGATAGATAAGCATAGCTGTAGACACAGGTGTGTCTACATATACCAGGTATATGCACATACATATACCTGGTATTGATTATATATATATTTCAATTTAGTATCTCACAACTTTATTGAGTGATTCATGGATCTGGCAGCATCTCATTCAGAAAATAGAAGGCAGCACCACTGAGGGGGGGAAAAAGGGGAAGTTTATATAGGGAGAATGTGGATGCAAGTGAGGAAATGTTCTGTCTGGCTGACATTAAGTTTCCATTTTACATGGAGGGGGGTCTTACAAAGTGGAAAGCAGATATACATTGATTAGAACGGTATTCTTGTTCATTCTGATAAGCTGTCTCTACTGGACAGAAACTAGTTTTATCACCAGGTGGTGCTTATCAGCAACCCTGTAGGGTGTTTTGTTTTTTTTAGAAAACACCTGCAAGTCAATTATTTACATCCTGTGGAAAAGCCTTCTCAGAAGGGGTCTTCCCCCAGCAACATCAAATGCAGTTGGCCATTTTATTTTACTTAACATTGATATAACACACCTCAAGTATGTTTCCTTCTCTCACTTCTTCCAGTAAGCTTATCTTCTTGTTCCTGATTTCTGCAATAACCAATGAAACTACTGAAGGGTGATAGTTCAAATAATTCAACACACAGTCAACACAGGCTCTGGCCAATCGGAATGAACCCTGGGCTTAGTGGAGCAAGATTTCGGCTTTAACTTTTTGATCACAGAATACTGGAGAGGCAGGGATTTCCCAAGAGAGGGCAACAGTGGGGTGCCCCTTGGGGGCCTCTCAACAGTAGCTATTTACCAATTTGTAAGAAAAATTATTTCAATATTTTAACTGGCAATAGTGCCAAGGCCTACCTGTGTGTAGACTTAAGTCTAGAGTCTGCTTAAAAGTTTGTTCTAAGATGGTCTGCCTGTTAGGTAACTATTTCCTATCTTTAGCCAAAGACTGCTTCTTGAGTTTTGCAAGGAAAAGGAAGAGTCTCGCAAGCAATCTGCAGTACATACTTGGCTGCCCCCACCAGCTGTCATGTACGTAGCAGCCTCCATGCACAGTCCCACTCATTACCAGCTCCAAGGGGGTTTGTCACATTGCTGGTTGTTGCCACTTTTCCATCCTGAAGTGGCAGCACCAGTCGTGTTTCCCAGATAATTTCCAAGATGATAATTGCCACTTGCTGATTTCCTGTAAACATTGTACTTTACACATGTGATTAATCAAAGAGATGTGGACTATTCTGAGGATGTGTGTGTGTGTGTGCATTTCATTACAGTGGCAGATTTAAATCACAGGCAATGTTTGCTCATAAAGCTGCAATAGCAAAATGGCAAGGAAAACAAAATTACAAAATACCATAAACTGCAAGTTCACAGACTGTATAAACAACTCAAGTCAGCCCAACAATTTGCTGACTGAATTCTGGAACCAAGCAGCAGGAGCGTAGCATCTCTAAAGGAGATTTTGAATCATAGGTGTTTATAATTCTTGGAGAAACCTCAAAACAGTTTTAAATGTTTCCTTATAAAGTACATTCTTTTTTAGATTCAAGATCAACCTTGTTTCAAATACTGTCTCTTAGACTGACCTGTAAGGTCCATGCAAGTTACCTGAACCTTCAATTTCCTCATCTATAAAATAGAGACTATAATGTCTAAGTCACAGGAGATAACATGTAAAACTCTTATTCAAAACAGTCAGAACTGTTTGGGTATACATGACAGAAATTCAATTCAAAGTGGCTTAATAAAAAAAGGGAGTTTATGGGCTCATAAAACAAATGAAAAAATAAAACAGGGTTCTTGCTTCAGATGGCATTGGATCTAGGGGCGCAAATAATGCCTTCAGAATTCTATGACACCCTCTCCATTCTTTGGCCCTGTTTTCCTATGTATGGATTACATTCTCAGGCAGATTCTACTTGTGGCAAGCTAGTAGCAGCTTCAGGGTCATATCTTATCTTTTCAGTGACTACAGGGAACAGGTATAGACAGCACATAACCTAGGAGTGGACACACTACCCCATTCTCAGATCACATAGTTTGGATAGGATTAAATGCCTACTCACTGAGCCCTATCCAAATTTTGGGGGTGGGCAGATAACCAGCCCACCAGCTGTGTGTCTAACCAGACAGACACACAGCTGAGCCTCTGAACCCAAGACCAAACAAGACAGCTTAAAAGTCTTGTGATGGGGTTCTAACCTCAGGATCTGACCTCCAGGATTAGTACTCAACATCCCCTACAACCACCCAGATGTGCTGGGTGATAAAAGAGAGGTCTGCTCAACTCAGAAGGAACTTGTCTGCCCTTCTTACAAATGCTCACATAGGATGAGTTTGTTTCATTGCTGGGCCAACAGTGGAAAGGGGGTGGTTCATAGACTCAAACCCAGACACAGCTGGCCAAGATAATCATTCATCATTTTCTTTTTCATTCACCATTTCCAAGTCTCTCTGAAAGTTTATGGCATTTCTTATAGAAAATTCTCATAGCAGTTCAGTCAGGGGTCCTGGTCTTCAAGGTTTAGAACTCGTCTCTCTGCCAAATCACTAAACCCCTTTATCCCACCGCATCTCTATGAATGGGGCAAGAAAGGATCAATATTTCATCCCCTCCATTTCCATTGTCCCTACTCCTCAACCCTCCCCTAGTGTGAAGAGAGTCTTTTCAAATGTTAATGCATTGGAGTTATCTTATGAGAGCTGGTCAATATTATCCACAGGAGTTTGACTGTCTTTAGATACTTTGCTCTAAAACATGTGAGAATTCGGGGCAAATGGGCCTTTTCAGGACATATAAAAGGAGCAGATGCAGAGGTTTGGGACATTTGATAGGAAAGGATGGAGTGATGGAGATAAAGCTAGAGGGGACTGCGCAGCATCTAGAAAGGTAAACTTAGTCTGACTGAAAAGTAATGCACAGAAAACAGAAAAGAAATATTAATAGCTCCCTCTGGACTCAATACATTCTTGAATAGCTGTAAGGAGTATTAAGTCCTTTCTGGTAATGAACTGTGAGCTTATTTGCCTTCCCAGTCACTATGGGTAAAAGTAACAGAATTAGATACAGCAGAGAGTAGACTCTAAACTCAGATCACCTGGATTTGAATCCCAGCTCTCCACTCAGTAGCTCTAACTCTTTAGAAAGCTTAACTTCTCTGTGCCTGTTTCCTTGTTATTAAATGGGATAACAAGAGCACCTATATCCCTTTGTTGGCATGAGAAAGAAATTAGTAATTGACTGTCAAGTTTTTTTGACTCAGGGCAATAAAAGTATTTTGCAGGCACTGTGGGATCACAAATTCCATCCTGGCCAAAAAGGGGGAAAGAAGTTAATTAATAAAGTATCAGTGGCAGAGAGAGGTCAAATAGAGTCAAGAGGCTACTCTGGAGGTTGTTCTTACATAAGCTTCAGTTAGATATTATTGCTACCTATCATAACCTGCCAAACCCCAACCAGGTCTATTCCAGCCAATCCTAAAGAACACCTAGGGCACTATATAAGATTCCGCAAGGGTTACATGCCCTAGAGTAACTTTCCAGAAGCCTACAACCTCCAGATGGGTCCCTGGACCAGATTAAGTCCTGAAACTTAGAGGGCCCAGCCTCTCCAGAACATCAGATATTTCCCATGCCCCATATTAGAGACAGGCCCTTCCAACATGAAACCATTAGAATGACCATAGCCCAAACACCCCTAAAGAGAGAGATAGAATTAATACATATACAAAAAAGCAATAAATCTCAAAGCACAGCACATTAGTTGTAGAACAGAGTTCAGAGTTTGCAATGGGTTACAATCCCACAATTTTAGGTTTTTACTTCTAGCTGCTCTAAGACACTGGAGACTAAAAGAGTTATCAATTTAATGATTCAGCAATCACATTCATTTGTTAACTCCTATCTTCTCTGTATAACTCCACCATCACTTTTGATCTTTCAACTATGCCTGAGCCCATACTTTCTCTGGACATTTCAATTATGTGAGACAATAAATTACCTCCGTTCATTTACTCAATCAAGAAAATGTGTACTGAGGTCCCACTGTGTGCCATGCATGGTTCTAGACACTAGGATACATCAAGTAACACTTTGTTACTTAATATGAGTATAAGCTAGATTTCTTCGCTTGCATCTGAAATAGTGCTATCAATAAAATTTTATGTTGCTTAATTCATTCATTGCTATTTAACATTCATCATGCAGATGGTCTCATAATATATTTTTCAGGATCACAAACTGTGATATGTACACAGTAAATAATTGACAAAGTATTTCTTAAATCAATAGATAAAGACTATATTTATTGGGAATTGCCACTGGTGGTATTGATACAAATAAACATAGTTCAGAAGAAATGCCCAAAGAGATTTGTCAGTGAGTTCTGATTATTTCCAGACTACCAGGAGACATTTTGCTCCATGAGTAGAAACACAGCATGAAGATGAATCTGTATTAGTCCACCTAATAAAGGAAAATATCAGAGAATTGATTCAAAATGTCAGGCTGCTCAAATGTCTAAATCCATAAAGTGACCCAAGAAAATATATTATTAAGTAATAGATTCATTATCTTGATGAAAATTAAGAAGTGTATCAGTAGGCCACAAATTTTTAACAGAAGGAAAAAAATGCTAAAATCATGTTCTTAAGTGACTAGGGTAAATTTTCGGAAACCTACAACCTCCAGATCGGTCCCTGAACCAAATAAGTCCTGTAATGCAATGGGGCCAGCCTCTCCAGAATATCAGCTGGTTCCATCCCCCAACCCATATTGTTGGCAGCAACTTTCAACATGAAGTTGGAATGGGCATAGGCCAAATACCCCAAAAGAGTGGGAGAAAAATAAATCAAAGGTGATGGTGGACTTATACAGAGAAGGTAGGATTTAACAAATGAGAATGACTGCTGAATCATTACAATTATATTTCTTTTTGTCTCTAGTACCTTAGAGCAGCTACAGGTAAAAACCTAAAATTGTGGAATTGTATCGCATGCCAAGCTCTGAAATCTGTTCTATAGTTGTTGTGATGTACTTTGAAATTTCTGGCCCTTTTTTTGTATATATGTTATTTTTCATGAAAAAGAAAAGAGAGAGAGAAGGAGAAGTATAACAGAGAAAATAGTATTTAACAAAGGAGTATGACTATTGAATCATTATACTGATATTTCTTATGGTCTCTAGTGTCTTGGAGCAGTTAGAAGAAAAAATGAAAAATTGTAGAACTGTAACCCATACCAAACTTTAAAATCTGCTCTGTAACTACTTGGTAAAATGTACTTGGAAATTTATTGCTTTTTTGTATAAATGTTATATTTTACAATAAAAATGTAAAAACAAACAAACAAACGTGCTTAAGTGGATAGGCTGAGAAGGTGGGAATGGTTTAAGGGATGGTCCAAATTTAGAATAGTAAATGTGGGTAGTGAATGGAAGATAAGGAATTAAAGAACTGAGTTAAGAAACATTGAGCTGATCAGCTCATCCACTGAGACTGTTCTGCTGCTTGGAATCAGGCAGCAACTACTCTTTCCCACAAGACACAAGTAGATTGCAACTCCCAAGAGAGACAGGGAACATCCAAACCAGGAGAAAAGCAACCAGCTCACTCCGTCAATCAGCACAGCCAATCCTTTCTCTCTGTTGGAATAAAATGTCATAATCAAAATCAGAATCTAGGTGAATATGGAAAGTCAACCTAAATGTGAGGGGGCAGAAATAAGAATCACCAAATACATTCAAAATTCAATGGTCTCAAAAACTTCTGGGAAGATGGCTGAATACAGTAGCTAAAGATTTGCCCTGCTCCACAGGAAAGTTAGAGAAGGAGGGTGATTGAGGTGGTGATTTGGGAGTGCAGCTTAACCAGGAGAGCCTTTTGCACCACATAGGGCAGCCCTAGTTTCAGAGGCCAAGGAACTGAGAGGCAGAAAGCTGGAGCCCAGGGCGGAGGCTCAGAGCCCAAGGGAGCACACAGATGGGAGTCAGGGACTAGGAAGTAAGCCAGGTTGTGTTCCTTGGGTGCGCTACCCTCACCAGCATAGCCCTGAGACCTGCAACTCACCCCATACCCACACACCCAAACCCTGTCACCCCCTCCCATTCCCCACGCTCCAGGTGCCCCTGCCTCACCAGCCCCCAGTGCATGTACCTACCTCACACCCCCACCCCAAGTACAGCCCAACCCATCTCTCCTGCACCCCTCCCAAACACTACCTCCCCTTTCCTGTTCCCTGCAGGCTGTTGGCAGCACATAAAGGCTGCAGGCACTAACCTCCATACCCAGGTTACCCCTGCCCCCCTGCCCATAGTGTTGCACAGCCTCAATCCAGCTCCTGAGCTCCACGTATCTGTTTATGGTATTTCTAGACCCATGCATGTGCATGGGAAAAATACTTGAATAGATATTTCTCCAAAGATATACAAATGGCTAAAAAAGCACATGAAAAGATGCTGAACATAATTATCCCTTAGGGAAATGTATGAAAGGAGACACCATTTCACATTCACTTGATGGCTAATATTTAAAAAAAAAAAAAGGAAAATAAATGTTGGAGAGGATGTGGAGAAATATGAACACTCATTCATATTTGTGGAATGTAAAATGTCTTCCACAGTCACTGTGGAAACAGTTTGGCAGTTTCTCAAGAAGTTAATTACTATACGACCTAACAGTATACTTTATGACTTAGAAATTACTGTATGACCTGGAAATCCCACTTCTAGGTATACTTTCAAAAGAATTGAAAGCAGGGTCTCAAACAGGCATTTGCACACCAATGTTCATAGCACGATTATTTAAAATTGTCAAAAGATGAAAGCATCCCAAGTGCCTATCAACAGATTAATGGATAAACAAAATGTGGCAAATACATGCAATGGAATATTATTCAGCCATAGAAGGAAAGAAGTTCTAATACATGAGACAACATGGATGAAATCTGAAGACATGTTGAGTGGAATAAGCCAGACACAAAAGGACAAATATTGTATGACCTCACTGATATGAAATTATTAGTAAATTCATAAAATCAGAAATAGAATATAGGTGACCAGGGGCCGGGGTAGAGGTAGGGAATTAATGCTTAATACATACAAAGTTTCTGTTTGAGGAGATGGAAGAGTTTTGGTAATGGATGGTAGTAATGGTTGCATGAAACTATGAAAGTAATTAACACCATTTAATTATATATTTGAATGTCTTTAAAAAGGGACATTTTAGGTTGTATATGTTATTAGAATAAAAATATTTTCAAAAAGCCATAAGACTGTGCAATAGAACTCTAATGTAAACTACAGATTATAGTTAATAGTGAACTTATAATAATATTCTTTCATCAGTTTTAATAAAGTTACTAAAATAATTTAAAGTGTTAATAATAGGGCATATATGGGAACTCATTTTCTGCATGATTTTTTATAAGCTTTTCTAATGCAAAATTATTTTAAATATCCAGTGGTCTTTTCTCTACCTTCTTATTTAATCTCTAACAAAAATGTGAATTCCAGTTGTATTAGTTAGGGTTCTCTAGAGAAACAGAGTCAACAGAAACAGAATCAATATTCATAAATATAAAATTTATAAAAGTGTCTCACATAACCGTGGGAACATAGAGTCCAAAACCCATGGGGCAAGTTGTGAAGCTGATGATTCCAATGGAGGGTCTGGATGAACTCCATAGGAGAGGCTCGCCAGCTGAAGCAGGAAGAGAACCTGTCTCTTCTGAATCCTCCTTAAAAGGCTTCCAGTGATTAGCTTAAGCATCACTCACTAAAGAAGACACTCTCCTTGGCTGATCACAAATGGAATCAGCTGTGGATGTAGCCATCATGATTATGGTTTAATTCTATGAAATGTCCTCATAGCAACCGACAGGCCAGCACTTACCCAACCAGACAAACAGGTACCACCACCTGGCCAAGCTGATACATGAACCTGACAACGACACCCGTCTTCTTGCAACACATATTTCTTGACAAGTGTCTACCTGATTCCATCTGTCTATATGACACTTAGGTATCTGTTATAGATTGACTTCTATCCCCCAAAAAGAAGTGTTCAAGTCCTAACCCCCAGAGTGTGAATTAATTATAAATAGAATCTTTGAATATGATATTAGTTGAGATAAAACCAAACTGGAATAGGGTGGCCCCTAATTCAATATGACTGGTGGGGTCCTTATAAGCAGAGGAAATTTGGACATGGTAAGTGACACAGTCAGAGAAAGAGAGATGGTCATATGGCAGAGGCAGAGATTGAGTTACGCCACAACCCAAGGAACAACATGAATTGCCAGTCACTGCCTGAATCCTACAGACTTCAGAGGTCCTGCAATACTCTTTAGTTCAGACTTGTAACCTCCAGAACTGAGACAAATTTCTCACAGTTGTTTAAACCAATCAGCCTGTGATACTTTGTTCCAGTGGCCCTGGAAATCCATATTTCATATAGACAAATCTAACAAAGAACTCAGAATTAATGTATCTAAAAACAAATTAATATTTTCCTCTGCCACCAACTTTAACAGGTCTCTTGCCAGTTCTACTAAAAAATACAATGTATCAAACCAATTGCTCAAATCAAAAACCTAGAAGACATCCTTAATTCCCTCCCTTTCTTTTATCCTCCATATTAGCAAGTCCTGACAGTTCTACTTTTTAAAATATACAGAAGAAATCTACTTTCCCTGACCTATATAATCACATCTAAGTCAAAGGTATCATCGGTTTTTGCCAGAACTAAATCCACAGGCCCAGAACTGGTCACCCTTCCTTTACTCTGGCCACCTTCCAATCCATTTTCAACATTATCCAAGTGAATTTGTAAAATATAAACTACGTCGTGTCACTTGCTAGCTTAAGATCCTTTGATGCTGATTTTTTTTTTTTGAGACCTCCTAATCCCTGTCCTCCAGGAGGTGACAGCCTTGTTAAAGGAAAAGCTTTGAAGTAGTACCAGTTACATTCACCCGGGTTCCCACCACTGGCTGCATTAGTCTCCTAGAAAGTTTTTTTT
The DNA here is from genome assembly GCF_023851605.1 of Tamandua tetradactyla. Taxonomy (NCBI): domain Eukaryota; kingdom Metazoa; phylum Chordata; class Mammalia; order Pilosa; family Myrmecophagidae; genus Tamandua; species Tamandua tetradactyla. The sequence goes on from NC_135349.1 coordinate 28,202,663, forward strand.
TTAACATTTTTTGTTGTTGTTGTTGTGAAATATAACGTATATACCAAAAAAATCAGTAAATTTCCAAGTAGTTATAGAACAGATGTTAAAGTTTGGTATGGATTACTTTCACGATTTTTGTTTTTTTCTTCTAGCTCCTCCAAGACACTTCACCAACAGAAATATCAATATAATGATTTGGCAGTTATATTCATTCACTAAATCCTATCTTCTCTGTTATACTCCTCTTTAAATAACATATTACATAAAAGCAACAAATTTTAAAGTACATTGCAACAATTAGGTATAGAACAGATTTCAGAGTTTGGTATGGGTTACAATTCCACAATTTCAGGTTTTTATTTCTAGCTCCTCTAAGGCACTGGAGGCTAAAAGAAATATCAATATAATGACTCGGCACTCATACTCATTTGTTAAACTCCACAATCACTTTTGATTGTTTTCCAACTCTTTAGGGGTATTTGGATTATGCCCATTCTAACTGTTTCATGTTGGAAGGGACTGTCGATAATATGGGATAGAGGGATGGAACTAGTTGATGTTCTGGAAGGGCTCATCCTCTGTATTTCGGGGCTTATCTGGTTCAGGGACGCATCTGGAAGTTGTAGGTTTGGGAGAGTTACCCTAGAGCATGGAAGCTTTGTAGAATCTTATATAATACCCTAGGTGTTCTTTAGGATTGGCAGGAATGGTTTTGGTTGGGATTTGGCAAGTTATGATTAGTAGTGATATCTAACTAAAGGATGCATAAGAGTGACCTCCAGTGTAGCCTCTCAACTCTAATTGAACTCTCTCAGTCACTGATACCTTGTTTGTTACACTTCTTTTCCCCCTTTCAGTCAGGATGGTAATGTTGATCCCACAGTGCCAGGGCCAGGATAATCATTGCCCATGCTGCCAGGGAGACTTCCACCCCCAGATATCATGTCCCACATAGAGGGGAGGGCAACAGTTTCACTTGCAGAGTTGGAGTTAGAGAAAGGTCATATCTGAGCAACAAAGGTCCTCTGGAGGTGACTTTTAGGCATACCTATAGGTAGGCTAAGCCTTCTCTGCTATATACACAAGTTTCACAAGAGCAAGCCTCAAGATCAAGGGCTTGGCCTATTGATTTGGGGGTCCCTAATGTGTGGCACAGTATTCAGGGTTTCCTGGTGGTAAAGTTAAATAGTTCCATAATTTTTCTCCAATCTTCCAAGGGACTTTGCCAATACTTTTTGATTATCTGCTTAATATACTCTGGGATGTATCCAGGCATTACATTAAGCTATACAGGATTAAAGGCTCTCATTCTTATTCTGGGCTCCCTGTCTTTGGATTGTTTAAATGATCTATCCAGACAGGTTGAGTTAGATTATGTGCTACAGAAAACTTAGGTTATGAACATAATAAAAGTTTCTTCTTTTGGTCTCAAAGAGTAGATGAAGTTCTAAAATACAGGCAATGTCATCCTTACCCCTGTATTCTGATTACCTTAATCCTGATCCAATTGACTTCATTCTTATCTCTAAATACCAGATTATACATATATAAAACAGCCCGTCAAAATCCAGAAATATCAGTTACTGCTCCAGACTAATCGTGACTGTTATAAGAGCTTACAATCTAGGCCTCAGTTTTCTTATGAGTATTTTCTAAATGAGATCATATGATATTTGCTCTTTTGTTTCTGGCTTATTTTGCCTCACCAAATGTCCCACAGTTTCATTTATATTGTTGCATGCCTTACAACATCATTCCTTTTTGTCGTAGCACCCCTTCAAATCACATGTTTACACCATTGTTCATCAATCTACTCAGGCAGTACATCTTTCAGCCACTTCTGTTTACTGGGCCTCATGTATAATGTCCAAAGTCAACAGTCTATCAAAACTCTCAATTTTAGATCATTTCATTGTTCCCAAGAAAAAGAGAGCCAATAAACATACCCTCACCAAATGGAAAATACAAACCTACCCTTAACTCTTATCTCTTTCCCCATTTTTTATCCCTGGTATTGCCGCAGTATTATTGATGTTTTCCTGTTAAACATAGCCCAGAGCATGCAATATCATTTTTCCCCTTACACCCTGAAATTTTACAGTCTTTGTATAAAATTTATACATTTGCAGTTGTTCATGAAAGAACTTATTTATACTTTCAGCGTTAATTCATTGGAAATATGAGTCTATACAACCCCTTTCAATAACGTTCACCTTCAATATGGTGATGTTACTTACAGACCCACCGGTGAACTGCTTTCACTTCTGTCTATTCCCTTATCATTAAGTTCAACCTCATTAGCAAACTGTCCACCCATCTCAGACTTCTGTATATCTCTAGGTCCCATATATTCTATATTATAAGCCTCTGATTTTACCTTTACCATGGTCATAAAAATGGAGTCATACAGCATTTGTCCTTTTGTGTCTGGCTTATTTCACTCAGCATTATGTCCTCAAGGCTCATCCATCTTGTCATGTGGTTCATGATGTCATTTGTCTTACTGCCTTACTGCTGCATGATATTCCATTGTATGTATGTGTGTGTGTGTGTGTGTATATATATATATATATATACCACATTTTGTTAATCCACTCATCTGTTGATGGGCATTTGGATGGTTTCCATCTTTAAGGTATATACCAAGTAGTGGTATTGCCAGGTCACAAGGTAACTCAATATTTACTTTTCTGAGGAAACGCCAGACTGTCTTCCATAGTGGCTGTACCATTATACATTCCCAACAGCAGTGCATAAGCATCTTATTTTCTCCACATCCTCTCCAACATTTGTAGTTTCCTACAAGTTTAATAGAAGTCATTATTACAGGTGTGAGGTGGTATGTCATTGTAATCTTAATCTGCATTTCCCTTTTAGCTAATGAGAATGAACATCTCTTCATGTGCTTTTTAGTCATCTGTATTTACTCTTCAGAAAAATGTCTATTCATATCTTTAGTCCACTTTATAATTGGGTTGCTTGATTTTTGTCGTTGAATGTATGATTTCTTTATTTATACAGGATATCAAACCTTTTCCCAAGGTGTGATTTCCAAATATTTTCTCTAATTTTGTGGGCTGCCTCTTCACTTTTCTGACAGTCTTTTGAGGCACAGAAGCATATGATTTTGAGGCATTCCCATTTATATATTTTTTTCTTTTGTTGCTTGTGCTTTGGGTGTAAATTTCAGGAAGCTACCTCCTATTACTCGGTCTTGAAGATGTCTCCCTACATTTTCTTCTAGAAACTTTATGGTACTGGGTTCTTATATTCAGGTGTTTGATCCAGCTTGAGTCAATTCTTTTATAGGGTGTAAGGTAAGGGTCCTCTTTCATTCTTCTGGCTATTAATATCCAGTTCTCCCATGCTCATTTATTGAAAAGGCTATTTTGTCCCAGTTCAGTGGATTTGGGGGCCTTGTCAAAGATCATTTTACCATAGATTTGGTGGTCTATTTCTGTGCTTTTGATTCTATTCCATTGGTCAATATTTCTATCTTTGTGCCAGTACCATGTTTTTTTTACCACTGTGGCTTTATAATAAATTTTAAAATTGGTGAGTTGTTAATCCTTCCACCTCATTCTTCATTTTTAGGATGTTTTTAGCCATTTGGCATTTCTTTCCTTTCAGATGAAATTGGTAATTAGCTTTTCCAAGTCTTTAAACTAGGTTGATAGAATTTTAATTGGTACTGCATTGAATCTGTAGATCAATTTGGGTAGAATTGACATTTTAACTACATTTAACCTTGCTATCCATGAGCATGGAATGTCTTTCCACCTATTTAGATCTTCTTTGATTTAAAAAAAAAATGTTATGTAGTTTTCTGTGCACAAGTTCTTTACACCCCTAGCTAAGTTCATTCCTAGATACTTGATTCTTTTAGTTACTATTTTGAATGGGGTTTTTTCCTGAACTGACTCCTCAGTTAGCTCAACACTTGTGTATAGAAACACTACTGATTTTTGCACAAAAATTTTATATCCTACCACATTGTTGAATTTATTAGCTTAAGTAACTTTGTTGTAGATCTCTCAGGATTTTCAAAGTATGGTATCATGTCATTTGCAAATACTTAAAGTTTTATTTCTTCCTTTCCAATTTGGATACCTTTTATTTCTTTTTCCTGCCTTACTGCTCTAGCTAGAACCTCTAGCACAATGTTGAATAATAGTGGTAACAGAAGACATCCTTGTCTCATTCCTGATCTTAAGGGGAAAGCTTTCTGCCTCTCACCAGTGACTATGATGCTGACTATGGGTTTTTCACATATGCCTTTTATCATGCTGAGGAAGTTACCTTTGATTCCTTCCTTTCAAAATGTTTTTATCAGAAGGAATGTTGAATTTTGTCCATTGCTTTTTCAGCATTAATTGAGATAATCATATGATTTTTCTCTCAATTTGTTAATGTGCTGTATTACATTAACTTATTTTCTTGTGTTGAACCATCCTTGAATTCCCAGTATAAACCCCAACTAGTGGTGGTATATAATTCTTTTAACGTGCTGTTGGATTCAATTTGCCAATATTTTGAGAATTTTGGCACTGATGTTCATTAGGGAAATTGGTCTGTAGTTTTCCTTACTTGTCGCATCTTCATCCAGTTTTGGATTAAAGTGATATCAGCCTCATAAAATGAGTAAGGTATTGTGGTAGTTAGGTTCAGTTGTCAACTTGGCCAGGTGAAGATTCCTAGTTCTGTTGCTGTGGCCATGAGTCAATGGTATGTGAAGCTCTTCTTTTGCTGATTACATTTGCAGTCAGCTTGGGGGTGTGCCTGATGCAATGAATGATGTTTGATTTAATTGGCTGGATGCTTAAATGAGAGAGGTCAATGCAGCCCAGCCCAAGCAACTCTGCATACCTCATCTCAGCACTTGCAGCTCAGCCCTGGCCTTTGGAGGTGCACAAAGGAATCACCCTGGGGAAAGCTGTTGGAACCCAGAGGCCTGGAGAGAAGGCCAGCAGAGATCACCCTGTGCCTTCCCATGTAAGAAAGAACCTCAGATGAAAATTAGCTGCCTTTCCTCTGAAGAGCTATACTTTTTTTAACAAATAAATCCCCTTTTATTAAAAGCCAATCCTTCTCTGGTGTGTTGCATTCTGGCAGCTTTGACAGACTAAAACAGGTAGTGTTCCTTTTTCTTCAATTTTTTGGAAAAGTTTGAGCAGGATTGGTGTTAGTTCTTTTTGGAATGTTTGATAAAATTCCCCTCTGAAGCCATCTGGCCCTGGGCTTTTCTTTGTAGGAAGATTTTTGATGACTGTTTGAATCTCTTTACATGTGATTGGTTTGTTGAGATCTTCTATTTCTTCTTGAGTCAGTGTAGCTTGCTTGTGTGTTTCCAGGAATTTGTCTGCTTCACCTAAGTTGTTTAGTTTGTTGGTATAGAGTTCTTCATAGTACCCTCTTATAATTTTTTTTCCCTTAGGGTCTGTGGTAATGACCACTCTCTTATTTCTGATTTTGTCTATTTGCATCCTCTCTCTTTTTTTCTTTGTCAGTCTTGCTAGTGGCCCATTACTTTTATTGCTTTTTGTGAAGAACTAACTTCTGGTTTTATTGATTCTTTCTATTGTTCTTTTTTTTCCCCATTCATTTAACTCTGCTTTAATCTTCTTTATTTCTCTTCTTCTATTTGCTTTGGAGTTAGTTTGCTGTTCTTTCTAAAGTTTGTCCAAGTGAGCAGTTAAGTCCTCAATTTTTGTTCTTTCTTCTTTTTTAATATATACATTTAGAGCAATAAATTTCCCTCTCAGCACAGCCTTTGCTGCATCCCATAAGTTCTGATATATTGTACTCTCATTTTCATTCATCTCCAGATAGCTACTGATTTCTCTAACAATTCCTTCTTTGACTCACTCATTGTTTAAGAGTGTATTATTTAATGCCCATGTATTTATGAAAGTTCTTGTTCTTTGGTGGTTATTGATTTCAAGCTTCATTCCATTATGATCAGAAAAAGTGCTTTGAATAATTGTTTTAAAATTCATAAAGACCTATTTTGTCCCTATGATCTATCCTGGAGATGTTCTATGAGCAAGAGAAGAATGTATATCCTGCTGTTTTGGAGTGTAATGACCTATATATGTCTGTTAGGTCTAATTCATTTATCAACTTGTATAAGTTCTCTATTTCCTTGTTGATCCTCTGTCTGGTTGTTCTGTCTATGGAGGAGAGTGGTGTATTGAAGTCTCCTACCATTACTGTTGAAACATCTATCACTCCCTTCAGTTTTGTCAATGTCTGTCTCATGTATTTGGAGCTCCTTTGTTTGGGAGTATAGACATTTATTATTATTTCTTCTTGGTTAATTGTCCCTCTTGCTAATATATAGTGTCCTTCTTTGTCTCTTATGATGTCTTTACATTTAAAGTCTATTTTGTCTAATATTAGCATAGCTACTCCTGCTTTCCTCTGGTTACAGCTTGCATGGAACTTTTTTTCCCATTTTTTCACTTTCAATTTGTATCCTTGTGTCTAAGATGTGTATCTTGTAAGCAGCTGTGCTGGTTTGAAAGGAAGTATCCTCCCTAGAAAAGCCATGTTTTTAACCCAAATCTCATTTCATAAAGGTAGAATAATCCCTATTCAATACTGTATGTTTGAAACTGTAATCAGATCATCTCCTTGGATGACATGATTTAATCAAGAGTGGTTGTTTGGCTGGATTAGGTGATAACATGTCTCCACCCATTTGGGTGGGTCATGATAATTTTCTGGAGTCCTAAAAAAGAGGAAAACTTTTGGAGAATGAAAGAGATTCAGAGAGAGCAGAGAATGCTGTAGCACCACGAAGCAGAGTCTACCAGCCAGTGACCTTTGGTTATGAAGAAGGAAAATGCCCCCCAGGGAGCTTCATGAAACAGGAAGCCAGGAGAGAAAGCTAGCAGATGATGTCATGTTCACCATGTGCCCTTCCAGCCAAGAGAGAGGGACCCTGACTGTGTTCACCATGTGCCTTCTCACTTGAGAGAGAGAAACCCTGAACTTCATCAGCCTTCTTGAACCAAGGTAGCTTCCCCTGGATAGATGCCTTTGATTGGACATTTCTATAGACTTGTTCTAATTGGGACATTTTCTCAGCCTTAGAACTATAAACTAGCAACTTATTAAATTCCCCCCTTTTAAAAAGCCATTCCGTTTCTGGTATATTGCATTCTGCCAGCTAGCAAACTAAAACAGCAGAATATAGATGGATTATGTTTTTTAATCCATTCTGCCAATCTGTATCTTTTAATTGGTAGTTTTAGTCCATTAACATTCAAAGCTATTTCTGTAAAGGCATTTCTTGAATCCACTTCTTCGGATTTTATTTGTCAGATCTATATGTTCTTTTCTCTCTTTCTGTTGTTATCCTTTAGGTTACTCTTACTGGCACTCTTCAATTGTGTGTCTTCCTCCAGACCTTCCTCTCCTGTCCTTTATTTTTTCAGCCAGAAAATCTTTTAGTATTTCTTGTAAGATCAGTTTCTTGTTGACATATTCTCTCAGGCTTTGTCTGTGAACAAAGACATCTCTCCCTTAGTTTTGAAGGACAATTTGGCTGGGTAGAGAATTCTTGGCTGGAAGTCTTTGTCTTTCAGGATCTTAAATATATCATACCACTGCCTTCTCACCTCTATAGTCCCAGTTGAGTAGTCTGAACTCAGTCTTATGTGGTTTCCCTTGGATGAAGTAGATTGTTTTTCTCTTGCTGCTTTCAGGATTTTCTGCTTCTCTTCAACATTTGACAGACTAATTAGTATGTGTCTTGGGGTAGGCCTATTTTGCTTTATTCTATTTGGAGTTCGTGTTGGGTTTCTTTGATTTGCATATTTATGTCTTTTATAAAGGTTGGGATGATTCCCCCCATCATATCCTCCACTAATCTTCCTAATCCTTTACTCTTCTCTTCTCCTTCTGGGATACTGATGATTCTTATATTTGTGCACTTTGTATTGGCCATCATTTCCCTGAGATCCAATTAAATTTTTCCATCTTTTTTGTCATTTGTTCTTTCAAAATCAGTTGTCCTGTCCTCTAGTTTGCTTATTCTTTCTTCTGTCTCTTCAAATCTGCTGTTGTGTTTCTCTAGTATGTTTTTTATTTGGTCTACAGCATCTTTAATCTGTGAGATCTGCCATTTTTCTATTTATACTTTCAAATATCTCTTTGTGCAGTTCCAGTGTCTTCTTGATTCCCTTTATATTATTAGCCATTCCACTGATTTTATTTAGTAAATTTACATGAACATCTTTGATTAGTTGTTCCAAAGTCTGTGTCTCCTCTCATGTTTTAATTTCACCATTAGACTGGACTGTATCTGTCTGCATCTTCATATGATTAGTGAACATCTGTTGTCTTCATAGCATCTAAACGCCTTGGTAGGATTACTTTGGGTGTTGATTTCCTTCAGAAATCTAAAGTTTTGTGTTTGCGGGACAGGTATGAGCAGGATACAGGGCAGGGCACAAAAGTCAGGTGACTGGTTGAGGTGCAGGTATATGCACGGGTTGGGGACTCTACGCTGGAGCCTGTGAGCATGGGGTATATGTCACAGGGTTGTGGACATGTGGTGCGGGGGCTGTGGGGGCATGATGCAACTCAGGCAGGTCTTGGAGCACATGAGAAGGATATGATGTGAGGGACAAGAGGCAGGACACAGTAGAAGGCAGATAGTGGTGCTGAGTAGCTGTGCTGGGGCTGATATGTGGGTAGGATGCAGGTGGGTATGTGAAGCACATAGGTCATGGGTGTCAGGGTGTGGGGTACAAGGCACAGAAATCAGGGTACAGGGAAATTGAGGCACGGGTGTGTCCTTGCGCAGGGCAGGGAGTCGAGGGGGCCCAGGATGCCAATGCATGAGTGTGCAGGGGCAGGGCCCAGGTCACAGAGGTTGTGGGACATGTGTCAGGGGTGGGTAACGATGGGTGAGGCCCTGGTTTGGGTCTGCAGGAGCAGGGGTGGAATAGGGTAGTAGTGGGTAGTAGTGTCCACTTGTGCAGGGCATAGACTATGAGGCAAAGATGTGCCTGAGAGCATCTGCCAGGTGTGAGAGAAGGGCACTTTTGCAGTGGGGTGGGGCAAGTGTGTGCACATGTTGGGGGGGGTAGGGGGGTATGCAGGGGTCAAGAGGTCCATACACAGATACATGGGTGCCTGAAAGGGAAGATGTGGCTATGCAGGGGCCTAGGAAGGCCCTGGTGTGCTGATGCTGATTTTATACTCAAATAGAAACTCCTTAACATAGCCTGCAAGGCTCTTGCAACATGGCCTGGCTTACCTGCCTCTGTGATTTACTCTGGTTCCACCTTCCACTTGCTCAGTATGCTTCAGCCACACTGGTTTTTCAATTTGTAGAACACATCACACTACTTCCCACCTTGAGTCTTTATATACACTTGCTATTTCTCCTTCCAGGAATGCTCTTCCAACACTGCAAATATGTAGCTTCTTCTCATACTGCAGATTCTAGCTAATAAAACCTTTCCCTGATCAAACTTTCTGAAGTAACCCTTGCCTAATTACTGTCTGTCCCATCATCCTATTTATTTTCCTTTTAGCATTTACAACAACATGAAATTATCCTGTTTATTTAAGTGTTCACTTGAATATTTTTGATCTGCTTCTTCAATATCCACTAGAATACAAAGTACTTAAGAGCACGAATCATGTCTGTCTTTGGCCAATGTGTCTTCAGTATTCAACACTTGCCTAAAACATACCTAGCTTGTTTGCTCTATTAGTCAGGGTTCTCCAGTAAACAGAACCAACTCATATTTGTGAATATGAGATTTTAAAAGTGTCTTACACAACAGTGGGGATGAAAGAATCCAAAATTTGTAGAGCAGACGGCAAGCTGACAGCTCCAATGAAGGTCCTCAAAGAACTCCCCAAGAGAGGATGGTTGGCTGAAGTGGAGAGATTCTCTTTTTAATTCTCCTTAATCTCCAGATGTAATCAACTATAGATGCGTCCAACGTGCTGATGATTTAAGTCTATGAAATGTCCTCACATCAACAGATGAGCCAGTGATTCCTTGACCAGACAATCATGTGTCAAATTGACACATGAACCTAACCATCATACTTGCTCTCTCTCTTTATATAACATAATAGACATAGATTCTAGATTATATATATATAATAAATGAGGAGATGAGTAAATACACTCTAGAAATCATCTTATATCTTACTCCCTATATGTTTCAAGGCTTTTCTAGCATATTATTTCCAAAGCAGCTCCATCCCTGGGGTGTATATGGGAGAGAACAAAGAGCTGCCCTAGCCTTCCTGCAGTAATAAGCACAGAGTAAGAAGCAACTTCCTCATTGCTTCCATTATAAAGTCCAAATTCCCTAGCATGACATGTAAAGCCTTTCATATTCTCCCTGCAACCTGCGTTCTCAGCTTCAACCTCGGCCAGTTCCTTCCCCCACATACGTTCCCAGAACACTTGGCATCCTACCATTACATGAATACTACTCATGCTCATATTCTCTCTTAGGAATCCCCTTCTTTGTCCCCCTCCTGCTAAAACTATCTCCATGGAGCTTCTTTGATAGCCAGAGGCCAAGCTATTACACTTTGCTGTCACAGGCCTTCACGTATATCTCTGCCACATTTATTCTATTGTATGACAACTCTATGACTAATTTTCTCTAATGTGATGTTAATACTTTGAATAATGGAGTTCTTTCTTATGTAAATTACATTATACTAGTGCCTACTTTGGTGCCTTATGGAGAGGTGTGCAGCAAGCAATCATTAACTACTGGATATGCCTATAAAGAAATTTTCCATTATTGTATTATTTAGTGGAGTCAAAAGAACAGGAACTTTTTAGCAGTAGTTATTCTGTCAGTACTTTGCTCAGTGCAGTGAACCAGTGTGGGGCTGTTTTTATTTTGTGAAATGGAAAATTGGAATTAGTTATAGCTTGGTTAAGAAATCATATTTAGAACACTGATACTATATCTGAAATAGACACAAACACACACACCAACTTCTTCACTTCCAGTTTTCAATTTTTAAACAGATTAGATTTTCAGGACATAAAAGAATTAAGAGTTAACTGACATTACTAAGAAATTCACCAACTTGCAGATGTATTTTTTTTTTTACATGGGTAGGCACGGGGAATCGAACCCAGGTCTCCAGCATGACAGGCGAGAACTCTGCCTGCCAAGCCACCATGGCCCACTCACAGTTGTTTTGTTTTGTTTTCTTAAACTTAGCATAGGTAAAGAGATCCTTGGCAGAGGCATAGAGATCACTTCTTGGAACTATCTGATGTATGTTTAATGTTCACTTTTAATAGTAATCCTACATTAAATTCCATTGATCAAAAAGTAAGTTGGAATTTTGGTTGCTCAGATGTTTGCACACTGATGTTCACAGCAACATTATTCACAACTGCCAAAAGATGGAAGCAACCCAAGTGTCCATTAACTGATGAATGTATAAATAAAATATGGTATGTACATACAGTGGACTAATATTCAGCCATAAAAATGTCAACATATATGCAACATGAATGAATCTGAGAGACAGCATGTTGACTGAAATAAGCCAGACACAAAAGGACAGATGTTGTATGATCACATGGACTTGAAATAATTAGAATAAGTAAGCTTATAGCATGAATCTAGAACATAGGTTACCAGGGGACAGGGTGGGGAGAGAGAATTGGAAGTTAAAGCTAAAAATGTCCATGGTTCCTGTTTGCAATGATGGAAGTTTTTGGTAGCACATTATCAAATGCAATTAACAACATTGAAATATATATCTGAATACGATTAAAGGGGAAAATGTTATATTTTATGTGATAATAGAAGAAAAATTTTTTAAAATCCATGGAACTACAGTATACAGTGAACACTAAGTTAAGCAATAGACTTTATAGTGGTACAGTTGTAAAAATGTGCAATCGTCAATTATAACAAATGACCCCCACCAATGTAGGATGTTAGTAGTGGTGTGGTGTGTGGGAATACTGTATTTTATGCCTCATTGTTCTGTAAACCCACAACTTCTTTAATGGATGGAAGTTATCAGCATCACGGACAGAAGAATCTCCTGAGAAAGGTCTCTCTGACTGCAAAATAGCAGTTGTGTTACCAACCCACTCTCTCTGAAACATCCCTAAGTAGCATGGCTGCTCCATTCATTGATCTATACTGATTCACTGCTCTTTGGAAATCTGCTTTTCTATTCCCAAGGCACCAACATTTTCTGTTGAACTAAATATAAACACCATATTAGCAATGTGGGAGACATCTGTTTTTTATTACCTGCTCAGCATTCATGACCCTTCTTTCCTTTGCAAACCACCTTTCAAAGAAATAAGCTGTTTAAAGAAAATGATATTAAGGACTTGTTGATGCCATTAGGGAGGGTTTATGATGTTACTGAAGTTATGTTTAAAACAGGAGTCCCTGTCTTTTATCAATACATTTAGATAGTTACAAATAAAATATTTTGAGATTTGCTTCAAAATAATCTGGGATCAGGGGATTTAGTGTAGGTATAGGGAAGACAACGTTAACCATGAATTGCTAATTATAAAAGTCTGAAAGTGGGAACACAAGCGTTCATCCTCTCTGCTTTTTATGTTTGAAATCTTCCATTGTGCGTATGCGTTATTGGGAAGCCACCAAAAGAATAGCAGTAATTCCCAAAGATCTCATAATCCTGCATCTAAGATCTAATGAAGAGCAAGCTCTAGTGCCCTCGCTCCATGAGGAGATTTAAGGAGACTTAAGTTATAACGGCCCCATGAAGAGCTTTTATCTTGCTCAAATACATGTGATACAACAGGAAATTCAGATGCCTAGGGATGATCATTTTCTTATGGATTATTTCAGGACAATTTCGAAGAACTGAAATGCTTTCATGCACCTCCCCTGACAAGAAGCAGCCAGAATTGTAGGGGCTGGGGCTGAGTGTAGGGATGCCTGGTTGTGGGGTGAATGGTGATGCAATAAAGTTCTACGCTACCATGAAAGTAACAAAAAAAACCCCACACATTTAATGAGTTGGAAGTAGAGGGAACCAAGACCTGAGGCCAAACACATCAGGGTGGCGGAGAGCTAATGTATGAAGAGGGTTGGAGAGGTACAAAAGCAAGACACACCCAAATATTTCCTGGGGGAAGAGGGCATATCCTATTGAGGGGTTTTCATGCAGCAAACATGTCAGAAGAAAATAAAGTAAATAGCAGAGAAGCTGATGGATAAAATACAAAAATGAATGTAAAAGTGCTTCAAAAACTGTGAGAACAGTACACATGTTGGAAGTAGTGCTCGGAAGCTATGGACAGCAGATGAAGTTTCTTGTTTGGGTGTGTCTACTATGTATGAGGCACTCTTCCAAGCCCCTACACACAGTGGTAAACACTTCCTGCTTCACTGAGCTAACATCCTAGCAGGGAAACAGACAAATGTATTTGCCAATTATTTAAAAGGATGATAATTTCATCTAGAAAGACTGTTTTCCACCTCCTTTTAAAAATCAGATCTGGCAAGGCTTGGTCCATTTTCCTACTTAGCAACAAGTAGCTACAATTAATGGTTGCTTCCTTTAGCAGGAAATGTGGCCCCCAGTGTACCACAGTCCCCATCACTCCCTATTGTATTACACCCTGCCTTCTTCATTCACCTGGGCCCTGCAGGCTCTCAAGTTTGTGGCCCCAGTTTGCTAATGTCACTGAACTACTTGTGATAGTTTCTACACTAAAAACAGCACATGGCCGAAGGAGTATATAAAACACCCTGTTCTTATCTGAATCCTGGGTTGCCACTTAGCCTGAAGTAACCTTGGACAGTTCCTCTACCTAGCTCAAGTCTCAATGTCTTCAACTCCAAGATGGAGATAATCAGATCTATGTTACATATTAACAAAACCAAAATCTAAGTAGGTTTCTAGTCCCTGTAAATGCCCAGCTCACCCAGAAAACAGAATTTAAAGCAGCCAGTCAGCTGCTGTCAACTGTTCTTAAGCCAGCTAACTCCCCTGTGCTAAGTAACTGCCTGCACTAACCAATGAAAAATTTCTTCCAGTGTACTACTTGCTCTGTCTACAAAAGCTGTCTACTACTTGCTCTACTTGCTCTGTCTATTGCTCTCTTTGTTCAGAATTTTTCTCTACCTTGTGGTAACTGGAATCCCCCACCTAATTTATGAATTGATTCAATAAAACTATAAAATTTAACCAAATTTTCCTCAAGTTTTTATTTTAAGTTATTCTGGAAACCACACAGGACCCCAAATGAAACTGCTGATGATTCTTCAAATAACCTGAATGACAAGTGTGCCACCTGCTGGAAACCACTGTAATTCACTGTCCTTCTCAGCATCCCTTCAGTCATTGATGGGTTTCTCTGGGGTCCTAACTCCACTCTTCTTGTATATGAGTTCACCAATCTCACTGGGTTCCTTTTTTAGAGTTAATGGGCCAATTATCTCCTTTTGGGTTTGTTCATAGCATTTCCACTGTGGGGTCCACAACAATTTTTTTTTCCTGCTGGTTATAGGATTTTCAATTTCTAGAAGCACTCTCTGGCTTGTACGCCAGTACGTTTTATGTTTAAGATTTATGGGGTCCAAAGTTGTGTCTACTTAACCAAATGGCAGAACATTACTAAGGATAACTTAGAATTACAATGGCCCTTATGAGGAAGTTTTCAGGTGAGTAAGATAAGCCATCTTAGTACCATACTTGAAAAAGGGGATTCCTGAATAAGGCAGAATGATTGGAACACATTTTTTTATATATTCATGTAATGTTTTATTTGCTGACCTCTTTAAAACATTCCAAAATTCAAAATGGCCAATCAAAATTTTGATATTAAAATACTGCTCAACATGATAAAATTCTAATATATTAAAAAATATTTTTAAGTATAGTGCCTTCATTTCATTCTTGAAGAATCAATACGTGAAAATTATATTTAGGTAGTAAAACTCAGGTTACAAATACAAGACAAATATCAACTAATAGCATATTGCTGGTTTACTGGAAAACCTATCAGTTTTAATAGTCATGCTTAACACCTTGGTAAAGTAAAAAGAAAATGGGCAAGGTTATCACAGAAGTATGCAAAGATTTAACACTTCAGATAATTCTTAGCCCTTCTGAGAAGTTATAGATAGAATATATGCAGTAATATGGTGATTTCAGTCATTAGTGACCATCATTTACTTCATGCGTTCAAAGTAATTGCAACTATACTTGATCACTGAAAACTGGATTGAAATAAATTATAACTCTATGAACTAAGAATACTAAAAATACCTTGCATTAAAAAATATAGTTTAGGGCGGGCCACGGTGGCTCAGCAGGCAAGAATGCTCGCCTGCCATGCCAGAGGACCCAGGTTCAATTCCCAGTGCCTGCCCATGAAAAAAAATAATAATAAAATAAATAAATAAATAAATATATAGTTTAAATCTGTAAAGTTTAAGGTAAAGAAATACTTGCAACTCATAACTACCTTCAGATACAGTTGAGACTACACTACTATAAATAGGTACCCTACCATGCATAGCTAATTCCAATTACCATATTATATATTTATTGGTTATACAATGGCACAAATTCATATGCTCCAATGGCTACATTTAATTTTCTTTTAAAGACAGATGAACTAAACTGAAGAAAAATTGGTTTTTCTTCGTATCTTTTTCAAATTACTGATACAAATTTACCAAAAAAATAATTATACATTTTGCTTAATATAAAATAATCTGCAAAAAAGTTTCTTAGATGCATTTCATGTTCAATTTCCAAAAATAGAGGCTTTCTAACACTACTTGCTCTCTAAAGTAAACTAAAAAACAAAATATAAAAAATGATCTCCATTTCTGAATATCCCATTTAGTTATATAAAAGTGTTTTCTGTTCCAACACTTTCTCATATTCAAAAGATATTCACTTCCTAAGAATGACAGTCTTCATTCAAAACATTCAGTTGGTTTCCATGGCAACACTACTGGATTCCTTGGCTACCATAAGTCTCATTAGTTGTCTATGTAGTTGCTCAATCTTCACATTTGGAGTTTGTTCTATTCTATACACCAAACAAACTAAACCATCTGTTACATTAATACAGATTCCCATTAGAAGGCCCACATGTCTTCACAGAGTCTGCAAGGTAGAGCTTCTCGACCTTGTAGCTGAACTCCTCCCAGGCTTGGTACTGAGGCATGGTGGGCTCCGGGTGGAAAGGCAGGGAGGGAAAGGCAGGGAGGGAAAGGCAAGGCCACGGGTGTGGAGGCATTGCTACCAGCACACCAGCTACCTACCCGCTTCCCGTGGACACTGGACTTTGAAGCCCCAGTCACTCAAAGATAGTCAGAATGCGTGTTTCAATTGGTATACTGAGTCACCCCCCAAAGTAGCTTCCTTAAAGGATGGCTTAAATAAATGAATGAAAAAACTAAACCCTTAACACCATCACACATTCAAGCCTGCACCTCTCCTAACACAACTACTCCTTCTCTTTATGCACCTTTCCCTAAATACTCCTCTCCACTGACACACTAACAAAGTTACCCTACTTTCTGGATAAGAATGTTAAACAGTTGTCTTTAACAGTTAGGTCCCCTGTGGTTACTGGACAACCACTACCAATAACTTTCTTTCCATAGTCAAAGGCTGAATTATAAGCCATAATCAAGGAATTTCCCAAGCCATGAGGAGATCCTCAAATTCTATGAGGAATTTAAAATACTTATTGGGCCTACAATCCCAGGCTGCCAGATCTTTATCAATTCATCCACAAGTTAGTGGACCCAGGGAAAGCTCAAAAATGGATGCCTTTGAGCCCTCAATCTTGAGGTTTGTTCATATGAAACTTAGCCCTGCAAAGGATAGGCTAAGTAGGCTTATCCTTTGCAGGGCTAAGGATATATCCTTTGCAGGGCTAAAGATAGGCTAAGCCTACTTAAAATTAGGCCTAAGAGTCACCCCGAGAGAACCTCTTTTTTTGCTCAGACGTGGCCTCTCTCAGCTAACACAAGCAAACTCACTGCCCTCCCCCTCTCTATGTGGAACATGACTCCCAGGGGTGTAAACCTTCCTGGTAACGTGGGACAGAAATCCTAGAATGAGCTGGGACTCAGCATCAAGGGACTGAGAAAACCTTCTCGACCAAAAGGGGGAAGAGAGAAATGAGACAAAATAAATTGTCAATGGCTGAGAGATTTCAGGGTCAAGAGGTTATCCTGGAAGTTATTCCTATGCATTATATAGATATCACCTTTTCAGTTAATGTATATTGGTGAGGCTGGAGGGAAGCACCTGAAAATGTAGAGCTGTGTTCCAGTAGTCATGTTTCTTGAAGATGATTGTATATAGCTTTTGCAATATGACTGTGTGATTATGAAAACCTTGTGTCTGATGCTCCTTTGTCTACAGTACGGACAGATAAGTAAAACATATGGATTAAAAATAAATAATAGGGGGAACAAATGTTAAAATAAATTCAGTAGATTGAAATGCTAGTGATCAATGAAAGGGAGGGGTAAGTGATATATGTATGATTTTTTTCTTTTTTCTTTCTATTTCTTTTTCTGTATTGATGCAAATGTTTTAAGAAATTATCATGGTGATGAATATACAACTATATGATGATATTGTGAGTTACTGATTATATACCAAGAATGAAATGATCATATGGTAAGAATGTTCATGTTTGTATGTTGTTATGTTTAACAAAAAAAAAAAAAGGATGCTTGAGGCAGACTGGCTGTAGTCTGGGGAAAATATATTTAAAACCCCAAATTCTCTATGACATGGTCTGCCAATTGGCATGAAAAAGCTCAAAAAAATCACAGCTGACTTACTAAAAGCCACCTAAAGGTTTTACAGAATGCACTGACAGAAAAGTCATTCAAACTGTAAAAAAAAAAAAAAAAAAAAAACTAAACAAAAAAGAACCCATAGTAGATTGCAAAACTTGATTAGAAACTATTTTTCTAAAACACTCACAAATTAAAGAAAGAATCGCAGCCGACACTGGTGACTCAATTTGTAAGTGGTCTATTCCCTGAAATAGCGGGACTTATAAAAAGACAAGAAAGACTGGGAGGCAATGGATCTAGCTGAATATATAACTATGGCTGAGCATTTTGACAGAACCTTAGAAACAGATTAAAAACAAACAAACAAAAACAGAAAAATGCCAAATTTCTGTGCTTACAGTTAAAACAATTACAAGGACTGTGCTGGTTTGAAAGTATTATGTACCCTAGAAAAGCCATGTTTTAATCCTGCTCCAATCTTGTGGGAACAACTGTTTCTTTTAATCCTGATTTAAATTGGATGAAGTAGCTTTAGATTATCTCCCTGGAGATGTGACTCACCCAACTGCGGGTGTGACCTTTGAGGGAGATGTGACACTACCCATCCAGGTGCATCTTGATTAGTTTATTGGAATCCTTTAAAAGAGGAAACATTTTGGAAAGAGTTAGAGGACAGAAGCCTCAGAACCTACAGGAACTTCACAGCAGAGCTGACACAGATGCGACATGTGGAGAACAGAAACACGGATGTTTGGAGATGTTTGGAGATGCTTGGAGCCCAGCAGATGTTGCCATGAGATGTTAAGCAAGTCACAACCTGCAGAGAGTCAAGGGAAGCCAAGCCCTGGAGAAATAAAGTGAAGAACCTCCACAGGCACAGAAGCTGAAAGCAACTGAGCCCAGGAGCAAGGGACCAGCAGATGCCAGCCAGGTGACTACCAGCTGACAGAGGTATAACTGATCCATCAGACTTTCTTGAGTGAAGGTAACCTCTTGCTGATGCCTTAATTTGGACACTTTCACTTCCTTAGAACTGTAAACTTGTAACTTATTAAATTTCCCTTTTTAAGTCATTTCAGTTCTGGTATACCTCATTATGGCTGCTAGCAAACTAACACAGACCCAGATCTGCACCAGTTTATTAAAGGTTTCAAGCCAATTACAATTTTAAGCCCAGAAATCAAATGCTCAAACAATGGCCTAGAAACATGGGTGCCTAATTTGCAACCTAGCCACTGGAAGAGATATTTTTCTAAGAAAATTGAAAAAAAGCTCTACCAGGGCATAAAAGAAACCCCTCTTAATGTTGACTGGAGCTCCAGGGACCTTGTGGCTTCTTTCCCATAATTCCCTTAAATGCCCAAGGTGAATCTAAGTAAATGGGGAAGAGAAGACCCACAGACACTCAGAGAGGAAGTCACTAGAACCAGAAGCTGCAAGCAACAGAACCTGTGAGCAAAGAACCAGCAGATGCCAGCCATGTGCCTTCCCATGTGACAGAGGAACCCAGGATGCCAGTAGCCTTTTCTCAGAGAAGACCTGGTGGAAAATACCTCACTACTCATAGTACGATGCAGGAGCAGCAGAAGCAACCATCACCACGCCTCAAGGACCAGCAATCTTGAGTTGCTATAAGTGCACCATCTCAAGCCCCACCCAGACCCACTGCACTAAAATGTGCTTTTTACCAAGACCCCCAGGTGATTCCTATGCACATCAAAGTTTGAGAAGTGCCAGGCTACCACACTCTCACTTTAGACATGGTTAAAAAGGAGGTCAATGTTATTTGTTCGCCTCAGGTGAAAAAAAGAGACCAATGAATGACAGTTAACTTAAGAACTATCCCTTCCTTCTTTTTTGTTTTTTTTGTTTGTTTGTTTTAGATCTCCTTTGCCTTTTCTTTTGTTCACAACCTATTATAACACTTATTGGGACCCTACTCTGTGCCACATATGTTATTTCTAACCCTAAAAGCATTTCAAAAGGTATTTTTATCCCAATGCGCAGATGAGTTAGAGGGTTAGAAATCTGCCTAAGGATATTTAGTTGTAAGAATTAACACAGGTGTGTTCCTTTTCAAGATTCCTCTTCTCATCACACCACACCATGAAATTGCCCACCTTGGACAAGCCTTAAGTATGCCCGTTACTTGGAACTCCCAGATAGGACCCTGTCAAGTCCTTTCTCCTGTCTCATTCACTGCTAGTTTACCTGTATCTTTTTCCCTCAGCCACCAAGCATCAGCCAGGTACTCTTACAGTCTAAGAACAACAGCTGTGCATTGTTAACTGTAGCCTTCTACAGACAGGAGAGGGAAGGAAGAATGAGAATATGGCAGGTAGGATGCCCTCTGCTGGGACATGCCACATTTCAACTCAAGTAAAGAGGCATTTCTCAAATGGCAACAGTGGGTGAGAAACTGAGCTAATCTATGCTTGAAGAGAGATATAATTGCTGTACTTAAGGGGTATTAATCCAGCAGGGGAGCTGAAACATGGACACACAAATGCCTCATGAACAAAGGACAAGAGGACTTTTTTTTTCCCATGTGCATTGAACCCAGGTCTCTGGGATGGCAGGTGAAAACTGAAGGCTGATCCACTGTGGCCTGTCCAAGGAGGACTTTTTAGGGAGTGAAATCATAAATGAGTCCATGGAGCAGTCAGCATTTGGGTTTATTGCCAAATGGAAAGGTGGGGTGGAAGGAAGAGCACAACCCAGGGAAGAGGGAAGGACATATAGAAAGACAGAAGGTAGGAAAAATATCTTTGGGGAATGTCATACAAAGAGCCCTGTGTGGCTGTTGTGTGAGGTGTATTAGAGACCAAGAGGGACAGTTTTAGGAGGTAGGTTGGGAATGGCTCATACAGAATCACTGAAGGTTGAGAAGTGACATGATCAGAAGAGGATAATTAGGAAACTACTTTGACAGAGAAGGTAGATCAAAACAGAACACAACTATATTGAGGGAGATGAGAGAGTCATATCCAAAAGAAAATTCAGAGAATATCTGGACTAGCGGCTTTCATTCCCTTCTAGCCTAGTGAGTTTTAAATGACTCCATGTTTGAAAATCAGTGATCTAGAGTAGGGTGCACCGGAAAACTATGGGCCAAATTCTGCCTGCTACCTGCTCTAAGAAATAAACCCTTTAGGAACACAGCCATGCTCACTCAAGTACACGCCATCTTCGGCTGCTTTCACTCCACAGTGATAGAGTTGAGTAGCAGGGACAGAGACTAGATTGCCTGCAAAATCTAAAATATTTACTATTTGGCCCTTCACAGAAAACGTCTACCGACCTTTGACCTTAGAGCCTTGCTATTCAAAGTATGGTTCTCAGACCAGCAGCACTGGTACCTTTTGGGAATGCATGAGAACTGCAGAATCCCACGTCCCCATCTGTGGTCTATTAAGTCAGAAGCCACATTTTAGTAAGGTCACCAGGTGATTCTTAGAGACAAATTTAAGAACCATCAGGATAGATAAACCTACATATTTAACAGGTGAGACATTTGGTAACTTGTTTAAAGATATTAGGCCCAGGTCAGAACTCTTCTTATAAAAATAAAATTAAAAAAAAAGAACTCTTCTTACTACAAACATCCAAACTAAATGCAATAAAGGCCTGAACTAGAGCTGTGGCAGTGGAAAGAAGAGGACTGGAGTTGATGGACGTTGTAGTGGAAAAAGGAACAGGACTCAGTAACTGGACAGGGATGGCAAAATGTCAACAATTACCAGATTTCAAGTCTACCAGAGGGTGAAATCAGTGAGAGAAGTCAGAGAAAAGGTGGGTAGGCAGCAGTTGGGGAATGATGGTTTAGATATTGCCTACGTGGAATCTCAAGTGCAAATGGTCATTCAACTAGAGTTTCTGGCAGAACAACTGGTTATAATTCAGGCCTATTCACACTGTCCCTGTATACATAGGGAGTTCAGGGTGGGGAAGGTTGATTTTTGGAGTGATAATGGCAATGAGTTGTGTGGTATGGCTAACAATCAAGAGACAGTCTAGAAAGAGTTTCGGAGGGTCTAAGAAAACTTTCTTTTTTTTTTTTTTCCCTTTTTTCCCACATGGGCAGGCACCCATGTCTCTGGCATGGCAGGCGAGAACTCTGCCACTGAGCCACCATGGCCCACCCTCTAAGAAAACTTGGAGGAATACCTAGACTTAGGGAGCAGGCCAAAACTGAGTCACAGGAAAAAACCACTGGGAAAAGTGCTCACTCTCAGAGACCAGTAAATTATGACACACTGAAAGACATCCTAAAGATATTTTTTTTAAACTTCATATTTTGAAATAATTTCAAACTTACAAGACAGTTGCAAAAAATAACACCAAACCCATACAGAGAACTCCAACATATCCATCTCCTATATTGTTATATGAACCAGAACTTCATCCCTTTTTAAACCTGAATAATACTTCATTGTATGTACATACTACATTTGTTTATCCATTCAACAGTCGATGGACACTTGGGCTACTTCCATCTTTCAGCAATTGTGGCTAATGCTGCTATGAACATCAGTGTACAAATATCAAAAAAAAAAAAAAGCAAACAGTGAAACACGTAAGGTTCTTATAGATATTGGGACCACACTTTCAATTCTGAACCCCACGCTGTTAAAACAACAGGTCCCTTGGAGTCAATAGAGAATTATGATAACGAGGGTTAGCAATAAAGCCCAACAGGAGTACTTATCCCAACCAATCTGCATCTTTAGGCCCTTTTACTTGAAAAATATTCTTTTTTGCTTTGTGTGTCTGCCCACATAAATCTGGGAAGAGAACTGCTATCAAAACTGAGAGGCATAATTCACTTCTCTCCAGAGAACTTTCTTTAAAATTTCCCAAAGATATTGAGGCAGACCTTAACATGCTCTTCGCAAATTTTATTAGATGTTGAGGAGGAAGAAATTACTCAGAACATCCCTGTCCTATTTCCTATACCAGATTCTTTATGGGCTGCATCCAGTACTGACATGGGGAGAAGCTGAAGTGTCCACCTATCAAAACGAAGATAGACACATCCAAACTCTTACCCAAACTTCTTCAACAGCCACTTAAACCAGAGCCATTGCCAGCTAGCCTCAATAGTTAAAGACTGAGCTGAGGGTTCCAGGGAAGGCTGGGAATGGAGCATGGGGAAACAATTCTAATTGTTTGCCAAAGTCTTCAAAGAAAGAAAAAGACCTTACACACACACAAAAATGCTGCATGCCAGAGTGATTTTACAGACGAATGTATGAAAGGAGTACAAACCAGTGAACACTTCGAGCAAGGAGGATTTCCTATAATGCCATAAACTGTTATGTTTTATGAAAACAAATGCGAAGAACCTGAACAACTTACTTTGGATCCGAAATCCCAAGACAGAGATGATCATGAAGAAGCAGAAATTCTAAACCCAACTGTGGAAAGAGAAGAAAAATTCATAAAAGATCAAGGACTCCATGTTGTAAAACAGGAGGCCGAGACTCTGAAGAATGAATGGGAAAAAGAGGACCTTGTTAAAAAGCAAAAAGAAAATACATTTTTACTGGACAAAGAAGAAAAGCCAGAGTTGGAAAGTGGAAGATACCAAATGAAAATGTTTCAAACTCAAAATATTCATAAACTGGGAGAAGATGAAGAAGAAAGACTGAAGAGAGAAATGTTACTTGCTTAACTGAATGAGATCAATAGAGAATTCCAAGATTCTCGGAATCTCTAATGCCCTCCTCTTCCCTTGCTACCTGATTTGGAATCAAATCTGGACTCCCCAGAGAAAAGCCCTAAAACATACATGTTCTCTGAATCCACAGGCAGACTGTTTAATGGGCATCAATTGCAAGACATTGGTTTTTTAAATACAAAAGGAAAGGGTCAGAATCCAAGAGATTTTAGAAGCGCTGCCTCTCCAAGTGAGTTTGCATTTGGTAGCTACATGCCTTTGTTTGCAAAAACATCAAAATAGACAAATCCCTTTAGCCAAAAAGTGGCCTTCTGGATTTCCAAAGAAATACTATGGAGAAACTTAGTAAAGACAATGCAGATTTAATTACATGAAAAGAGAAAAAAGCTAATCTGATGGAACAGCTATGTGGTACCAGTGAGAGCAGCACTGTTTCCTCTAAAAGCAGTGACCCAAATTCTCCGGCTGCTAGCAGAGGAGACTTTGACCCTCTAAATTTGCTCTCTGGGGATAAAAACAGCAGGGGCAAAGAACAAGATGAAGATGATGACTTTTTCCTTAGTGAAGAAGTTTAAATCCAAATAGACATCAATTAAAACTTGTAAACAATAGACGAGCAGTAAAAGCAGTTGATTCTGTGGAAAATGAAATTGAAGTAGCAGCACTCAGATGACTGGCAAGAGTATATATTTTTTCCAATTGCAAATAATAAAATATTTTAATACAGTATTTATTATAAACATTTAAATTTAAAAAAAAATTGTTAAAGACACAGTAACTCAAGGACTAATTATTTCCTGCACTAGTTCCCATAACACTCATCTGTAAAGAAACCTAATGGTCATGGATGGCAGTTTTTTCAGATTAATGAGCCACTAACAAATTAGTCATTCCTTACATTTTTGAGTCCCAAACCCAAATACCATTATCCCGGGATTTGTCCTGATTCTAAACGGTTCACAGTTGTAGATATGTGTTCTGCTTTCTTCAGCATTCTGATAGATAGACAGTCAATATCTATTTGCTTTCACATGGAATAAGCAACAATATACTTGGACAGTTATGCCTCAAGTCTTTACAGAGGCATCTTCTTATTTCTACTAAGTATTACATCAGAACCTGAGCACCTTACTATTCTCTAATGGCTCTTCTCTATTATAATATGTGGACAATGCATTGCTCTGCTCCTCTTCTAAAGAGAACTCCTTAAGAGATTGCATCTCTTCTCAAAAGGGATATAAAGCCTCTAAGGAAAAACTACAGCTTCCTAGAGAGATAGTTCACTGTTTTGGTCATAATTTAAATATTACAGGAATTTACTTATCAACTAAAAGAATAAAAATTTAGGAATTTCCTAAGTCCACAACAACAACAACAACAACAACAAAAATTAAGATTCCTTGGGTTGGCAGGCTACTGTCAACCTTAGGTTCCAAATTTTTCTTTATTGACCTTATCTTTTTATGAATTAACTAAAGCGAATACATCCGAACCTTTAACCTGGGAAAACTCTCACAAACAGGCCTTCAGACAACTTAAAATGGCCTTATTAATCTCTCCAGCATTGGAGCTACCAATTATTCTAAGCCATTTACTCTACTGTTCATTAAGAAACAGGCCTTGGCTTACTGACCCAAGAACATGGGGGAAAACTAAGACCTGTTGCCTATTATAGCTTAAAATTAGATACCGTAGCTCAAGTATATGATGCCTGTTTAAAAGCAGTAATTGCAGCGGCAAGAATAGTTGCAGCATCTGCAGGAATAACACTAGGGAATGATGTAAATACAAACCCCTCCTGCTGCCCAAAGTCGCTAACACTCTGAATTTATTCAGCATCTATCCTCTAGCCAACTGACTTCCTATGATACTCTTGCTTCTAATTTAATTAGAAAAAGATACAATACCCTTAACCTTGGCACCCTATTGTATTTGACAATCAAAGGAGATCATTAATGTGAGCTGATTACCTCTCAGTTAGCGTCCGGTGTCCTGAAATACCACTGCATAAGACTGACCTTATTCTTTTCATTGACAGAGCCTACATCTGAGGAATTACTGGACAATTTCAGTTGAATATGTAGTCACAATCGAGTTAAAAATAAAAGGGGTAATTTACCTCTATTTACTTCAGCTCAGGAAGCAGAGCTAGATGCTCTTACTAGAGCTTATATGCTGTCATCTAAAAAAAAATAAAAATAAAAAACCCAGCTGATTTGCTTTCAGAATTGTCCATGATTTTGGAATGCCATGGAAACTGAAGGATTTCCTTACCTCAACTGCATCCCCTTTAAAGACTGGACAAGTAGTCAATGATTTACAGACTGCCATCTTACTTCCTCAATCTATTGTTATTATTAAAATTGAGGTTCATACCAAAAAAAAAAAAACAGAATTCGAATGCATACCAAGGAAATACTCCAGCAGATTTCCATGTAAGGACAGCTGCAACCAAACCACCTTCAGATATATGCATTCAATTTTTTCTCTTAGACATGTCAATTTAAATTTTTATCAAATATGCACAGTGCAGAAAACAACAACAAAAATATGCACAGTGCACCTGAGGGTAACAAGAAAAGCCCTCTATGACCAAAAAACAAACTTGGCTAGATGAAGGATGCATTTTTAATTCCCAGCAGACTTTTTTCGGGGGAGAGTAAGGATGGACGGTTGGTACTTCCCGAATCTTTCAAGGAACCAATCCTTAAACCTTTACACTCTTTCTCTCACTATAGTGTTAACAATGGTTCAAATACTAAATAAATATTGGTGGGGAAATTTTCGTAAGACTGTTGCCTGTGTTTACAATAAATGCACAATTTGTCAAAGCATAACCCAAGATAAACCATTCCAGTTACTAGAGAATATCCACTACCACCTCTGGCCACTTTGGGCATTTACAATTAGAATTCATTCAACTGCCACCAAGCATGAATTATGTCCTACTCATTGCCTGTTTATTCTCAGGATGTGTCCATGAGACAGAGGTTTTTCCCCATGAGGATGCCAATGCTATATCAATTGCTAAAAAACTTTTAGAAAATGTATTCCTTATCTGGATAATGCCTTCAATTACTTCTAGTTATTATCAAGACACTCATTTTGCTGGGCAGGTCATTAAAGCTCTAAGAGTCTATGAACAAGTTGGTATTAACCATTGTCCCTACCCCCCTCGATTCTCTGGAAAGGTGGAGAGAATAAATGGCCTATTGAAACAAACTGTCTAAATTAAGAGGGGAAACTGAACTACCTCGGCCTAAAGTTCTTCCAATGTCCCTTATGAACTGTGAAAAAAACCTTTTGGGAACATAAACTTTCTTCTTATGAAATTATCACTGGAAGACTTATGTCAATTGGCCTCCATCTTAACATTGATTCCCTGCTTCCCCAGCAGGAGATAACTCAATATTGTAAATCTCTAGCAACTTTTGCAAAAGGTTATCTCGTATAAGTGAGGGACACATTTCCAGATCTTATCTCCCTCAGATTTCCAATGTCTGGATATAATGGAAGTGACATCAACACAAAACAGCCCATAAACCATGTTGGAAGGTTACCAGATACACTTAAATTCTGACACTGTAGTCAAACTAGTAGGGACTAAACCTTGGATTCACATTTCGCAACTTAAAAAGGCTCCACTCTCCAATGATTGGACCTGTGACCAAATCAGGGACCTACAACTAAAATTTACTAACATAAAAAGTAAATGGCTCCATGAGGTGGATGGCTTCCATTCAAGATCACAGAACAAGACCCTCAAAACCCCTACATTCCTGTCATATTCCTTGCCATATTACTTTTAAATTATTGTTGCATTCTACTGTGTCCACAGCTCTTTTCCATCCCGCTTAGAAAATTCCACCATAAAAATGTCACAATGTTTCTTGCCATGGCCTGGAAGGACAGTGCATCATTCATTTTTCCTGGCCACTGAAAAAGGGGGAATCTGATTGTGGGATCTGCCATCACATACTATAACCTGTGCATGATGCCAGACACCCAACTGTTTTACCCAAACATAAAGAAGGCCTTCATTTAAACGCAGCAACAAAGATAACAGCACAGCCACAACCTATACAACCTTCTTTTCCCACACCTCCGGGTAATCTTGAAAGATACAGCATAACGATACATAATGAAAACGACAAATGGCTCACTGATATATCCAGAGGCGTCCCTTATGACCTAAACACCTGCAGGGATGGAGTGCACCCCTCCAAGGATTATTGGTCTTCATGGAGGATATGAAACCTCTATCAGTTTGACCATTCCCTGCATAGGTCATTGGTCCGTGATAGGAAAAGTCACCCTCAGACGGATGCCTTCTTGCTCCTTTAGAAATTCATAACAAATCCAAAGCTTCATACTGGACTACCCACTTAATTTATATTTCCAAGCCAATCACGAATTGCCTGGGGGTATCACTAATGCCAAATGGGCCTCTTTCATTAGACTCACGGCCTTTGTTAAGAGTTAACACCAAAGAGATTACTTCCGGAGAAGATGGCGGCTTAGTAAGACGCGCGGATCTTAGTTTCTTCTCCAGGACAGCTACTAGGGGAGTAGACACGATATAGAACAGCGCCCAAAGCCACAACAGAGATAAAAAAGACAGCGTACCCCATCCTGGAACGGCTGGCTGGCTGAGAGAAGCCGCTCGGGTGAGATTGCCGAGGCACGCGGGCTTCACCGGGTGGGGCGGCAAGCGGCCGGAGTCACTCCCTTCCCCCTTCCCGGGCCGGCTGGGAGATTGGAGAGGCGGTCCCCTGAAACCGCGGCGGCTGGCGCCCACACCACGCGCAGCCCCCCGGACCAACTGAGAGAATTGGATCGGAAATCCCCAGGCTGCGGAGAACGGTGACGGGTGGGGGAGGCCCCTTCCAAACCCGTGACTCCCCGGGAACGTGCACTCTCCCGGGCGGGCCGCTGCCGCTGGCGCCCTCCCGCCACGCTTGTCGCCCAGGCGACTAGGAAATTTGGACGGGCACTTTCCCGGGCTGTGGCGGCCAGCAACCCTCCCCGCATTCGGACCCCGGGCCGGCTCGAACCCTTCCAAGCCGCTTCGGCTACCGAACCTCCCGGATGGCGAGAGTTTTCCAAAGTTAAAGGTCCCACAGCACCTTTTACTGGTGGGACCCGCAGACAAACGTGTGCCACGAGCGCCACCTACTGGGCAGGATAAGAAAAACAGAACCCAGAGATTTCACAGAAAAATCTTCCAAACTTTTGGATCCAATACCCAGGGAAATCTGTCTAAATGCGCAGACGCCAACAGAAGATAACGGATCATGCTCAAATAATTGAAAATATGGCCCAGTCAAAGGAACAAACCAATAGTTCAAATGAGATACAGGAGCTGAGACAACTAATGCTGAATATACGAACAGAAATGGAAAACTCTTCAAAAACGAAATCGATAAATTGAGGGAGGACATGAAGAAGACATGGGCTGAACATAAAGAAGAAATAGAAAAACTGAAAAAACAAATCACAGAACTTATGGAAGTGAAGGACAAAGTAGAAAAGATAGAAAAAACAATGGATACCTACAATGATAGATTCAAAGAGACAGAAGATAGAATTAGTGATTTGGAGGATGGAACATCTGAATTCCAAAAACAAACAGAAACTATTGGGAAAAGAATGGAAAAATTTGAACAGGGTATCAGGGAACTCAAGGACAATATGAACCGCACAAATATACGTGTTGTGGGTGTCCCAGAAGGAGAAGAGAAGGGAAAAGGAGGAGAAAAACTAATGGAAGAAATTTTCACTGAAAATTTCCCAACTCTTATGAAAGACCTAAAATTACAGATCCAAGAAGTGCAGCGCACCCCAAAGAGATTAGACCCAAATAGGCGTTCTCCAAGACACTTACTAGTTAGAATGTCAGAGGTCAAAGAGAAAGAGAGGATCTTGAAAGCAGCAAGAGAAAAACAATCCATCACATACAAGGGAAACCCAATAAGACTATGTGTAGATTTCTCAGAAACCATGGAGGCTAGAAGACAGTGGGATGATATATTTAAATTACTAAAAGAGAAAACGGCCAACCAAGACTCCTATATCCAGCAAAATTGTCCTTCAAAAATGAGGGAGAAATTAAAACATTCTCAGACAAAAAGTCACTGAGAGAATTTGTGACCAAGAGACCAGCTCTGCAAGAAATACTAAAGGGAGCACTAGAGTCAGGTACAAAAAGACAGAAGAGAGAGGTATGGAGAAGAGTGTAGAAAAAAGGAAAGTCAGATATGATATATATAATACAAAAGGCAAAATGGTAGAGGAAAATATTATCCAAATAATAACACTAAATGTTAATGGACTGAATTCCCCAATCAAAAGACATAGAATGGCAGAATGGATTAAAAAACAGGATCCTTCTATATGCTGTCTACAGGAAACACATCTTAGATCCAAAGATAAACATAGGTTGAAAGTGAAAGGTTGGGAAAAGATATTTCATGCAAATAACAACCAGAAAATAGCAGAAGTGGCTATACTAATATCCAACAAGTTAGACTTCAAATGTAAAACAGTTAAAAGAGAAAAAGAAGGACACTATATACTAATAAAAGGAATAATTAAACAAGAAGACATAACAATCATAAATATTTACGCACCGAACCAGAATGCCCCAAAATACGTGAGGAATACACTGCAAACACTGAAAAAGGAAATAGACACAAATACCATAATAGTTGGAGACTTCAATTCCCCACTCTCATCAATGGACAGAACATCTAGACAGAGGATCAATAAAGAAATAGAGAATCTGAATATTACTATAAAGGAGCTAGACTTAACAGACATTTATAGGACATTAAATCCCACAACAGCAGGATACACCTTTTTCTCAAGTGCCCATGGATCATTCTCAAAGATAGACCATATGATGGGTCACAAAGCAAGTCTTAACAAATTTAAAAAGATTGAAATCATACACAACACTTTCTCCGATCATAAAGGAATGAAGTTGGAAATCAATAATAGGCAGAATGCCAGAAAATTCACAAATAGGTGGAGACTCAACAACACACTCTTAAACAACGAGTGGGTCAAAGAAGAAATTGCAAGAGAAATTAGTAAATACCTCGAGGTGAATGAAAATGAAAACACAACATATCAAAACTTATGGGATGCAGCAAAGGCAGTGCTAAGAGGGAAATTTATTGCCCTAAATGCCTATATCAGAAAAGAAGAAAAGGCAAAAATTCAGGAATTAACTGTCCACTTGGAAGAACTGGAGAAAGAACAGCAAACTAATCCCAAAGTAAGCAAAAGGAAAGAAATAACAAAGATCAGAGCAGAAATAAATGAAATTGAAAACATGAAAACAATAGAGAAAATCAATAAGACCAGAAGTTGGTTCTATGAGAAAATCAATAAGATTGATGGGCCCTTATCAAGATTGACAAAAAGAAGAAGAGAGAGGATGCAAATAAATAAGATCAGAAATGGAAGAGGAGACATAACTACTGACCTCACAGAAATAAAGGAGGTAATAACAGGATACTATGAACAACTTTATGCTAATAAATACAACAATTTAGAGGAAATGGACGGGTTCCTGGAAAGACATGAACAACCAACTTTGACTCAAGAAGACATAGATGACCTCAACAAACCAATCACAAGTAAAGAAATTGAATTAGTCATTCAAAAGCTTCCTAAAAAGAAAAGTCCAGGACCAGATGGCTTCACATGTGAATTCTACCAAACGTTCCAGAAAGACTTAGTACCAATTCTCCTCAAACTCTTCAAAAAAATCGAAATGGAGGGAAAACTACCTAATTCATTCTATGAAGCCAAGATCACCCTCATACCAAAACCAGGCAAAGATATTACAAAAAAAGAAAACTACAGACCAATCTCTCTAATGAATATAGATGCAAAAATCCTCAACAAAATTCTAGCTGATTGAGTCCAGCAACACATTTAAAGAATTATACATCATGACCAAGTAGGATTCATCCCAGGTATGCAAGGATGGTTCAACATAAGAAAATCAATTAATGTAATACACCATATCAACAAATCAAAGCAGAAAAATCACATGATCATCTCAATTGATGCAGAAAAGGCATTTGACAAGATTCAACATCCTTTCCTGTTGAAAACACTTCAAAAGATAGGAATACAAGGGAACTTCCTTAAAATGATAGAGGGAATATATGAAAAACCCACAGCTAATATCATCCTCAATGGGGAAAAATTGAAAACTTTCCCCCTAAGATCAGGAACAAGACAAGGATGTCCACTATCACCACTATTATTCAACATTGTGTTGGAGGTTCTAGCCAGAGCAATTAGACAAGAAAAAGAAATACAAGGCATCAAAATTGGAAAGGAAGAGGAAGATGGCGGCTTAGTAAGACGCGCGGGTCTTAGTTCCTCCTCCAGAAAAGCAACTAAAGAAACAGAAACAATACGAAACAGCTACTGGAGTCACGACAGAGACCAAAAAGACAGCGTACCCTATTCTGGAACGGCTGAACGGGCAGGGAGAATCCGCTGCGGTGAGATACCCGAGGGGCGCACGTTTTCCCGGCCGGGGCGGCTGGCGACTGGGGTCCCCTCCATGCACGTGGCTCCCCGGTCTGACTGGGAACATTGGATAGCGGGGCCCTCCCGTCACGCTTGGCGTCTCGGGCCAGCTGGGCAATTTGGACCGCCACTCCCCCAAGCCGCGGCCAGCGACCCCCGCCTCCATGCACGGTTTCCCGGGCCGACTGCCCCGCAGACAAACGACCGCCACGAGCGCCACCTACTGGGCAGGAAAAGAAAAACAGAGCCCAGAGATTCCACAGAAAAACCTTTCAACCAGCTGGGTCCCACACCCAGGGAAATCTGATCAAATGCCCAGACACCAGCAGAAAATAATAGATGACGCTCGGAAAATTGAAGATATGGCCCAGTCAAAGGAACAAACCAATAGTTCAAATGAGATACAGGAGCTGAGACAACTAATGCTGAATATACGAACAGAAATGGAAAAACTCTTCAAAAACCAAATCAATAAATTGAGGCAGGACATGAAGAAGACATGGGCTGAACAAAAAGAAGAAATAGAAAATCTGAAAAAACAAATCACAGAACTTGTGGGAGTGAAGGACAAAGAAGAAAAAATGGAAAAAACAATGGATACCTACAATGGTAGATCTAAAGAGACAGAAGCTACAATTAGTGAACTGGAGGCTGGAACATCTGAATTCCAAAAAGAAACAGAAACTATAGGGAAAAGAATGGAAAAACTTGAGCAGGGGATCAGGGAACTGAATGACAATATGAAGCGCACAAATATACGTGTTGTGGGTGTCCCAGAAGGAGAAGAGAAGGGAAAAGAAGGAGAAAAACTAATGGAAGAAATTATCACTGAAAATTTCCCAACTCTTATGAAAGACCTAAAATTACAGATCCAAGAAGTGCAGCGCACCCCAAAGAGATTAGACCCAAATAGGCATTCTCCAAGACACTTACTAGTTAGAATGTCAGAGGTCAAAGAGAAAGAAAGGATCTTGAAAGCAGCAAGAGAAAAACAATCTGTCACATACAAGGGAAACCCAATAAGACTATGTGTAGATTTCTCAGCAGAAACCATGGAAGCTAGAAGACAGTGGGATGATATATTTAAATTACTAAAAGAGAAAAACTGCCAACCAAGACTCCTATATCCAGCAAAATTGTCCTTCAAAAATGAAGGAGAAATTAAAACATTTATAGACAAAAAGTCACTGAGAGAATTTGTGACCAAGAGACCAGCTCTGCAAGAAATACTAAAGGGAGCACTAGAGTCAGATACGAAAAGACAGAAGAGAGAGGTATGGAGTAAAGTGTAGAAAGAAGGAAAATCAGATATGATATATATAATACAAAAGCCAAAATGGTAGAGGAAAATATTACCCAAACAGTAATAACACTAAAAGTTAATGGACTGAATTTCCCAATCAAAAGACATAGAATGGCAGAATGGATTACGACCCAGCAACACCACTGCTAGGTATCTACTCAAAGGACTTAAGGGCAAAGACACAGATGGACATTTGCACACCAGTGTTTATAGCAGCATTATCTACAATTGCAAAGAGATGGAAACAGCCAAAATGTCCATCAACAGACGAGTGGCTAAACAAACTGTGGCGTATACCTACAATGGAATATTATGCAGCTTTAAGACAGACTAAACTTATGAAGCATGTAATAACATGGATGGACCTAGAGAACATTATGCTGAGTGAGTCTAGCCCAAAACTAAAGGACAAATACTGTATGGTCCCACTGATGTGAACCGACATTCGAGAATCAGCTTGGAATATATCATTGGTAACAGAGACCAGCAGGAGTTAGAAACAGGGTAAGATAATGGGTAATTGGAGCTGAAGGGATACAGACTGTGCAACAGGACTGGATACAAAAACTCAAAAATGGACAGCACAATAATACCTAAGTGTAATGTAACTAGGTTGGAACACTGAATGAAACTGCACCTAAAATATGGTTTTTTGTTTGTTTGTTTGTGTGTTTGTATCTTTTGTTTTTGTTTTTTTCTTTTTCCTTTTTATATATATATATATTTTATTAGTATTATTATTTTAATTCTCTTCTCTATATTAACATTCTATATCTTTTTCTGCTGTTTTGCTAGTTCTTTTCCTAAATCGATGCAAATGTACTAAGAAATGATGATCATACATCTATGTGATGATACTAAGAATTACTGAGTGCATGTGTAGAATGGAATGATTTCTAAATGTTGTGTTAATTTCTTTTTTTTTGATTAATAAAAAAAATTTAAAAAAAAATTGGAAAGGAAGAAGTAAAACTATCACTGTTTGCAGAAGATATGATACTATACGTCGAAAACCCGGAAAAATCCACAACAAAACTACTAGAGCTAATAAATGAGTACAGCAAAGTAGCAGGTTACAAGATCAACATTCAAAAATCTGTAGCATTTCTATACACTAGTAATGAACAAGCTGAGGGGGAAATCAAGAAACGAATCCCATTTACAGTCGCAACTAAAAGAATAAAATACCTAGGAATAAATTTAACTAAAGAGACAAAAAACCTATATAAAGAAAACTACAAAAAACTAAAAGAAATCACAGAAGACCTAAATAGATGGAAGGGCATACAGTGTTCATGGATTGGAAGACTAAATATAGTTAAGATGTCAATCCTACCTAAATTGATTTACAGATTCAATGCAATACCAATCAAAATCCCTACAACTTATTTTTCAGAAATAGAAAAACCAATAAGCAAATTTACCTGGAAGGGCAGGGTGCCCCGAATTGCTAAAAACATCTTGAGGAAAAAAAGCGAAGCTGGAGGTCTCGCGATGCCGGACTTTAAGGCATATTATGAAGCCACAGTGGTCAAAAGAGCATGGTATTGGCATAAAGATAGATATATCGACCAATGGAATCGAATAGAGTGCTCAGATATAGACCTCTCATCTATGGACATTTGATCTTTGATAAGGCAGTCAAGCCAACTCACCTGGGACAGAACAGTCCCTTCAATAAATGGTGCCTAGAGAACTGGATATCCATATGCAAAAGAAGGAAAGAAGACCCATCTCTCACACCCTATACAAAAGTTAACTCAAAATGGATCAAAGATCTAAACATTAGGTCTAAGACCATAAAACAGTTAGAGGAAAATGTTGGGAGATATCTTATGGATCTTACAACTGGAGGCGGTTTTATGGACCTTAAACCTAAAGCAAGAACACTGAAGAAGGAAATAAATAAATGGGAGCTCCTCAAAATTAAACACTTTTGTGCATCAAAGAACTTCATCAAGAAAGTAGAAAGACAGCCTACACAATGGGAGACAATATTTGGAAATGATATATCAGATAAAGGTCTAGTATCCAGAATTTATAAAGAGATTGTTCATCTCAACAACAAAAAGACAGCCAACCCAATTACAAAATGGGAAAAAGACTTGAACAGACACCTATCAGAAGAGGAAATACAAATGGCCAAAAGGCACATGAAGAGATGCTCAATGTCCCTGGCCATTAGAGAAATGCAAATCAAAACCACAATGAGATATCATCTCACACCCACCAGAATGGCCATTATCAACAAAACAGAAAATGACAAGTGCTGGAGAGGATGCGGAGAAAGAGGCACACTTATCCACTGTTGGTGGGAATGTCAAATGGTGCAACCACTGTGGAAGGCAGTTTGGCGGTTCCTAAAAAAACTGAATATAGAATTGCCATACGACCCAGCAATATCATTGCGAGGTATCTACTCAAAAGACTTAAGGGCAAAGACACAAACGGACATTTGCACACCAATGTTTATAGCAGCGTTATTTACAATTGCAAAGAGATGGAAACAGCCAAAATGTCCATCAACAGACGAGTGGCTAAACAAACTGTGGTATATACATACGATGGAATATTATGCAGCTTTAAGACAGAATAAACTTATGAAGCATGTAATAACATGGATGGACCTAGAGAACATTATGCTGAGTGAGACTAGCCAAAAACTAAAGGACAAATACTGTATGGTCCCACTGATGTGAACAGACATTCGAGAATAAATTTGGAATATGTCATTGGTAACAGAGTCCAGCAGGAGGTAGAAACAGGGTAAGATAATGGGCAATTGGAGTTGAAGGGATACAGACTGTGCAACAGGACTAGATACAAAAACTCAAAAATGGACAACACAATAATACCTAGTTGTAAAGTAATCTTGTTAAAACACTGAATGAAGCTGCATCTTAGCTATAGGTTTTTGTTTTGTTTTGTTTTGACTTTACTATTATTACTTTTATTTTTGTCTCTATATTAACATTCTATATCTTTTTCGGATATGTTGCTAGTTTTTCTAAACCGATGCAAATGTACTAAGAAATGATGATCATGCATCTATGTGATGATGTTAAGAATTACTGATTGCATATGTAGAATGGTATGATTTCTAAATGTTGGGTTAATTTCTTTTTTTCCGTTAATTAAAAAAAAAAAAAAAGAGAAGGGGTAATTGCAGCTGAAGGGATACAGACTGTACAACGGGACTGGATATAAAAACTCAGAAATGGACAGCACAATACTACCCAATTGTAATGCAATTATGTTAAAACACTGAATGAAGCTGCATGTGAGGTATAGGTTTTTTGTTTTTTTTTTCTTTCTATTATTGTTTTAATTCTTATTCTGTTGTCTTTTTATTTCTTTTTCTAAATCGATGCAAATGTACTAAGAAATGATGAATATGCAACTATGTGATGTTATTAAGAATTAGTGATTGTACATGTAGAATGGAATGATTTCTAATTGTTTTGTTAATTCTTTTTTTAATTAATAAAAAAAAAGAGTTAACACCAAAGAAAATATGATTAGAAATTTATTAACAGTAGGAGGAAACTGCTGGTTCCACTGCAGAGACTATTGCTGCAAAATATCTAGATTTGTTAACTAGAGTTCTTTTACATAATATAATTGCACTTGTCTATTTGCTGGCTGAGCAAGGAGGAGTGTGTGCTCTTTCTTATCAATACTATCTGCTGTACTTAGATAACACTTCGGGAGAAGTCAAAATACAGTTAAGCAAAATAGTCAAACAAGACACATGGTTCAAACAAACGAGTCCTTCCATGAGATTGTTTTTTGATCTCTTTGATTTCAGTTGGTTTGGATTCTGGCATCCTTCACTGAAAAGCATACTACAAATACTGGGCATTTTACTAAATATAGTAATCATAATAGTCTCCCTGGTATGCTGTTATCCTCTCGAAAGTTTTAAGTGGTTCCACTGAGCCATATCACCGTGTCTGTCCACCTACGTCAGAAACATGAAGGCAACAAAAATGACCAGCCCTTCGACATCTGTAGCCTAATCATCTACTAGTGCCATCTAGATTCTTAAATTTTAATCTCAGCCCTTGATTTGGCTTTCAAAAGTGGAGAACTGATAAATAAGTCTAGTAGGAACCAGAGGCACCCCTGCTAAGCCCCATGTCAGCAAAACTAAAACATAAATAAATTCCTATTCCCTATAAATGTCTGGCTCACCAGAAAAGAGAATTTAAATCAATCAGATTTGCCAACTCCTTATTCTTCCACCAACTAACTTCCTCATTGCTAAACAACCACCTGCACTAACTACATTAGGAAATGTAGTTTGTATTAACCACTGAAAATTTCCTCCTAATCTATTCACTTCCTTGAGGCAACTGGAATCTCCTCCCAATTCTGCACTGATCCAATGAAACGGAAATCCAACTAAATTTTGTTCAAGTGGTTATTTTAACAGCATACTTCTCCTTTGTAACTCGTCTCTAGCATTACTTCTTCAAAGATAATTTCTCAGACCTCTTGACCAGAAAACTCTTACTAGATCAAATTCTTCTAATATATTTGGTTCTCAGCACTGTATTACTCTTCATGGTAGCATCTGCCACAATTAAAATTGTACATTAGTCTGTGAATTATTTTATTAATGTCTTTCCCACCAGACTCAAAGCTCCACAATAGCATGGCAACCTGGTTTTGCTTACCTCTGTCTCTGCCTATGTACTACCAATTCTGGTTAAAGGGAGGTGCTCAATTATTTTTTAAACAGAAAAGAAGTAAAAGCAAGCCGTGCAATTACCTTGCTACAACCTTCACACTAGACGTCCAACATATTCTCTGACACAGCCCCACCTAAAGTCTGTCATATATATATATATATATATATAGTACCCCTGACCTCTGTAGTTGCCAGAACTTGCTCAAGTTTTAGCTAAGTCATTACATTCTCGAAAAATCTCCAACCTGTGTCTTCTTCTTTTAATACGCTATATGTCCCACAGAACAGGGATTTTTGTTTCAATCACTGCCTAAAGCAATGCCTAATACATAGATTTTTGCTTTGATCACTGCCTAGTATGTGCTTAATAAACAGGCTGAATGATTGAATGAATGAATGAATGACTATAGCTCAGGGTGAGTCTGCTCTTGGATTGTCGCGAGTTGGGGAACAGGGACATCACCTCACGGCAGCCCAGGCCTGCTTTGATGGCCTCTGAGTCTGAGATCCCCAATGATCACGTTTGACCACGCCGGCCTCCCCAAAGTCCGGGGAAAATAAGAATCCTCAAAGATGAAAAAGTGTCCCCTCGAGCTGTCCCTCAAAGAAGTGACAGGTGCCGTTTACAGATATGACTACGCCTCACCCCGTGGTGGGTCCTCCGCCTGCAAGATACACTACCGAGACCCTTAGCCACGGGAATACGATCCCTTCGTCTTGTTTTCCGCCAGCAAACGAGTTCCCACTTCTGCGTCCAGGAAAAAAAAAAAAAAAGACTTCGGCCGGCCGCAAAAGTAGTGCTCCTCCGCTCCAAAAAAGCCTCTTAGCTAACAGAGGACTACCCCACCCCCCTTCCGGTACTGTCTCGAATAAAATGCTTTCTCCGTTCCAGCTACGATTCTCCGTTCCAGCTACGATTCTCCGTTCCAGCTACGATTCTCCGTTCCAGCTACGATCCGCCACTCCAGAAAAGCTACTTCCGCGGCTCGCTCAATACTAAAGTCCCTCGGCGGCGCGTCACTTAGCCGCGCGCTCTCGCGAGAATCTATCACCGCCCCTCCCACCCTCCTTCCTAAACTCCCCGCCCGCAAGGCAGGCCTCATCTAGTCCCGGCGTGCACCGACGCAGGCGGCGCATGCGTACCCGCAGCTCCCAGCGCCCTCCGCGCCCTCGGTGAATCAAGCAGACGGGGACGAGTGTGAGGAATCAGCAGCCGTCCCTTGTAATGACTTCCTTACTCCTGCAGCATCGCAACCCTTTCCCGTGTGCGGAGCTTTCCTGAAGACTGCTTGGGCCGCTGAGGGCCGGGAAGAACGTAGCGCTAAGTCTCGGACTCCGCTGGCTGGCGTCGTGACCTGAACCCTGAACCCTGGGCCGGGCGGGGCCTACACATCCGGCCCCACCCACTAGGGTCTAGCCTCGGGGGAGCATGAACTCAGGGTCGCTGACACACCCCCACCCGGCCTAGCTGCCCGACCCCGCCCACTTTGGATTTCCTTTCTGTCTTGCAGCCTCACTGTTTCCGACCTTGTACTAAAAAGGGGAATGCATCTTGGAAAACCACATTGCGGGAACACATTTTGTCGAGAGAAGAGGCCAGGTTTTTGGCCCTTAGGGTGTACATTCCCTTTTCGAGAGCCTAAATTAGATTTAACTAATCAACCTGAAATATCCTATATCTGCTGACACTGGCGTTTTTAGCGCCCTGCGTCTCCACACTTCCAAGAACATTAAGCAAGGCGTTCTTGAAGGGGCTTGGGGGTCCCCCCACTTTGAGCTAACGTGAAGTTGATACCTGGGTGGGAGCATGACTACAGTCCTGGACCCTCAGACCGAAGCGCCCCTGGAGGTTGAAGGGTGCCTAATAATGAAGGTGGAAAAGGAACCCGAATGGGAATCGGAAACCATTCTGGAAGGATCGGATAGCTCTGAATCTGAGACCTTTCGTAAATGCTTCAGGCAATTCTGTTATGAGGATGTGACAGGACCCCATGAAGCTTTCAGTAAACTCTGGGAACTTTGCTGCCGATGGCTGAAGCCAGAATTGCGTTCCAAAGAGCAGATACTTGAGCTCCTGGTGATTGAGCAATTTCTCACTATTTTACCAGAGAAGATTCAGGCTGGGGCGCAGAAGCAGTGTCCTGAAAGTGGAGAGGAGGCGGTGGCCCTGGTAATACATTTGGAGAAAGAGACCGGAAGATTAAGAAGACAGCAGGTGAGAGAGGATTTTCCAAAATTTTGTATTTAGAAAGAAGGGGGTGGGGAAGGAAGATGGTTAGGGATGCATTGTAGTAAGTGCACGCTATGGTTGAATAAATGGTACTAGTAAAAGACCCTTTAAAGAGAATCCACTTAATATGGGCACCAAAATTTCCTAAAAATAGAGAAAAGAGAAGGGTTTGGTTGAAACATCATCTTGCAAATGAAACTAGTTGTTATAAATATGTGTTTTACATCTGTGACGTATTTCCAGGAAAATTATATGAGCAAACAATCAAGTTGTGCTTCGCAGAGCTTGGATTGCAGTTTAATTCTGAAGAGGGTGTTTTTTTTTTTTGCTTTTTAAAAAAAAAAAAGGCAAAATTTTGTTAGTTATCCCAGGGCCCTCTCTCTTTCTTTAACATTCCAGCTAGCGTCTTACAAAGTCACAGTCCAATGTCATCATCCTTGTCACTCTTCTTTGATTTAACTGTTGGTGGCTTTGCATGATTTTCTAGTTTTAACATCTTTTCATTGACCTCATAAAGTCCTGCATCATTTGCAAGATCTGAAATTTCACCTTCCACAGGATTTGTATTGTGTAAAGATTTGACCATCAGGAGGTTTGCTGTGTTGGTCAGGGGATTAAGTGGGGATTAATTTTATAAGTTTTCAATGAATAGCTCATTATATACCTGTTTTGATGAGTACTTCTCTGTGAACCTAGTATATGTGGGCACTTAATATTTCACTCCTGCTATATTTTCCCCCTCTGTGTATCTCTATATTAATAAAGAAGAGTTTCCTCTTTACACCCAAACTCCTGGACAGTGCCTTCAGAGGCTCCATTCAGAATGGATTGAAATTTTCATTCTTTCTCATGTCTTTTATCCTTCCTTGATATCTTTCTTAGGAAGTTTGGCCCTGCTTTAGACCTCTCTTCTTCCTTCTTTCTGTTATTATTGCCTTATTTCTCAGGTCAGCGGTCCCGTGCATTCAGGAAAGCAGGCCTCACTTGGTATTATTGCCTTATTTCTCAGGTCAGTGGTCCCGTGCATTCAGGAAAGCAGGCCTCACTTGGAGCAGTGTGGGAGGTGGAGACTGAGCCCAGGCTGGTATCCCACAAGGACACTGGAAGCCTCCACTCAGAATGCCAGGAGCAGCTGAAGCATAAGAGAGAACATCGTCTCTTACCCAAGATCGGTAAGAACTAGGAGCACACCCAGTGCAGAGACCACAACAGATTTATTTACCCCCTAATACTGAGTTGCTCAGAGTAGGATCCCCTCAATACATATTTGAAAATAAATTGAGTATTTGGGGAGGAAGACTTCTTTACCCTCCAGAATTGGAAATGTGTGATATATGAAAAAGGAATCTTAAAGTTGAAAACTAGAAAAACTTAAGATTGCCCAGGTCAGCCTTGAAGTATTAAAGAGTAATATTATTTACAAACCTCCATTCTATAATCAGTTCATATCATTTAGTCCTGTGTATATGTGTTCCTGGCTGATGATAAACAACTTGAGAAAACGTTTGAAAAGGAAAATAAGAAATGTTTCCCTTTCTTGTTTCACAAGAAACACAAGTTGAGGCCTTAGAAAAGTGGCATATTAGAAGGATAAATAAGACTTCACAGAAAAAGGATCATTGATGTTCATAGCTATGCTAGGTAGTAATGAATCAAGTCAAATCCAAGGAAATTAACATCCTGTCCATCCCATCCTGTA
This sequence comes from Tamandua tetradactyla, assembly GCF_023851605.1. NCBI lineage: Eukaryota > Metazoa > Chordata > Mammalia > Pilosa > Myrmecophagidae > Tamandua > Tamandua tetradactyla. The sequence goes on from NC_135349.1 coordinate 28,244,591, forward strand.
GTGGTCTCTCTATCAGCTGAAGTGCGTTGTCAGGCTTAGAGAGGAATGGAAAGATCATTAACCCTGCAGTCAAAAGACCGGGGTTTAGTTTGCGTTTCTTTCTTGTAATTTTTTTTTAATTAATAAAAAATTATTAAAAAAAAAAAAAAAAGACTAGGGTTTATATCTGCCACCCTCTAGCTATGTGATCTTAGGTAAGTAATATGAAAAGGACATTAATGGAAAAAGAGTAAGAACTTAGGCTTTGCAGGCAAACAAACCTGAATTCAGAATCTGTGTCCTCAGTGAGGTTACTTAGCAAACTTTCCATTTTCTCATCTTTAAAGGAGAAATAGTAATGTGGTTAGTGTAGATTAGATGAAGCAGTGTACTCAGGCCATTGAATAATAGTGCACAATAAGTGTTAGTTCCTTTTCTTCCATGATGGCACAATTGCTTTTAAACTTCAAATCTGTCTTAGCTTACACAGCCCATCATTAAGGAACAAGATTGACCACTGTTGTACTCTGCCTACTCACCAGTCCTCCAAATCATATTGTGATAGAATGTGTTGCAAATATTAATGGTTTCTGAATTATCCAGTGTGTGTTCATCAGCATCAAAGTTCCCTTTCTCACATGATTTAGAGGTCATAATTACTTTAACTGATAAATTTAGTCTGATAAATGCCTATTGATGGTGCTTCTGGGTTTTGCCATCCTAGAGTGATAAGAATTCCTAAAGTGGAAAAGTTTGCTCTGTCCAGGTACTTAACTAGGTGAGGAAGACAGAAAATTTGAGGGGTAGATATCTCAGAAAGATGAATTTCTTCCTAAGGATGGTCTGTTTTCAGCCCTGTGTGCCTCAGGAAATAATAGGTCTCTAAGAAAGTGATTTGATTTGCTTCTAATGGAAATTAGTGGAGAAAGCTTTTGAGTTCTTTGGCTCAAGTGAAATTAATTCTTTATGTTTTCCCTAGATGGTGAGTTCCCTAGTAGTAGACTGATTCAGATATCCCTATATATTTATATATATATGTATGTATATACACATACATACTCCTTCTACCCTTAGAAAGGTGTTTTTGCCTGTAGTGTCCAGTATTATATACACTAAGTTCGTTAGATCAGTATTCATTCATAGGTGATGTACTTAAATCAGGTATCACAAACTGTAACCTACATACCAAGTCAGATTTATTTTGTTTAGCCTGCAAAGAGCTTTTGTTTGGGGGAGTTTTTGTTTTGTTTAGTTACCAAGATTTCACAACCGTCCAGATTTCTACCTTCTCTTGAAAAATTAGAAGCTCTAGCTATACCAGAGCCATAGTCTCATTGGTACATAAGTTGGAGCTGAGTATTGGATGTGTTTTTTCCACAGATGAGGTGCTATAGTTTCCTACAGTGCCTACCTGGCCCGTTTCATTATGTGCTTTATCTACTCACTCCCTGAAGGCATTTGAGTTTGTAAGGCCTGCTTTAGGCTACTGTGATTTTAGGCATTGCTCTGAACTCATGAAGAAAGTGCCTGATTTATATTACTTGGTTGTTTATATATGCTCATTTCTCAAAAGAGAAGCAGCATGAATTAAAGGGCCAGAGCCTAGAACACTAATTGTTTCTTTTTCTTGTTACAGCTCGGTCTTCTCCATGGGTTCCCACCTCTGCTGAAGAACGGAACACCAGAGATCAAGAAGTGATCTTGCAGGTACAATTTTTTTTTTGTATTTTCAGGTATATTTTAATTTTTCCCCCAGTCTTCCTTCCTAAGGTGTTCATTTATGGTGATTTCCTATGCCTTCACTGTCCTCACACTTTTGTATTACTTCCTAGAAACAACCCCATATAAAATCCCCAATTCTTTTTCCTGAGAAGCTTGGATCCAGCCTTCTGAAAATGGGTCTCCTTACTGGATCATCACTCTTATGATTCTTTATAATATCCTTCACTTCATTTGGTACATAAAATACACTTGATTCCTTGGCTTCATTTCTTCTGTAGGGTCATTAGAAGGACCCATGTGGTTATTTGGGTAGTCATTGGTATTAGTATTGTTACAGGAACCATTGAAAGATGTCCAGATGGTGAGGGGTTTCTCCTACAAAAACAATGTGCGTCAGAATCCTGACCTCTACTGGGATAACAGAAAAGAGAGTGTTGAGAACATGGTCTCTCTGGGTAAGGATACTTTTCCTTTTCAAACCAAAGTTTTGGAGATTTCTAATATGTTTATTTCTACTGATAATAAAATAGTCACTTATGAATGTTAGCACTTAAAGGACCTTATCTAGTGTAATCACTTATCCATCTCCTTTTACCTTACCCATTCCCGTTTTCCAGTAAAACAATTATAATTTAGTGATTTAAAAAAATTGAAAGTTATATGTGACTATCATATTTATATTATTTGAGAGTGTAAATTTACATATATCTACTAGATTAAACACTCCTAAAGTTGCAGGATTTTTAGGTTTGTTTCTTTGTTTTCCTAAACTTTTTATTTTGAAATAATATCAACCATACAGGACAGGTGCAAAGATAATGCAAAACCCATACAGAGAACTCTAACATATATCCCCTCACTCCCCAGATAACAAGATCCACCAATTTTAGCATTTTGCCTCATTTGTCGTATCAGTCTATCCATCTGTCTGTCCATGTATCTATTTATCAATCTGTTTTCTAAGCATTTGAGAGTAGATTGTATTTATCGTGCTCATTGAACACATAATATTTCCTAAAAAGTATCTTAAAAACAAGGATATTCACTTACATAACATACATACATAAGTACATTTATCAAGTTCCAGAAATTTAACATTAATATAAAACTTACAGTTGATATTCCAGTGTTTTCATATATCCTGATAATGTCCTCGGAGTTTGTTTTTATTTAACTATGATAACCCCTAGCATAGTGCTTGACACATACTGGGTACCCAATAAATATTTGTTGAATGGATGGAAATCTTGTAAACAGAAGAAAAAAACTAATTTAAATATAATTTTAGTAGTATTCTGAATCATTTAAATAGCACAAATTTACAGGCAACATATAACCACTAAAAAACATCACTCTACAAGCAAATTTTTATAGGATTATGTCTTTATTTGCTTCAGTAGTAAGGGTAAGTATGATTCATATGTGATCTACAACTCAAAGACTACTTATGGCTAAATTTATGGGCCAAAAGTGTTCACGAACACATCTATTAATCCATGCTGTCTAGTAGGATAGCCACTACCAACACATGCTATTTAAAAAAATCATTAAAATTATATAAAATTTATAATTCAGTTCCTCAGTGGCACTAGCTACACTTATAGTATTTGATAGCTGCCCGATACAGCTATTGCTATATGTTATAGAACATTTCCATCATCTTGGAAAGTTCTATTGAACTACATCACATATAGATGCAAATAGATAGATTGGCTACCTCAAGCTTAATGGATAAAGATAAACCAACAATTATTTATAATTAGAAAGTACTTGAAAAAATGTCCATCTGAAGATGACTCCAATAACCCACCAATAATAAAGCACTCTTCCTGTTGGGCATTGGACACTTTATAGATGATCATTTATTTAATCTTCCTAAAACCTACTTGAGTAGATGGTATTATTCCCCAGAAAACTGAGGCTCAGCGATGTTAGGAAATGTTCCCTGGCCAGAAAGCAAAATAAGTGATGGAGCTAGTATTTAAATTTAAGACACATCAATTTCTACAATATTGTAAATGAACAAACTCTCAATTTTCTTTCCTATTCTTACCTCTATTTTTGATAAACTTTACCAGAATGTCTCTAAAAATTCTTAACTTCTCATCTCATGTTCTCTTCATGTGTGGATATGTGCATGTGTGTTTGGGTGGAAGGGGTATGTGGGGAGCAGATACAAGCATACTTTATTTTACAAATAATATTGATTAGGCTCATACTCTGAACCTAAGCAGTATTAGGTACTGGAGGGAATAAAAGGAAATAAAATATGTGGTTCCTACCCATAGAGGTTTTCCAGAGTAGCTGGGGAAACAAATGAAAAGTAAAACAATTATAAGTTAGTAAATGATTATGCCAAAAAAATCATTAAGAATAACTACAGTATGCACTGTCATGATTGAGGAAGGCTTTAGGAGAGAGGTGAATTAGACTAGACCTTTAAAGGATAAGTGTGAACAAGTGGCCCCAAAAAGTATGCTACAGCAAAAGATTGAGGCAACAGTAATGACTTCTATGACTATCATGAAATATGTTTCTCTTACTGCAGGTAATACAGTATCTATATCTAGTAAGATAGCCCAGTTGGAGCAAAGAAAGGAGCCATGGACCATAAGTCTGCATTCCTCTAATAAGAGGAATATCCTCCAAAGCAACTACATCAAGGAAAAGTCAGTCCATGCTGTTCAAATCTCTACAAGAAATGCAGGAAACACGTGGAGAGAGCAGCAACAGTGGGGTTTAGAAGATGAAAAAATAGCAGGTGTACATTGGAGCTATGAAGAAACTAAGACTTTCCTTGCAATTCTCAGAGAGTCTCGCTTTTATGAAACACTTCAAGCCTGTCCCCGAAACAGCCAGGTGTATGGTGCTGTGGCTGAGTGGTTGCGTGAATGTGGCTTCCTCCGAACACCAGAACAGTGTCGGACCAAGTTCAAAAGTCTTCAGAAGAGCTATCGAAAAGTGAGAAATGGCCATGCGCTAGAACCCTGTGCCTTCTTTGAGGATATGGATGCTTTGTTGAATCCTGAAGCCCATGCTTCATCCGGTGATAAACCAAAGGAGATACTCTCTCTCCCTAGACTAAGGAGAATAAGTATCAGCGCTAAAGAACAGATCAGTTTGGTAGAGGAAGAAGAAGCTGCAGAAGAATCAGATGGTGATGAAATAGGCATTGAATTAATCCAGAAATCTGAGATTCGTGGTGCCCCTGTCTTGTTTCAAAACCTGAGTGGTAAGAATTGTGCTTCTTTTTTAGTATGAAAATGGATGTTGTTATGATCTTGTGGGAAAAGAAGCAGACTGGGGAATACAGTTATGCATACCTTGCCAATTAATACTATATTTTGGCCACATAACTGAAAATTCTCTAGGGTATTTACTGCGGCTACTAATGTAGTATGAGTAGCAGTGCTGAATTGCTGTGGAAGGTTCATTTCCAATTTAGAGCCCAGCATGAATTTTGAGTATGTGGGACCTTACGGAAAGGATATAAATGGAGTCAAAGTGTTCTAAGAGTCTAACATTATCTGGGAATTTATTTAAAGCAGTCAACCATGTTTGATTGTAATAAGTGAAGTATGCATTTGTTATCCTCTCTAGAGTAAAAGAATTGAAGAATACGTAACAAGTGAAAAGGGTGAAAAACATGAATTTTCTTTTTATTAATCTAAAAGAAGATAAGAAAGGAGAGAGAAAGGAGATACAAAATAGATGGGTCAAATGGAAAAAGTAGTAAGATGGTAGATGTAAATCCAAATGTATCATTAATTACAAACTTAAAAGATTAGGATTGTCATACATTTAACAAATACCTATATGTTACTTAAAACAAATAGAACACACTGACTTGAAATTAAAAGGATAAAAAAATATATGCCATGCAAAAGAATGGGGACTGGGACATGTACAACTAAATTGCCAGTTAATAACTGTATGAAAGTGAACACATCATTTAATTACTTTGAGCCTCAATTTTCTCATCTGTAATTTATTTATTTATTTATTTATTTATTTATTTTAAATGGGGAGGCACCAGAAATCGAACCCGGGTCCTCTGGCATGGCAGGCGAGCATTCTTGCCTGCTGAGCCACCGTGGCCTGCCCTCATCTGTAATTTAGAAGAATACCTCATAGGACTGTTGTTAGCATTATATGGGTTAGTATATATGGAGGCACTGTGCAAATGCTAAAATATTGTCTGTTGTTTTTATTAGTAATCCCTAGTCCTGCTTATGAAAAGATGCTAGGTTCTTACAAAGGAAAACTAAATTGGTCTAGGATAACTGACTAGCTATAACTTTAACTGTAACTGTTATGTCATGACTATAACTGTTCGAAAGGAACAGATATGAAAAAGATGGAAAGAAGCATTATAAATATTCAGATATTCACCAATCTGGGAATCTGTAGACATGAGGGTGAGACTTTTGAGATGGTCTCAAATATGGAATCCAAATGATAGGATTGAAATAGACTATTCAGTAAGATAGAAGATAGAAATTATTGTTTTCCACTGCAGGTTACAAAATGCACAAAAAGCATGTTTAGCAAACTGTATTCACACATGGCCTGAAAAGTTTTATTCTGCTGTAAAAGCAGAATATCTGTTGACCTTGCAGATCATTAATCTCTTATAATAGAGGACTCAGGGATACAAAAACTACTCTGGATGTAGTTCTGCTCTTTAAAGAAAACTGTTTAAAAAGATTATAAGAACATTGGCTAGGGGGAGTTCCTATTGGGTATCCTAGTCCAGTATTCTTAATCATTTTAAAAAGACACTTCTAAGATTCTTAAATCCTTTAGTTAGTCACCATAAGAATGGCAACTTTGGGAAACTGTTCCTGTATTTTTACTCTTCCAAGTAACCTTTTGAGTTCAGCTTACCAATTTCAATTTAAAAATCCTGTCGGAATTTTAACTTTATAGATTCATTTGCAAATTGATATCTCTGCAACTTGAGTCTTTCTGGCCAGAAACATAATGTGCTTCCATTTTTAAAATCCTTTTACAATCAGATATTAAAGATTTTTAATAAACCTCATTTATTACTAAACTTCTTCCTAGTCATATCATAATTTCTGCTGTTGTGGCATTTTTCCTCCCTTATAGTTTGTAATGTATATAATATAGAAGCTACAGACTCCTTTTCTGATATCTTTGAACTTCACCTTGAATGGCAGGTGTGCACTGGGGCTATGAGGAAACCAAGACTTTTCTTGATATCCTCCGTGAGACTCGGTTTTATGAAGCACTTCAGGCCTGTCATCGGAAGAGCAAATTATATGGGGTCGTGGCTGAACAACTGCGAGAGTGTGGCTTCCTCCGGACACCAGAGCAATGCCGGACCAAGTTCAAAAGCCTTCAGAAGAGTTACCGCAAAGTGAAAAATGGCCATGTCCTAGAGTCCTGTGCATTCTACAAGGAGATGGATGCCCTGATTAACTCTCGGGCATCTGCCTCTTCCACCAACACCCCACAAGTCCCATCACCCTCAAGGCAAGCGCTATGCCCAGTGTTCCAAGGAGGTATTGAGATTGAATCCAAGGAACCTACAGACTGGGAACCTGAGGAAACCTCACAAGAGGCAGTAGTAGAAGATTCTGGCAATGAAAGAATGAGTGAGGAGGAGGAAATTGAACAAGAGCTAGAATTCCAGGAACCTCCAGGCCTACTGCAAAGCCCAAATGGTAAGTAAGGATCATTAAAGTCTGAAATAGAAGAAAGTGCGATTCACTAAAAAATCAGTAGATCTTGCGCATTGCTCACAAGTATTTATTCATTCAACAAAATTTGAGTGCCAAGTACTTTTTGAGGCACAGGGGATACAATAATGAAAAAATGAATAAAAGAAAGTCCCTGTTCTTATAGTGCTTCTATTCAAGAGAGGAACGTACATTCTTGTAACTGATCTTTGGGATCTGTGAAAGACAAATTGGAGACAAGTTTGCAGATTTCAGCATTTTATTCAGGACAACTGGATTTTGCTGCAGCAAAAGAAGCCAGAACTTCTAGAAGTAGCGGATTCTGGGGATGGCAAATAATTTTTTTCAACAATAATTTTTGTTGACTTTTTATTTTGTTGGCATTCTTTAAAGCAGACATTTCTAAGTTGGATGAAGTCCAGTTTACTTTAATTTTTCTTTTTGTTGCTGCTTTATTTTATTGTTTTTTTACTTTTTTATTGTATAATATGTATACAAAACAAAGAAAGAAGAAAGCAATAGTTTTCAAAGCTCTCTTCAATAAGTAGTTAACAGGGCAGATCCCAGAATTTGTCATGGGCTACCATACCGTCCTCATAGATTTTTCCTTCTAGCGGCTCCAGAATATAGGAAGCTGGGAAGGAATAAATATTTTATCATCACATTTGACTTTTTTTTCTTTTTTGTAAAAAATAACATATATACAAAACAATAAATTTCAAAGCAAAGCACAACAATTAGTTGTAGAACAGAGTTCAAAGTTTGGCATGGGTTACAATTCCACAATTTTAAGGTTTTAGTTACAGCTTCTCTAAGATACTAGAGACTAAAAGAAATATCGATTTAATGATTCAGCAATCATATTCATTTGTTAAACCCTACCTACTCTGTATAGCTCTACCATCGCCTTTGATCTTTCTATACCACCCTTTAGGGGTATTTGGGCTATGGCCATCCCAACTTTTTCATGTTGAAAAGGGCTGCAATAATATGAAGTAGGGAGATAGAACTAGCTGATATTCCGGAGAGGCTGGGCCCTTTAGGTTTCAGGACTTATCTGGTCCAGAGACACATTTGGAGGTTATAGGTTTCTGGAAAGTTACCCTAGTGCATGGATCCTTTGTAAAATCCTATATATTGCCTTAGGTTTTCTTTAGGATTGGCTAGAATGGTTTGTTTGGAATTTGGCAAGTTATGATAGGTAGCAATGACTAACTGAGGCTTGCATTAAGAGTGACCTCCAGAGTAGACTCTTAGCAATGTTCAACTGAGGCTTGCATTAAGAGTGACCTCCAGAGTAGCCTCTTGACTCTCTTTGAACTCTCCCAGCCACTGATACTTTATTTTATTACACTTCTTTTCCCCGCTTTGGTCAGGATGGAATTGTTGATCCTACGGTGCCAGGGCATCCCTGGAAGTCATCTCCCATGCCGCCAGGGAGATTTTCACCTCTGGATTAGTCATGTCCCATGTAGAGGGGAGCAATCATTTCACTTGCAGAGTTGGGCTTAGCAAGAATGAGGCCACATCTGAGCAAGAAAAGAGGTCTCTTAGGGATACCTATAGGCAGGCTAAGCTTCTCCGCTACCTACATAAGCTTCACAAGAGTCAGCTTCAAGATCAAGGGCATGGCCTATTGATTTTGGTGCCTCTTATGTTTGACACAGTATCAGGGGATTCCCTGATGGTAAAGTTTAGTAGTTCTGTATTTTTTTCTCCCATCCCTCAAGGGCTTTGCCAATATTTTTTGATTATCTGCTTAGTAAACTCTAGGATGTATCCAGGCATTACATTAAGCTATACAGGATTAAATGCCCTCATTCTTATTCTGGGCTCCCTGTGTTTCAGTTGTTCATATGAGCTATCCAGACAGGTTGAGTTAGATTATGTGCTACAGAAAATTGAGGTTCTGGACAAAATAAACCTTTTCTCCTTTGGTCTCAAAGAGTAGGTATGGTGTCTTCCTTACCCCTGTGTTCTGAATTACCTTAATCCTGACCTGATCAGCTTCATTCTTATCTCTAAATACCAGATTATAGATATAGAACACAACCTCTCAAAAGCCAGAAATAGTAATTACCACTTTGGATTAAATGTGTTTGCTCTAAGAGTTTACAGTCTGGGCCTCTGTTTTCTTATAAGCATTTTCTAAAGGAGACCATACAATAATTGTTCTTTTGTTTTTGGCTCACCAAATGTCCCACAGGTTCATTCACATTGTTGCATGCCTCACAACTTTGTTCCTTTTTGTAGCAGCACAATATTTGATCATATGTATACGCCATTGTTCACCAGTCTGCTTCTCAGTCAGTGGATCTTTCAGCCATCTGCATTCATTAGGCATCATGTATAATGCCCCAAGTCCACAGTCCATCAGCACTCTCAATTTTAGATTATTTCATTGTTCCCAAAAGAAAGATAACCAGTAAATGCACCCTTACCACATAGGCAATCTAAACCTCCCCTTAGTTCTTGTCCCTCCCTCCATTATTTGCAAACAATTTTTATAGACATAAAAAGAAAGTTAGCTTGACTCCTGTTGATTGGAAGAGGGTTTATGTCTTACAGGGTTGGGTTTAGGACAGGTGGGCATTATTTTGTATTGGCTCAAAGATACTGAAATAGGGGCTTGATTGAATAACTGGGTGAGCTGCTTTGGGGATTTTAAACTTCAAAAGATAAAGAGAAATTTAAAAGGGCATGGGTCTTTTTTTTACTGTGAGGGGTCTCCAGGGCTTTCTCTATACAATTTTATCAATTTCCCCCTTTTGGTCATTCCCTCGGTTATGAGGACTTGACCAAAGATGTTAATCACCACTAAAAGTCTCTCATGTTTCATCTCCAGTTTCACAGGTTAGCTGAAGTTTGAGATTTTTGTCATTCCATTCACACTGGCTTCATATCCTCTCATATCATTTGTTGAGTTGGTGACTGCATAGTAGCATATAAAAGTAGAGATCTGACAATGACTGAGGGATTTTATGAATATGATTAAGAGGATAACAAGTCTCCTATTAGAATATCTCTGCACCAAGGTTCCCATCACCCTAGAAGCCAATCAAAAAGAGATTCAGATCAAATTTAGGAGGTGTGTAAGTTGATTTAGCTGCTTCTCAAGAAAGCTTCTGCTGCCACTACCTCTTGATAACCATTCATTTGACTGTCATTAACAGATATACAGCACTGGGTCCCCACTAGCACATGCACCTCCTTGGGAAGCCAGAATATAGTTTAATGCCAATAAATTTTGTAGAACCATTTTCTGAAATTCCAGTACTACTGTCAGCTAGTGAGCTGTTGGCCAAGATGGGAGATAGATTTCTCTAGCTCTGCTGTCTTTTCTAATACCATCTGTAATCTTATAGTATATCTTCTAACACAGGAGATACCTACCCTGATGACAAAGGGAACAATGTCAAACAGACCATCCCTGGGTTTATGGGTTTTTCCATGATCTATTTAGAACTGTCTCTTGCCTGGCAATGGTCTCTTCATAAGTTTTTATATGGGAAGAGGTCATAAGCTCTCATGTTTTTAATTTCCCCTTTTGAATACTAATAAATAGCCATTTGGGGAACAACATAAGCTAAATAACAGGAACTAACTCCATTTATAGGTAGCACTTTACAAGTCTTGTGTCCACATACAAAATAATGTCCTTGAAAAGCTTAATATGGGTATGTATTGTTTTTCAGGAATGGGATATTGGCTTGTAGAGTCAATTGAGTATAAATTTCAAACAGAATCATAACGATCATCATTTTCATTGTTACCTGATATCTTAGACCCATTTAACCAACAATTTCCTTTGCCTGATCTGTCAGCCTACCAGAAATTGTCCTTGAGTGGAATAATTTCTTATATTATTAAAACCTAGGGGTGCTTGGAGAAACATTATGTCTCTAAAGGGGGCCTGGTCCCTACACTGTGGTCCTGGATCATGAAAGTAGAAGGATTTTTTCCATATAGAAACTGAATATTTACTATGCCCTACAGGGTGCCATTTTTATTTTTCTGGTGGGTAAAAACATTCCACTTGGATTAGAGAGGCCACATTGTAATTCCAGTCTTGAGGGCTCTAAAGGCATAACCCAGAATCATTCCAAAAAATCTATCTGACTGAATATTTGATGTTTTCTGTCAGGGCCAAGACTAAAAGTATAAGGTGATGGTTACTAGAGGAGTATCATTTTTTAGGTCTAAGTGGGGTGTGGGCAAAGACCTAGCAGTTACTCTCTGCAAGCTCCTACAGAGCATGGGAGGGGGCATCTGCCAGACCGAAAAAATACGCCAGGTATAGATGTAGACATGGGTTTTATTGGGACTTAGGAATAGGAGAAGATTTTTCCCAGTGGTGGTTGTTTGGGAAGTCAGTGTTCCAAAAGGCAGAGGTGCAAGGAGCAGCTTATAAGGGTTTAGGATAAAGACATTTCATAGAGTATGAGAATAAAGTTTCAATAAGGTCTTAAGACACAGGGATCTGGAGATTTGTTATCAACAGTAATCTGGGAAGAGGAGTTTTAATGCATTGCAAGATAAGTGGTTTATAATACCGTCTGTACATTCTTTCCTCCCTGAGGAGGTGTTTTGACCTTTAAGTTTGGTCTCAGTCACATAGGTGTCTACATATAGCACCTTACTCTCAATATGGAGGGAGAGCTTGGGCCCTGGGTCTCCACAGTCTCATTCGTTTCATTTGCTATGTAGTATGCTAAAACAAAGGAATCGTGCTCAGGTAGGAATACGTAGGTCAAAGAGGAGATTAAAAAAAATTATGGTGAAGGAAGAGTATTATTGGTAGTGGAGCTTGGTGTTGTGAAAGTTATAGTATGAATAATAGGATGCTTTGGCAGACAGTAAAAAGAAGGAGTAAGAATAAGATAAGGAAATTCAGGCATGTCTTGACTCATGATGTTTGGCATTATCCACTTGTTCTGATATCATCTGCTTGTAAAATCCTTATGTCAATTTTAGCTTGAGATCCAAAATGGGAATAACCTCTCAGTGGTTTGGAGCACATTTTAGTTGTGACAGGTGGACGCAAAGGTCCACCTGTCACAGGTGGTTTTCTGGGGTTCATAGAGCTTCCAACCACAATTCCTAAGTATTGTAAGGGACTAATTCACAGATCTAGGCTGATTGCCAAGATTCCTCTAAAGTAGACTCTGCATAATCTTCAACCCAGAGACTTGCTATCCAGAAGAGACATCAGTGACAGACTATTTTAAAACCCAGATGGAAAGGACCTTAATAAGTCTTATTGACCACCGCTGTGACAGTACAACTACAAGGAACTGACTACTGGGTCCACCTGTCACAACTAAAATAGGCCTGAGGAATAAGGTAGAGTTTCTGTAATATTACACATCAGGGAAAGAAAATCTTAAGTCTCCACAGATCTTGACCTCAGTTTTTGTCTGTATGGGTCAGACGATATTTGTATCTTATGGGAATGCTATCAGGAAAAAGAACTTGTAATTAAATACCAGAGAAAATCTCGGATGAAGGAGGTCCATAAAGAAGCTCAAAATAGAAATATCCATAGGCAGAGACAAAATAAGAGGGACTTTATTCTGATCCTGAGTTATACCTGTATCTTTCCACTGACTGCTGGGTAGCATGGGTATCTTACCAGCAGCTCAGACTTTAAGTGTTCACAAGTAAAATCACTGTCTCCCTTCACACATAGAACTATTCCCTTTGTCCTCCCACAGCTCATCCAGACATAAAACCTTAGAGATATTTTTGATACGTCTTCTCTCATCATTTACATCCAGCTTGATGACAAGTTTTGTCAACTATTATTGACTATCACTTCTATCTGTCCCCCTTTTTAGTCGCCATAGCCACTGGAGGACAAGAATTCTATCTTTCTATACCACTACATTAAGCCCTCAGTGTACATTAGAATGTATGATGTACTGCAGCACTGGCTTCTTGGAGCAAGTAGATTCATGTTGTCTGAATTTTACGGTGGGACTAAGGCCTGGCAAGAGAAATTAATGATTAAGTTGAATTAGAAAAGAAAGTTTATAATATGTTCTCTGGTATTATTTATATAGAATTTACAGTGTGAAGGCCCCAATCTCCTCCTGGTAACCTTTATAATCTACTTTATTTCTTTGTAAATTTGCTTCTTCTAGATGTCTCTACAAGTGATACTGTTAGGCACAGAGTCCTTAAGGAATCCATGCAGGACAGCGAGTTAAAAATTTAATAGGTTTATTGAAGGGAAAGAAAGCAGAGTGAAGGCAAGGAAAGAGCAGGCAGGCAGGAGCTAGTAAAACCTGCTAGCAAAAGGTAAGGAAAATGACTCCTGCTCTTTGTTGTGCGAGCTGTGTTTTAAAGGGGAAGTGATGCTGGGAGGGGAGGGTGCCTTTTTGCTTCCCTCTTGGCTGTGTCTGTTCTGATTTATTTGCTCCTTATTTTTTGCCTTGAGGAACATTTGGCAAGGGGAGTCACAAGTTGCAGCAAGAGGGAAGGTGGGGAAGGGCCACAAGTTTCGGCTGTTGCTGCAAGTAAGGGAAGGGGGTGATCATGAGTTTTATCCCTTGTAACCTGTCAGATACCATACAGTATTTGTCCTTTTGTGTTTGGCTTATTTCACTCAGCATAATATTTTCAAGGTTCTTCCATGTTGTAGACTATCTCAGGACGTCATTCCTCTTTAGGGATGAATAATATTCCATTGCCTATAATACTACATTTTGTTTATGGACACATGGGTTGTTTCCATGTTTTGGCTGTTGTGAATAATGCTGCTGTAAATGATGGTGTAAACGCATTTGTTTGAGACCCTGTTTTCACTTCGTTGGGCATATACCAAGAAATAGAACTGCCAAGTCATATGATAATTCTATAATATAAATTTTGAGGAACTACGATACTGCTTTCAGCTGTGTCTGCACGGTTTTCGATTCCCACTGACAATGTATGAAGTTACCTAATTTTTCATATTCTCTCTAACACTTGTTATTTTCCATTTTTTTGGATAATAGCTATCCTTATGGATATGGAGTGCTATCACTGTGGTTTTTATTTGCATTTCCTTAATGAAATGTTGAGCATCATTTCATATGCTTACTGGCCATTTACATGTCTTCTTTGGAGAGGTGTCATTTCAATTCCGTTAATTTTTTTAAATTTTCTTAATGTTTTTTATTTTCACAAGTACTTCCCCCTCCCCCTTTCTATCAGTTTTTTAATTGAGAAGTTTGTCTTTTTGTTGTTGCACTTCAAAAGTTCTTTATTTGTTCCGAATATTAAACTCTTATCTGATATGTATATGGTTTGCAACAATTTTTTACCATTCTGTAGGTGGTCTTTTTACTTTCTTGATAATTTTCTTCAGTTTACACAAGTTTTTAATTTTGATGAAATCAAATTTATCTCATTTTTCTTTCGTTGTTCATTCTTTTGGTGTCTTTTCTAATAATAGATTACCAAATCCCAGTCATGGAGATCTGCCCCTATGTTACCTTCTAAGAGTTTTATAGTTTTAGCTCTTATGTTTAGGTCCTTGATCCACTTTAAGTTGCTTTTTGTATATGGTGTGAGGTGGGGGTCTAGCTTCATTCTTTTGCATGTGGATAGCCACTTTTCCCAACACTGTTTATTGAGGAGACATTTTTCTCCCCACTGCATGTACTTAGAAGCCTTGTCAAAAATCAACTGGCCATGGGGAGATAGGTGGATGTATTTCTGAACTTTCAGTTCTAGTCCATTAATCTATTTGTCTATCTTTATGCCAGCATCACACACTCTTGATTATTGTAGCTTTGTGGTACAGTTTGACACTGGAAGTGTGAGTCTTTAAAATTTGTTTTTCTTTTGCAAAATTGTTTAGGCTAATTTGTAGAGGAGACATCCCCAAATCTGGATTCATCACCTGGCATGACCAACAGATATCAAACCAAATGGGGATAAGGAGGAAAAAGAGGTTTATTTATGCCAGTGGGAGAACAGGGGAGTTTTTCCCAAATCTGTCTCTCCAAAGTGATTTTTTGATTGGCTTTTATGCAGGTCACAGACAAAGAGAGATAATCATCTCAGTTAACAGGTAACAGAAGTTTTGAGAAGTTTAGTAGTTTATCTTAGTTATTTCCCATTTCCCACAGGATTTATATCCTGTAACTTCTGGAAAAGGTACCTCCCAGTCTAGGGAGAAAGATGAAAAGCTTCATTCATATCTTGGATCTCTGAGAACATAGATGAAAATTTATTCAAATCTGGGTGCAGACTTTACATTTACATATTGTTCCTTTGTGAGACTGAGTTCCCACTAATAGCCTGCTTCCAGCTTTAAAGTTACATTCACAGGCTGTTTTAAGATTACATTCTAAGGCTAGAATTTCCAGCTTGCTTACAGTTTTAAGAATATATTTAAAAGTTACTGTTACATTTGCAGTTCTTATAAATTTGAGGATAGTTCTAACTCTGTCTCACGTGTAACATAAATACTCGTAGTTTCAGGGAACAACCAGGCTATATACAAACAGCTCAGTATCTTAGAATTTAGAAATAACAGTTACAATTGCTAAATACAGTTACTGCTCTAAGAGCTTACAATCTAGGAACCTTTACAATAGGCCCTGACCTGATAACCCATGTTCATGACTTAAATTCTCCAAGTTTGTGTATTACAGTTAGTCCATATGAATGAGGCATGATAATATTCATTTGTTTCTTCTGATAATTCATTCAACATACTGTCCTATTCACCTAGTTGCATGCCTCACAACTTCATTCCTTCTTTCAGCTGCTCAGTTGTATGTAAACACAACAACTCCCCCTTCCATTCCTTAGTTGTTGTTCCCTTAGGCCACCTCCATCCATTACAAGTCACAAACACTGCTGCCATAAACATTAGTGTGCAGTGTCCATTCGTGTGCCCACTTTCAGTTCCTCCAGGTAGATACCTAGCAACAGGGTTGCAAGATCATATGGCAACCCTACCCCCTAGTGTCCTGTGGAACCACCACACTGCCCTCCAGAGGAGCCGTACCTCTCAGCTTCCCTACTAACAGTGACTAGTTACATCTCTTTCTCCGTATTTTCACTAGCACTTGTTTCTCTCTGTTCATTTTTATGTTTTTTCTCTCTGTTCATTTTTAAAGTTTTATTTGTACATCATACAATCCAACCTAAATAAATAGCCATACCTTCGCCACCAAACTCTATATGAAGATATTTCTTTTTCGTCTGCATAGAATCCATACCCCTCCCTTTTATCTCCTACCTGTTAACATTTCGTTTTGGCATAATGCTTTTGTTACATTCAGTGGAAGCATATTACAAAGTTATTGTTATTACTATAGACCCTGGCTTGCTCTGATTGTATTTTTTTCCTGTATACCATCCCCTTTCAACACGTTGCACTGTTGACATTCATTTATTCTCCCTCATGCAAGAATGTTTTTATATTTGTACATTTAATCACCATCTTTGACCACTCTAGATTTTGTGAAGTTATAAAGTCAAGTCTTTATCTTCTGTCTTTCCTTCTGGTGTCGTATGTGCCCCTAACCTTCCTTTTTCAACTATACTCATACTCATCTTTGTTCAGTGTACTTACAATATTGGATTGCCATGAGAGAGTATTTTGCTACCCATTTCTGGATCTATACAATCAATCCTCTTGAACTTTCTGTACTCCTTTAGCACCAAATTCCTGAACTCTACCCTCTTTCTATCTCCTGTTATCCTGTATTCTCAACTTTAACCCTCAAACTCTGTTCATTAATACTAGTTCATATTAGTGAAACCATACAGTATCTGTCCTTTTGTTTCTGGTTAATTTCAGTCACCACAATGCCGTCAAGGTTTATCCATATTATTACATGCTTCATGACTTTATTCTGTCTCACAGCTGTGTAATAGTCCATTGTACATATATTACCTGTTCAGCCACTCTTCCATTGATGGATTGGGCTGTTTCCATCTCTTGGCAGTCATAAATAATGCTGCAGTAAACATCGACGTGCAAATGTCCATTTGTGTCTTTGCCTTCTGTTACTCTGAATATATAGCTAGTACTGTGATTGCTGTATCATATGGCAGTTCTATACTTAGCTTCCTGAGAAGCCACCATATGGCCTTCTAGAGCAGCTGCATCATTTTATATTCCCACCAGCAGTAGATAAGTGTGCTTCTTTCTCCACATCCTCTCCAGCAATTGTTGTTTTCTCTTTTTTCATATAATGGCCATTCTGGTGGGTGTGAGTTGATATGTCATTGTGGTTTTGATTTGCATTTTCCTAATAGCCAGTAAAGTTGAACATCTTTTCATGGGCCTTTTAGCCATTTGTATTTCCTCTTTTGAAAAGTCTCTGTCCATGTGTTTTGCCCATTTTTTAATTGGATTGTTTGTCTTTTTGATGAGTTGTTGAATCTCTTTATATATTCTGGTTATTAAACCCTCATTTGATGTGGTTTCCAAATTTTGGCTCCCATTGCATAGGCTGCCTTTTTAATTTCCTACCAAAGTTGTTTGATGCACAAAAGTGTTTAATTTTGAGGAGGCCGCATTTTTTATATATTTCTTTTTTCATTGCTTGTGCTTTGGGTATAAGGTCTAGGAAACCACCTCCTATTACAAGATTTATAAGATATTTCCTACATTTTCTTCTAAAAATTTTATGGTCTTTAATGTTTAGGTTCTTGATCCAGTTTGATTTGATTTTTATATAGGGTGTGAGATGTGGATCCCTTTTTCATTCTTTTGCATATGAATATCTAGTTCTTCAAACACCATTTATTGAAGAGCCTGCTCTGTCCCATGTGGGTTAGCGTGACTACATTGTCAAAGATCACTTGTCTATAGAGGAGGGGGTCTATTTCTAAACATTCAGTTCAATTCTCTTGGTCAGTTTATCTTTATGTCAGTACCAAGCTCTTTTGACCACTGTGGCTTTGTAATATGATTCAAGGTCAGATAATGTGAGACCTCCCACTTCACTTTTCTTTCTGAAGATATTTTTAGCTATTTGGGGCACGCTGCCCTTCCAAATAAGTTTGCTTATTGGTTTTTCTCTTTTGCAAAGTAAGTTCTTAGGATTTTAATTGGTATTGCATTGAATCTGTAAATCAGTTTGGATAGAATTGACATCTTAACTCTATCTAGTCCTCCAATCCATGAGCACAGTAAACCCTACCAATTTCTTAGGTCTTCCATGGTTTCTTTTAGCAATTTCTTTTAGTTTTCTGTGTATAGGTCTTTCGAATCCTTATTAAATTTACTCCTAAATATTTTATTCTTTTGCTTGCTACTGTAAATGGAATTTTTTTCTTTATTTCCTCCTCGGGTTGCTCATTACTAGTGTATAGAAATACTACTGGTTTTTGAGTGTTAATCTTGTACCCTGCCACTTTGCTGTACTCATTTATTAGTTCTAATGGCTTTGCTGTAAATTTTTCGGGATTTTCAACATATAGTATAATGTCATCTGCAAAAAGTGAAAGTTTTAATTCTACCTTTCCAATTTGGATACCTTTTATTTCTTTTTCTTGTCTAATTGCTCTGGCTAGAACTTCCAGCACAATGTGGAATAACAGTGTTGACAGCGGGCATCCTTGTCTTGTTCCTGATCTTAGAGGGAAAGCTTTCAGTCTTGCCCCATCAAGGATGATGTTAGCTGGGGCTTTTTTGTATATTCCCTTTGTAATTGCTCATAGTATTATCTCCTTTATTTCTGGCTTCAGTGGTTATGTCCTCTCTTCCATTTCTGATTTTTTTTTTTAATTTATTTTCATCCTCCTTTTTTTTTTTTTTTTTTTTTTTTTTTTTGCCAGCCTAGCTAAGATTCCATCAATTTTATTGATTTTCTCAAAGAGCCAACTTCTGGTTTTGTTTATTTTCTCCATTGTTTTTATATTTTCAGTTTCATTTATTTCTGCTCTAATCTTTGTTACTTCTTTCCTTTTGTTTGCTTTGTGGTTAGTTTGCTGTTCTTTCTCTAGCTCTTCCAGGTGAACAATTAATTCCTTGATTCTTGCTCTTTCTTCTTTTTTTAATATATGCATTTAAGGCAATAAATTTCCCTCTCAGCATTGCCTTTGTTGTATCCCATAAATTTTGATATGTGGTGCTTTCATTTTCCTTGAGACATTTACTGATTTCTCTTGTAATTTCTTCCTTGACCCACTGGTTGTTTAAGAGTGTGTTGTTTGGCTTCCATACTTTTGTGAATTTTCTGGCCCTCCACCTATTTTTTATTTCCAACTTCATTCCATTATGGTCTGAAAAGGTGTTTTGTATGATTTCAGTCTTTTAAAATTTGTTGAGACTTGCTTTGTGACCCAGCATATGACCTATCCTTGAGAATGATCCATGAGCACTTGAGAAAAATGTGCGTCCTGCTGCTGTGGTGTAATATTC
Source organism: Tamandua tetradactyla (assembly GCF_023851605.1). NCBI lineage: Eukaryota > Metazoa > Chordata > Mammalia > Pilosa > Myrmecophagidae > Tamandua > Tamandua tetradactyla. The sequence continues at coordinate 28,264,373 of NC_135349.1, forward strand.
TATAAATGTCTGTTAAGTCTAGTTCATTTATCATACTGTTCAAAATCTCTGTTTCCTTATTGAATCCTGTGTCTAGATGTTCTATACATTCATGAAAGCAGGGAATTGAAATCTCCAACTATTATTGTAGAGGTGTCTGCTTCTGTCAGTGTTACCAGTGTACTTCATGTATTTTGGAGCACTCTGGCTTTGTGCCCAAATATTTATGATTGTAATATCTTCTTGTTGAATTGTTCCTTTTATTAATATATAGCGTCCATCTTTGTCTCTTTTAATTATTTTACATTTGAGGTCTAATTTGTCAGATATTAGTATAGCTTCCCCTGCTTTTTTCTAGTTGTTGTTTTTGTGAAATATCTTCTTCCAACCCTTCATTTTCAACCTGTTTTTTTCCTTGGATTAAATTGAGTCTGATGTAGACAGCATATAGATGGATCCTGTTTTTTAATCCATTCTGCCAGTCTGTGTCTTTTGATTAGAGAGTTTAATCCATTAACACTTCATATTATTACTATAAAGGCAGTTCTTTTTTCTATCATTTTGTCTTTTGGATTTTATATATCAAAGAAGTTTTTTCTCTTTTTACTTTTACTGAGAGTCTCATTTCTACACTCTTCTCCAGACAGCCCTCTCCTGTCTTTTCCTACCTGCCTATAGTGCTCCTTTTAGTATTTCTTTTAGAGCCGGTCTTTTAGTCACAAATTCTTTCAGTGCCTGTTTGTCTGAAAATATTTTAATCTGCCCCTCATTTTTAAAGGAGAGTTTTGCTGGATATAGAATTCTTGGTGGGCACCTTTTGTCTTTCAGAATCTTAAATATATCATACTACTGTCTTCTCACCTCCATGGTTTCTGCTGAGAAATTGTCTCATTGAGCTTCCCTTGTATGTGATGGATTGCTTTTCTCTTGCTGCTCTCAAAATTCTGTCTTTGACATTTGACGATCTAATTAGTAAGTATCTTGGAGTAGGTCTATTTGGATCTATTCTATTTGGGTTTTGCTGCACTTCTTAGATTTGTAATTGTATGTGTTTCATAAGAGATGGGAAATTTTCAGTGATTATGTTCTCTATTAGCGTTTCTGCTCCTTTTCCTTCTCCTTCTGGGACACCCATAATACACATATTTAGGTGCTTCTTCTTGTCATTCAGTTCCCTGAGACCCTGCTCATATTTTTCCATTCTTTTCTCCATATTTTCTTTTTTGTGTCAGATTTCAGATGTCCAGTCCTCTAGTTCATTAATCCTTTCTTTTGCCTCTTTAAATCTATTGTAGGTCTCCATTGTTTTTTCATCTCTTCTATTGTGCCTTTCATTCCCATAAGTTCTGCATTTTGTTTTTCAAACTTTCTAATTCTTCTTTATGTTTACCCAGTATCTTTTTTATATCCTCCCCCAACTCATTGATTTGATTTTTGATGAGATTTGGCATGTCTGTTCAAACATCCTGAGCTAGTTATATCTCATTTGGAATGTTGGTTTGTCCCTTTGACTGGACCGTATCTTCAATTTTCCTAGTATGACTTCTTATTTTTTGCTGGCATCTAGGTATGTGATTTCCTTAATTAGTTCATCCTGGAGATTGTTTTCTCACTTTTACCTAGGGTTTTCTTGTCAGTTGGCTTTATTCTCTATTTGTTCTTTGGCTTTCTGTTCAACTTATCCTAGACCTGTAGTACAGATTCTGCATGCAGCATTTTATTTTATTTTATTTTTTAAGGATAGTCTCCTTAGATATTATCAACCTTGGTCAGATTTTCCCAGACCAGACAGGCCTACATCTCATAAGCCAAGAGTAGGCAGCATCAGTTTTCTCTGAGGTTGAGAACCTACAGGTTGTCAGATTTTTCCTATGAAACCTCTTGACTCTGTGCTTTTCCTGTCATGCCCAGCATGTGACACTTGTGTGCTTGCAGCATCACACCTGCATAAAATGATGTGATGCCTTTAATTTCAGTTGCCTCTCCCTGCCAGGGTCGAAGTTGAGACCCAGTCTGAGGTAGTAGGGGGGGCTTTGATTGTGTCCGTTTTCCAGCGCCTGGGGCCTGAATTCCCTGAAAGAGGGCCCCCACTTGAGCTGGGGTCCACCCCCCTTTTCTTGGGGAAGATACACCCTTTAGGGAATTGCTCCTTTCACCTATTTACTTTGTCTCTCAGACAGTCTTAATTCTGCCCTTGCCTGGGGCAGTCTGAAGCCTGGGAGTGCTTGCAGTTCTATCTAATGAGCTGTTAAGAAGTTAAAAGAAAAAGAAAAAAAAGCCTTTTCAGAGAGGGGATCCAGTTCCCGAGGTTAGCCAATCAAGAGCTGGAGTTGGTACATGAGTCTTTGTGTTCCCAAGCTCTATGTGCCCCATTTTCTTAAGGTCCAGCCCTTTTCCAGTATTTTGTGCTGCTCAACTCAAAAAGCCTGTTTGTTTATTTATTTATTTATGTATTTTCAGTCAACCCTCAGTTCCACCTCCCTATCTGCTGGAGCAAAAATGCTTGGTTCCTTTAGTGCTTACTCCAGGTTTATCTGAGGTCCAGACCCGTTTTCAGTAGTCATAATTTGTTAATTAAGTCCACAGTTAGAGCTTGGTTGAGCTAACTTCTTTGCTACTAGTAAAGTCTATTTCCTTTCCCCTGAGGAAATTGGCCTGCCATGCCTGTGGGAAAGGAGCACCAGCCTCTGCCTCTTGGAGACTTACAGTTCTGTGTGAGCTCTCCACTGTTCCACCCATTCCAGACTGGTGTACAGTGTGTGTCTGGTCAGTGATGTCACCCTAGCATTTGTTTCATACAGTTCCTGGCTATTTACTATTTGCTCTGGAGGATGAACTAAATTCTACTCTTCACTATGCTGCCATCTTGCCCCACTCTCTAGGCAGGATCTTTTTGATTCCGTTGTTTCCATAGAGATGTGACCCATCCAGTAGTGGGTAGGACCCATTGATTAGGTGGTTTCCATGGATATGTGTCTTCCTTTATTCAAGTGGGACTTGATCTGCTTACTGGAGTCCTTTAAAAGGGAACCAGCTTGGAAAGAGCTTCAGAACTGACAGAGATGTTTGGAGATGCAGAGAGAAAATACACATAGGGAAGCTGTTTGAAATGATATGTCCTATAGTTACAGGACAGATCCCAGAGTTGGTGATGGACTATCATACTATTATTTCAGATTTTTCCTTCTGGCTGCTCTAGAACTTTGAAGGTTAGAAGGAATAAATATATATTTTTTATCATCCCTTTTTTTTTTCCTATAGCAGTTAGCTTTGGAACAGATTTCAGAGTTTGGTATGGGTTATAATTCCACAATTTTAGATTTCTATTTCTAGCTGCTCTAGGATACTGGAGACTGAGAGAAATATCAATATAATGATTCAGCAATTATACTCATTTATTATCCCGACCTTCTCTATATAACTCCACCATCACCTTTGATTTTTCTGTTCCACTCTTTAGGGGTATTTGGGCTATGCCCACTGTAACTTTTTCATGTTGGAACGGGCTGTCAATAATATGGGGTAGGGAGATTGGAACTAGCTGATGTTCTGGAGAGGCTGGCCACTCTAGGTCTCTGGACTTATCTGGGCCAGGGACCCATCTGGAGGTTGTAGGTTCCTGGGAAGTTACCCTAGTACATGGAACCTTTGTAGAATCTTATATATTGCCCTAGGTGTTCTTTAAGATTGGCTGGAGTTTGGCCTTTCTTGAGTCAAGGTATTTTTCTCTGGATGAAAAAAAGAAATTAAAGGGCATAGAAAAGAGAGGCGCCAAATAGATTAGGTAGATGTAGAAAAGGATTCCAGTCATTTTCAGCATTGTTTTTAATTTATTAGGATTGTTCCCAAAGGTTTCATATGTTTTCTTGAATTTCACCTTAGTGGTTGACATAAAAACAAGCCCTCTTCCTGTAAGAAGAGGAAAGATCCCCCTTGGCTGCAGTGAGTGCTTCCAAGGCTTGCCTGTTTTGGAGCACCGTGGCTTCTAGGAATTCTGTTGGGGTCTGGAGGAGGCCTGGAGTTTGTGCAGTGGATTCTACACCATGTGTGAGTTCTAATGAGAGACTGTGGTGGAATTGGTGGCTGTTAACAAGTCCTCCTATACTAAGTCCAGTGGCTGAGTGTGGTGCCCTGTAAAAGCGAGATTAGGAGAGGAAATGTACATTTTGTTACAGTGAGAACACTGTAAAGGAGGGGAGAAAAACTGGGTTAGAGTCTAGTAAATAGGATAGTTCTGGCCTAGCATAAGCTAAAGAGCAAGAGCCAGTCCAATTGCCCGTTTAAAGTTAGGTAGATATTCTTTCTGCAGAAAAGGAATAATCCTTCCTTAGCTTTGAGGGGGAGAGTAGGGTAGAAAAATGGCTACAGATTGAAACAATACAGCCAGATGGTCACCCAGTCAGTCTTGGAGTTACTCCACAGGTGTTTTTGCCCTTATCTGTCTCCAGGCCATGAAGGCATATTTTGAAAAGAGTCATTTGATCGGCAGTTAATGGATGAGAGAAGGAGTGATGGTATTTCAGGGTGTTCACAGAAAATAATGCTAGGCACTTTTTATTTTGCCAGATCATATTAATGAAGGGGCCTGTCCCTCTGGGGTCTATCTTATAGCACTTTTCCTATTGAGTAGTAGTTTTTAGGAAAAACTTGGGGTTTGGTCTGTTTTGGCAGAATTGAGTTTCATCCAGACAGTGGGTTAAGGGCTTAAGAAAACAGCTGCTGCTTCATATAACTTAGCAATGAGGAAATAGTTGGGGTTGCAGCCTGAAGCAGGGCTCCCTGCTTGGGGGTTCCCTTAGGCTTGGCATTTTTTTTTTTTTCACTTTTTAAAACATTTTTATTGTGAAATATAACATATATACAAAAAAGCTATAAATTTGAAAGTACGTTGTAACAAGTAGTCATAGAACAAATTTCAGAATTTGATATGGGTTAACAGCTCCTCAATTTCAGGTTTTCCTTCTAGCTGCTCCAAGACACTAGAGACAAAAAGAAATATCAACATAATGATTCAAAAGTCATACTCATTTGTTAAATCCTATCTTCTTTGTTGTAACTCCCCCTTCTCCTCTGATCCTTCTCCCAATCTTTAGGCCATATGGTTTCTAGGCCAAATAAGTCCTGAATCCAGAGGGGCCCGCCTCTCCAATAACATCAACTAGTTCCATCCCCATATCCCATATTGTCAACAACCCTTTCCAACATGAAAAAGTTAGAATCGGCTTGGTTTTTGAGGCTCGTGGCTTTTACTTCAAGGTCCCAAGTTCATCCATTTGGATGGACATAAATTATGGATTTGCACAAATCAGGTGATATTTCTCTTAACTATAGATCCTTGGTGGAGTTGATGTGATACCAAAAGGAAGAGTAGTATTTGGGGCTATTGTTACTTTGGAGTATATAGCACCTGTAATAGGAGGTGTTGTAGGTTGATGAGTTTTAAATTGGTTTAAAAGGTAGGAGAGTGCTCCTGGGAAGTAGTCTAGGGGGTCACAAGTATAATGAGACCAACGTTTTTAACACTGCAGACTTGGAGAGATGGAAAGGCTTGCATTTCTCCATTATGGATGTTGGTTGGCCAATCTACAGTGGATTTAGAATCTTTAGGGCACAGCCAACAATGGAGCAGATTGAGGCAGTGGGCAGTGTAACCTCAGAGGCCTTTTAAGGGATAGTCAGATAGGATAAGAGGTACAAGGAATAATAGAGCCCAAAGGACAGAGAGAGAGCTCGTTATACATAGCTCTGCTTTTTTAGTAGGAGTTTTAATCCATCTAATAGTGGTCGACAGCTATAGGATACCTTCTGGTCAGGAAGGTTTGCAGGATCCTGGCCAAGGAGCTTGATCCTGGACAGGTAAACCCAACTGGAGATTCCACTGACTTTAATTGCTGTAGGAGTAACAAGAATTACAGAGGAATATCCCTTCCTTCTGGGCTCCAGGTGGGAGCTGGGTCACTTTCTTGTCAGGTTTTACCTTAGAAGGGGATAAATCTGGCTCTGGGGCAGGAAGAAATTGTGCCTGTAGGTCTTGAATAAGTTTTGTGTGATTTCTAGGGAAGTAAAGTACTTGGTGATAGTATGGATTTCTGGATCCAACACTAAATCCTGGGTTTAAAATGGTCCCCCATAAATCATTTGAAAGGGACTCAGCTGGAGGAACTCCTTTAGTGCTAAGTGCATTCTGAGGCATGTCAAGGGAAAATATGGTACCCATGGCATATGGGTTTCTTGGCATAACTTTGCCAATGTTTATTTCAGTGTTTGGTTGGCTCTTTCTTTTTCCTGGAGCTTTGTGGTCCTGGGTACAATGGAGGCGATATTTTATGCCCAGAGCTGATGTGGCTACTGTAGGCTTGCCCATTGCTCCTTTGGATGGAAGCAGGCAACCCAAATCTACGGATAATTCCTTTAAGGAGCAATTTAGAGACTGTGTTAACTGTTTATGTTTGAGTAGTAAGGCTTCTATCTACCCTGTAAAGGTATCTCCAAAGACTTGTAGGTATTTGAATTCTTGGCAAGGTGGCATATGGGTGAGGTTGACCTGCCAGTCTTTTCTTGGGTAAATTCCTCATCCTGAACTGGAGGTTCAGCTGGGCAAGGCTACTAGAATTGTGTTGTTAATGACACATAAAGCACAATTTTGAATAATTTTTTATTGGTTTCGACTAAATTTTTCCCATCAGGTACTTTTCGTGCTAAGTGATGAAAGCATCTTTGCCTAGATGGATAGTTTTGTGGAAGCCTTGGAGAACTTTTCACTGAACTTCACTAGGCAGTAACGTTTTTCCTTCTTTAGTAAATTCTCCATTTGCTTCACCCAGATATCCTGATCCCAGGAGTAGCAGGGGAGAGAGAGAGAGTTCAGGGGCTAATGTTAGCACAGAGATTGGGTCCTGGGCAGCTGCCTTAGTTGACTCTGTCTGCCATGTTATTTCCTTTGGCCACCGGTGTGTTAGTTTGCAAGCTGCCAGAATGCAATATACTAGAATTGGAACAGCTTTTGAAAAGGGGAATTTAATAAGTTACAAGTTTACAGTTCTAAACCTATAAAAATGTCCAAATTAAGGCACCAACATGAGGTTACCCTCATTCAAGAAAAGCCGATAGGTCTGGAACCTCTGTCAGCTGGGAAGTCACATGGCTGGCATCTGCCAGTCCCTTACTTCTAGGCTCCATTGCTTTCAGCCTTTGTTCCTTCGGGGATTCTTCTCTTTGCTTTTCTGGGGCTGGCTTTCATCTCTTGGCTTCCCTTGGCTCTCTCCAGATTTTGGCTTGCTTAACATCTCATTGCATTGTCTACTGGGCTCCAAGTGTTTCCAAACATCTGTTTGTCTCTGTTCTCCAAGCATCTACATCTCTCTCTGTCAGCTCTGAGGCTTCTGTCGTTTCTGTAGGCTCTTCTCTGAAGTTTCTATTGGCTCTGTCATTTTTGTCATTTCTGTAGGCTCTGCTCTCAAGGGTCTGTTGGCTCTGTCATTTCTGTCATTTCTGACTCTCTCAAAAATGTTTCCTCTTCTAAAGGATTCCAATAAACTAATCAAGACCCACCTAGAATAGGTGGAGTCATATCTCCACATCTAACCAAAAGATCACACCCACAATTGGGCACGTCACATCTCCGTGGAGTTAACCTAATCCAAAATTACTGCCCTACAGTATTGAATTAGGATTAAAAGAAACAGCTGCCTCCATATGATTGAGTCAGGATTAAAACATGACTTTTCTGGGGGACATAATATTTTCAAACCAGCACAACCAGAGCATTGGACTTTTGGTGCCCTCGACAGTGAATTATTGCCACCTCCTTGGGGCCCAGTGCAGTTTCCAAAAGATTGAGAATTTCCTGTCTGTGCTTGACCAGGGGACTTATTAACGAGCAGCCCTCTTTCCCTCCAGATAGCTGAGTGATGCATGAAGCCCAAGAAAGGCGTACTTAGAGTCAGTATAGAGATTAACTTTCTTCCCAGCTGCTAATGTTAAACCTCTAGTGAGGACTATGAGTTCAATCTTTTGGGCTGAGGTCCCTGGGGGTAGAGGTTTGCCTTTATGACTCCTTGCAGGAAGACAATAGCATATTCTGCCTAACTCCTTTCACAAAACTGCTTCCATTTGTAAACCATTCTAATCCCGGGTTATCTAGGCACTGGTCTTGCGGGTCTAGCCTGCTAGAATAATTCTGAGCTAGTGTCTCTGTGCATGAGTGCTCCAGGGGTGCGCTTTCCTGATCTGAGGTTATAGGTACCAGATTTCTGAGTTTATGTGGTACAAACTTGGATTTGAACCTCTGGCATGTCTAAGAGCTGAGTGTGATGTTTCGGGAGTTTATTGTTTGAAAGCTGCTGGTGCCCTCTTGCCTCCAGGATGTCTCTGACTTGGTGGGGGGTATATAGTGTTAGAGTTTGTCCCCATGTCAGCTTGGTGGCTTGTTCTATAAGTAAGAGGCCTTTACTGCTCTGAGGCAGCATGAACATCCCTGGACTTTGGTATCTGATGACTTTGAAAAGAATGCCACAGATTGGAGAATGTTTCCAAGCTTTTGTACTAAGACTCCTATTTCTAATCCTTTCTTTTCAGTTACATATAGGTGAAAAGGCTTATCTAAATTTGGCAGGCCCAGGGCAGGTAGGCTGGTAAGAGCCCCCTTGAGGGTGGTGAAGGTACCATCTGGTCCCCCGACAACTTCATACAGAGGCCGTGCAATTTCTCCAAGTTGGGGTATCCAGATTCTGCAATATCTTTCCATCCCCAGGAAGGCTCTTAATTGCTTTTTTGTCTTAGAGGATGGCACCAAGTGTAGCCTGGAATCTCTCAGATGACAAGGAGCATTCCCCTGGGGTGAGAACAAACCCAGTCTTTAGCGAATCTTGTTTTTAAGGTGAGCCCCAGATCTGTCATCAAATTTGCCAAATTATCAGTCTCTAGCCTAGCCAACTACTAGGTTGTGACTTCTTCTAAGCCCCAGAACAATGGTAGACCCAATCAGAAAACCTCAAAAGAACTACTGCTAAATAAAAAGATAGTATTGAGAGAGAGATAAACTTAATTGCTTCCACATTAATCAGGATATGTTTGGGGAATAATGGCTTAGATCATAATTCAATTCAGAAAACATTTCTGAAGGCATACTTTGTACTGGTGTTTTTGGAAAGAGGTTGGCCTGTTCATGAAACTGAAAAAAAATGAAGCATAATCAATCAGGGAGGAGTCATGGGATCTAAGACCAGGGAATTAGATAGGGACTATGACATATGAAACACTGTAGACCACATTAATTGTTTTATATTATTACAGGAATTGTGTAAAGTTTTGTCTTTCCTATTTTTTCAGATTTTGAAATTGAAAATAGTATCACGGAGAATCCAACACATGCAATATATAAGAACGTAGAACAGCATGAGGCATTAATAGAAAAATATAAAAGAGTTTCCCGGAATACTGATCCAGGTAAATGTCATAAAAGGGAATGCATCTCAGGAAAGCAATGGGAAAACCATCAAGGAATTAAACAGGGAAAGCTGATGTGTCAGTCTAGAGATTTAGGGAAAGCTGTAGTGCATCAGAGGCCTTTCATGGGAAAGAGACCCTACAGATTTCTCAAATATGGAGAAAGCTTTGGAAGGAGTGCTCGTTTTATTTGCCGGATGACCCATCAGAAGGAAAATCCGTATAAGTGTAGTGTCTGTGGGAAATGCTTTGATAGAAGCAGGAGCCTTATCAGACACCAAAGAATCCACACAGGAGAAAAACCTTTTAAATGTCTTGACTGTGGGAAGAGCTTTAATGACTCCTCTAACTTTGGTGCCCACCAAAGAATCCATACAGGAGAGAAACCCTACAGATGCAGAGAGTGCGGAAAATGCTTCAGTCAAAGCTCAAGTCTTATTATACATCAGAGAACCCACACCGGCGAGAAGCCTTATCAATGTGGGGAGTGTGGGAAAAGTTTTACTAACAGTTCTCATTTCAGCATCCATCGGAGAGTCCACACTGGCGAGAATCCCTACAAATGTGTGGATTGTGAAAAAAGTTTCAGTAATACTACAAGATTTCTAGAACATCAGAGAATGCACACTGGAGAGAAGCCCTATGGATGTGCCCAGTGTGGTAAACGTTTCACTAAGAGTTCTGTTCTTATGAAACACCAGGAAGTTCACATGCGAGAGAAGCTGCTACCACACCTCCCATCTGTGTTTTCCCCAGAAAACCCACATAAGGGAAAGACTGATGAGTTCAAGAAGACTTTTTGATGATGATCTGTCTCTTCTCTTCCTAAATGTCCTTGTAGCCATTTTACCTTAATCCCACTCTTGAAAGCAATCTTTTCTTAGCCATGAGGTGTAAGTCCCAAGGTAAGCTTGAGAATGCAAATAAAGAAGAGATTTGGATCCTCTTCTCACCTCTGCCTCTAACACGATCAGTCAGTTCCTCTCCTATATATGTCAACTTGTCCTTTAATAAAGCAGAGAATATATATGGTCTGAATTCAGAATGAAATTCTCCTCAGTATATTGAGGCCACTGCTGTCCAGTTGCTAATTCCAGCAATGTTCAAGATCCTTCAGTGTAGGTGAAAATTGTTTTCAAGGAGATACAAAATGCTCAAGGTTTTTTTTTCCATCATCTCTTGCATGAGCTCCTGGATGCAACTTGATCACAGAATTTCATGTCTAGGTAGAGCTTTCAGGAGTCGGATCATAACTATATCAAATTCATTTTAGTTTTGAAGATACCCACAAAAGGAGATTGACTATTTCATAGCTTCCTTCAGAAGTCAGTTGTAGTGTACCTTTTCTGTGTCAAGAAAGTGACCCAAATACCTACAGTAGAATCTCATTATTGTCACTGAAATCACATTATTAATGTCTTGCCCTCCATAGAGATGAGAAGCAACTGATCACCCATCATCCTTTGTATACTAAGCTTTCCCATACCTGAAGACTTAATTTTCCTTGGCTGCTGGTTCTTCAGCCTATAAGTAATCCTATTTCCTTTTATATCTCTCCTAAGTCCTACACTTACCTTCTAATTGTCTTGAGTGCTCTTGTCTAACTCTTCTGACCTACCATGCCCTTTTCAGATTGAATAGGCTGCATGCTCATGGTGTGTCTCATCAAAATAAAGTAAAATTTCATACAGCCTCCAATTCTACCCTTTAACCTCTCTGGTTCTTATCTAGAACACAACTGGTATGTTGGTGTATTTTATGCCTCCTACCCAAGTACCTCAGTCTAATAATATGTAATAGAATTTCTCAACTTTAAGGGAGTAGAAAGGTAGGAGGTTGAGACCTGAAACATCTAATCTTTCTAAGACTGGTTGGACTCCATAGTCTTGCTTTAGATATGATAGCCACATCAACCCAGACCGTGACTGGCTACTAAATAGACCAGTCCATTTCTGAGGTTTCTAGTTCCTGTTCATAAGGTCATAAACATAACTGCTTAGCCCTGAATAATTTATACAACTCTGTAGCCCACTGAGTGAAAGTGGAACTATTTCTTAAAACTTCCAATTCAGCATACTGTTTTTGTTTTTCTCATTTGCCGGGCTGTCTGAAAATCTTTTGATAACCCCATAGTACTACCTTGATAAATACTGAAGGAAGAATTCAGGTAGGGGGATAGTTAATTCATGCATGGAAGTTACAGATGAAACCCAGGAATCTGATCATCCAAGACTGGTTGCTGCAGGATGAGGCCAGTGGTTACCCTACATAACTAGGTAACCCAGAGTGGCTTTGCTTTGGAGAAGAAGAAGTCATAAGTTCAATAGAAATATAACCAGTCAGAATTGTAGGTGGTTTATTCTCTTATTCTTACCTTTCCCTTCCTTTTACAAAATTCTCTTTTATTTAAAGACATCTGAAGATAGTATTTGTCCTTTGAATCTTTTGAAACTTGTTCAGCAGAGTACCAAGGAGCATAGGCACTGTTGAAAGAAACCAACTTAAGTGCCAGAATAGGGTGTGGCCTGTTGGAAGGCAGGTGACTCAGGTAAATATTGATAAATGTTTCTGATTTACATTTGTTAGAAATATGATTGTTCACGTCTGAATAGGTTGATTTCCTCTATGTTGTCTGAATTATAGACTTTTAATTGTAAATGCAGTTTCATGTTGGTAGTGTACCTAACACAGTAATATATGTGTGGTGCTGGTGGGTTTGTGCTTATATTGTATAGATGTTCTGGAATTCCAGTTCTAGAGAAGATGCACATCAATAGAAGTTGTCAGTTAGTAATATGTATACAGGATTTATAATTATATGAAGCATGGTTCAGGAAACTAGATGATTTATTCATAAATACTTATTAAGCACTGTTATGTCTAAGGCCATACTCTAGGCACAGTGAGGGATATACAAAAAAAAAAAAGAGGGCATGATCCTTGTGCTAAGGAACTTACAATCTGACACAGGAAATAATTGCAGCAGAAGGTAATACTGGAGTTGCATTCACATCAGTTCATGTCAATTATAAAAGATCAATAACTCAGTCATGTGAAAATCACTTTCTGTTGCAAAGGAGTTTTTCTAAATTGCCTAAAATTGCATTCCCTATCTCTGTTTCTCAAACTTCCCTAGTGGCAGGAAAGGTCCGAGACCCATCCCATCTCCGGTGGAACAAACTGATTCTATTTAAATCTCATATTTCTAGGATCAAGCTGAAGTGGAATTTTGCTTCCCTTTCCTATATTCGTAATTGTAAATGGGCAGTTTAGAAATGTATTAAGTTGACAATGAATTTTGTCTCTGTTTTAAAGAAGTAGAAGTTCCTACTCACCAACTAGATCAAGGTTACTTGTCTCCCTGCATTTTCTCTTTAGCTGGGCATGAAAGTCAAAATGAATTATATTCTCTTGTTAATGTGTCTTTTCTATCATGTTCCATTGCCTTTATAATGATTGATGGGAAGAGTTTTTTCCTAGTTTTCAGTTCCAAGGAAAGCTCTGTTCTTAAGCCAAAAAACATTTATCTTTCAAACACTGTGATCTCTGTACTGCTTTTCTCTCTTAGTTCTGGTTTTCTGGGAAACTCAGCAAAACTTGACCCCATCTCAACCAACTACCTGAAACCTGTATTTCTTTAATTCTGTCTTATTTATTTGGAAATTGTCTCAGATCCTGTTTTTGAAAAGAGGTACAAATAAATAGACATTTTATTCTGTGACCTCTTATCTAAGGCACTTTGGAAATTGGACTTGTATTTCCTACCTTGACTTTGTTACCTCTACAAATACCTCCAATTCTTACCAGTGATTTTATTACTCCTGCAGCCTAATCCATTCATCTGAAAGGAAACCTTAGTTTTTTAAAAAGGAAATCATCACACATATAGTTAACAGCTCAAGGCAGCCTGCTGTGATGGAATGAGCATTAGAAAACAGACAAATTCTAATCTTGTCACTAGCACTTACGAGTGTTGTTTGACAAAACATAGCCTCTGCATGGGCCTTAGTTCCTCATCTGAAGAGAAGTTGAACTTGATTGCTAAGACTGCACCAGCTCAAATGTTTCATGAGGCTAAGGATGCATGGTGTAGATTAGGAAGAGGTTATAAGAGCAGGCTTCTTGGCCTGATTCAACATTACCTGCAGCATCTTGGCCATATTGAATCCATTTCATACTTTAGAAAAAGGAATGCTGGTATAGCAAAATCAGTTCTGAAGCTTACTTAGTAAGAAGGGACAAATCACTTGTGTTCAAAGCAGGCAGCCTTGGAGCACTTCTGTAGCAAATAGTAAGTAGCTACATGAAAAAAACCTATTTTCTGAGGTCTGGTGCCCAGTGACAGACAAAACTCAACTTTGACGGAGCTACAGAAGCCCCAAATGGAAGGTGTATCTGAGTAACTTGTGAAATTTAAGCCTTTGCCTCTGTCTTAATGCATTCCAGGATAAATGTAAATGTATGTCTCAGTTGTTTTGTATTAATGTTGACTTAGATGTCCTCTTGAAAAACTTGTATGTGAAATAAATGTCTACAATAAACAATTCTCTTGGTTTCTTCCATAATTTGAAGGCCATCACTCTATTAAGTGAAAAGAAAATGTATCCAAGAGGTTAAGAAGAATCGATCTATTAGCTAAGAAAAGAGTACCTATTTTTTTCTGAGGTCTGGGATAGTTCTCTTTAAAGGGCTCCAGTAAGCAACCCCACCTTGAAAAAGTGGAGACACAATACCCATGGAAACCATCTGATCAAAAGTTATCACCCACTATTTATATGGGTGGGTCACATCTCCATGGAAACAATAAAAAAAAAATCCCACTTAGCAATATTGAATGAGGATTAAAGAACATGGCTTTTCTGGGGTACACAATAGATTCAAACTGGCACAACAGCATAGGCACTGTGCTAATGCTTTACAAACATTATAAACTTTAATTTCACAATAAATTCTGAGGCAATATTTCCATTTTACAGATGAGGGAGCTGTGGCTGACAGAAGTTAAATATCTTCTTCATGTTCTACAGCAAAAAAAAAAATGATAGTTCTGAGATTTAAGCTCAGTTCTTTCACAGAATCCAAACATTTTGCCACTACATTATATGACTATAATAGATTTCTAGTTCTAACATCCTAAAATTCTGTGACCTCTTTGTAACTGAGAAAATGTGAAGTGGGAAGGGGATGAATTTAAAATGCTCTGGGTCAATTTTGGATTCTCCTCAGTAGGGTCAGAATGAATTTGGGAGTCATTGGTTTCAACCTATGCCATTTATTCAGTAAATGAGTACTTACTGAGTACCTTCTATGTAGCAAACACTGCACCTGTATTTGCTTGTTTGTAATTTTGTCATATTATTTCCTCCCTTATTCTTTTTTTTAGGCTTGTTGTTACTCTTATTTGTTATTTTCTTTTATCTCCAAGAATGTTTTGAATAGTTGGGTATACAATGTGTCCAGTTCTTTTTTCTTTCAATAGGCAGTCTCTTATTCTTGATTTTCTCCAGTGAGCACTTTCTTCATTTTTACTCAGGTGAGCATTTTGCTTATTTTGTAGAAGTAGGTGTGTTTTTGTTAGTAGCTGAAAATTGTTTTTCTCTAATACTTCTTTATAGTATTAAAGTGATCATCACTTGTAAATGGTCCACAGGTTATTACAGAGATGATACACCCTACTTGTATGAAATTCGGAATGTTTCTGTCTCTCCTTTCTTATTAATTTTACTCATATCTCCATCTAAATGCCGGTGTCTTTCAGGCCTCTATTATGCTCCTTGCTCAGACTTCTACCTCCTCAAGAAATCCTTGTAGCTGTGCCCTCCTCCATCCCCATCCTCATGGTCAGCTTGAGTATGGTGTTTAAATGGATTGGAATGGGCAGATTTGTTGGTGGATAGTACTGGGCACTAAACTGGGACTTGGACTCTGGGTTGGACTTCTGAATAGGGTCACGAGGTTGGTATACCCCACAGGTCTAGAAAGGACTCTGAGCTCCAGACTGAGCTCTAAGATGGATCTAGCTGAATGATAGACGTGATCTGATGGACTTCACTCTACATATCTATCTTGGCACTAGACTCTTGATTGATCTCTAAGATTATCTAGACTCTGGATAACTTGAGAAAGGGAAAGCAAGCCAGTTGCCCCTCTAAGCTACTGCCTTAGCAGGAAATGCAGAAGTTGCCCTGTCTGCAATCCAGGGTGGGTCAGCTGAGGTTACCTGGGACAGCAGGATTTCCAGTAGCTCAGTTTCATGGGCCGTTTAGGATTAGGCGGGTTTTCTCATCTCCAATGAAAAATCTACAAGAGAGATGGTCCAGTAGGTCTCTGAGCCCCTGGGGTAGAACCCCAGCCCTCCAATCAAATATCTCAAGGCCCTGAAGTCACTGGAGATACATACTTGAGGCTTTCCAACCTCAAGAGCCAGATCCCCTTGAGGAGAGAGAGAAATTGTTTACTGTTTGGTTCCCAACTCTTCATGAAAATGCTCATCTCTGTCATTCTGCAAGCAACAGACAGAGGATTATTAGTGACACTTTGCTAAACCTCAGATTAGGTCATGAAGGTTTCTGGAACTGGAGATGGGCAATGGTGCAGCAGTCAAGAACAGCCTAGCCCAGTACCTGCCCTCTCCCAGACAGTGTGAAAATTGTACCAAATGTATGCACTGATCCTTGAACTACCTAGGGCAGACTTTCTGGTAATATCACCTGATTATCCACTGCACAACTACAGGGAGCAATGTTCACATTGTTCTTTATATAAATGGAGCCAGCTGATAATTACATGGTTTCTCTATGTGAATGGGGCTCTCTGGAGTTGAACAAAACCCCTATGGGGAACTCCTCCTCCCCTCGTTTCTGTCCGTATGGTTTTTCAAATAAGGCTGGCCTCATCCCCACTCCAGGGGTAGGTTCATGCTACAGAAATAACTAATAACAGTGCCTTATTCCATGGCCACAGTTATTGGTTCAGAGATAGGCATATGATCCAAACCCTGCCAATCCAAACCAGTAACCATCAGACCCAGCCAGGGCTTTTGCTATTTCCTCTGGCGTTGCTAAGCTGCTGGGATATAAGCTTAGAGTAGCTGGTGAACACCTATTTCTTTAAAGCATAAGGCCTACACAGAGGAAAGTAAAGCCTAAAGATGGAGAAAGACTAACTTTTAAGGACATTATTTGAGCATCTCCCAGAAGTCAGTGCTATCTGTGAACTTTTTATTTATGTTAGCCAGTGACTTCCTCTTCATGACTTAACCTGTCGTGAGATGGATTTCTGTCACTTGCAGTAATAAGTGTTAGATGGAGCCAATTTTCTTTGCCTCTGAAGAAGGTTCCCTGTTCCCTTCTACAACCCAAGTGAAAGCCTAGTCCTGCAGCCTGGGCTGTCTGGTAGCTATCACCAGCTGCTACTTGTCATATAGGCCAGGGAGCCTGTGTCATACCCCTACCTGATGAGTATTCCTACAAGAAGGCCAGCCAGGAGTTGGCTCAGCCAGTAGAACCAGTGGAAGTCCCAGTGGTTGGCCACCACAGCTGGTCCAAAGGAATGGACAGTATTCATGCAGGCTCCAGACGCAGCACTCCTACAAATATCCAGCCACACTGATAGCCAGGCCCCAACTCAATTCAACTTCATTTTCCCAATTAGGCCTAGGTTATACAACACCCAGAAAATGTTTCCAAGCTACAATATCATGAGCTCCTGGGTGTATCACAAAGAAGACCCAGATAAAAAGGTTAGTAACACTAGAAGCAAAGGCTCAACCCCCTTCCTGGGCATATAGCCTGCCACTCTCCACACACCTTTCTTGTGGAATGTCCAACAAAGGATGCCTGTTCAGTGATCACAGAAAGAAAAGAAAGACCTAGGTCCTCTCCAAAGTCTATATAGCAAAGTTAAGAGTTATCAACTTTGTGAACTTTGGAGTTAAGGTGTCCTGAATTCAAAACCCAGCCTAACTATTTCTTGCAGCTTAAACTTGGTCTAACCTCTCTATGCTTCAGTCTCCTCCTTGGTAAAATTGTAGTGTTGTCATTGGTCACTGTCAGCAGTGAATGAGAAAATGCATATATAGCCCCATGCTTCATAAAAAAATTCATGTACAATAAGCATTAACTGTAATCTAGTTCAACCAGGATGAGGTCCTTGTTGAACCAAAAGCTTGGGTCCCAGGATCTGTTATAAGTGAACTGTTCCCCAGGTGCACCCTTTTCATTCTGGTGCCTGTATCCTAGCTCTGCTCACTCAAACTGGGGTCCGCAGACTTCAACCCACGCCATCCATGCCCAGGAGCCAAGATCAGAGGAATGATTCAGCAGGCTGAATACCACTACAAATACCACTACAAGATAGCAAAGCATTGCCACAGCTTTACCGACACATACCCCCAGCCATCCCAAGAGGAAATTCCTCAAAGGATGAAGGGAGAGTTGTAGACCTCATTCAGGAAAAAAGGCTACATTTGGTTCTGTGTCTAAAAGAAAAGGAGTTGGACATCAGGAAAGGGTTCCTTTATCTCCTTTAGCAGATCTGTCAATTTTTCACTATCCAATGACCTTAATAAGCCACTCCTGTCCACTCTGAGACTCAGTTTCTTCATCTATAAAATAAAAAAAAACAAAAAAACAACCTCTAGTCCAACCTTGCCCTTGAACCATTTCCCAATCCTCCTGAGAGGCTCAAAACTTATGTGCTGTGAACTTTACAATTATTAGCCAATGAATTCCCCTATATGACTTCAGTTATCTTAAGATGGATTTCTGTCACTTACAATTTAAGATCTTAAATAGAATAATTTTCTTTGTCTCTAAAGAGGCAAATAATGGTTATTGATGCTCTTTGTAAACCAGAGGCTAATTTGGCTTCCTGCTAGCTGAATTAACACCATCAGCAGAAATGTTTTGTCATTCCTACAAAAATCAGAAAAGCATAAGTTTGAAGGGTCTCCCCAGACCCACATTCTAAAACAGCAATAACTTACTAGGGTTGAGTAGTGACAGCTTTCTTGAATACTACAGTTCCCACCACTCCCTGTTGTCTGCCCAATGCCAGACTACTCTCTTCATTTTTATTACCTTCCCAGCTCTCAGTCGTAACTAAATCTATATAGCAAAATCAAGCAATTGTCAATCAGGTGAAATTGGGAGTCAAGCAGACCTAGATTCAACTTATCCCAGCTATTTCTGGCTGTGTGACCTTTGTTTACCCTGTCTGTGCTTCAGACTCCTCATTGGAAAAGTTGGGGTAAACTCTGTAGGCCTGACCTCCCCCTGGTCTAGGACACATTTCCTCTTCTGTGAGTCTCTACTGCCAAGGGGAACTCACCCTGCCAGGATATCCACAGTGACAGAGAAGCCAATAGCGAAGGAGGCCATTGGGCCCTGTGTCCTCTTGTTGATGGCATCCAAGCATACAGATATTACCAGCAAGGCTATCAGGATGATCTCTGCCACCACTGCCTCTGCCACCTCCTCGGACTCTTGGACTGTCACAAAGCTTGCCCTGGATGCCTTCTAAAACCTCTCCTCACAATTCACCATCTTAGGAGAGAAGCAGCTCAGCCTCGTGGGCAGAGAGATAGTTGGGAGCAGAATGGATAGGATCCAAAAACGCATACCCCCCACACTTTTAGAATTAGTTAGGGTTTATGGTTAAACACACATGGGCCTACCACTTTGCAGTCAGATCTGAATCCACATCCTAGCTCCATCACTTTTTACTGTGTCAGTCTGTGTGAGTTATTCAATCACTCTGTGCCACCCAGTGGTGGCTCCAGATAGTGTAGGCCTGAAGGTAATTTGCCTGACCCTCTTTGAGTAGAAGAATATGAAAATATATCACTTCTGCAAAATTTGCAAACGCATGCATATAATGAAGTGGCCACATTGCTAGGTCCCTGTCGGAGCCTTGGAAGGGGCTATGCAAGGAGAATTCTGAAGTTTAAGCAATGTTAGCCTCACAGTCTGACTCAGGGATTATCATAGCATTTGAAGAGGGAAGACAGTGGACTAGACAAGCTTCTGGACTCTGAACCCAAATCTGGGCTCTGCTGCTTATTAACTGGTCTAAACTTGGGCAAGGTGCATACTTCTCTCTGCCACCATTGCCTCATCTGTAAAATAAGAATAATAATAGTAGCTCCTAATTTACATGTAAAGTTCTTGGAGGGCCTGGTATATCATGAGGGTTCTCTAAGGACTTGCTATGGTTTCTCCTGAAGTTGTTGGGAGACTAAATGTAATAAGTGCTTGACAAATGGTGTGCTCAGTGCTAAGTACAGTAGATGTTGCTGTCCTTATCACCAAGTTTGACAAGTTTGCAAGTGGAAGTGCTTGAAGGAGGGTCTGAGCAACATGTCCAAAAGAGATTCAGAATGGGAAGTTCCTGACCCCTTTCTACAGACAAGGAAATAAGACTGCAAGTCAAAAATGGGGTCATGGAGAGACCAGAATGGGGGTGTATTAGTTAGGGTTCTCTAGAGAAACAGAATCAACAGGGAACACTTGCAAATATAAAATTTATAAAAGTGTCTCACATCACTGCAGGAACGCAGAGTCCAAAATCCACAGGGCAAGCTGTGAAGCCGACGACTCTGATGGTCTGGATGAACTCCACAGGAGAGGCTCACCAGCCAAAGCAGGAATGGGAACTGTCTCCTCTGAGTCCTCCTTAAAAGGCTTCCCGTGATTAGATTTAGCATCACTCATTGTAGAAGACACTCCCCTTTGACTGATTTACAAATGGAATCAGCTGTGGATGCAGCTGACGTGATCATGATCTAATTCTATCAAATGTCCTCATTGCAACAGACAGGCCAGCACTTGCCCAACCAGATAAACAGGTACCACAACTTGGCCAAGTTGACACATGTTCCTGACCATGACAGTCCACCCCTTGTCAACTTGGCAACTATATATATATCACCTTAAATCATATTTAATTTCCAGATGAGAGCAATAAAGCACACATTTTTCCATTTACCTGACAATACTCAATTGTCCTGCATATACTGGAAACACATTAAATCTCTCCAGAATAGGGTGCAAATCCTTGGGCAACATTCATTCTTAAACTTGATATCTTACAACTTAAATAGTATAACACGAACAAAACAGCATTACAGTCCTCGTTTCTGTAACTGATCACGTGGTCAAAGTTCATATTTATCACTACCTTCTTCCACTACCCATTCCATGTTCCCTTTATCCTCAGCAAGCATTCAGCTGGCCATGGTTCTTTGCCTGGTGGGGTAACCCAAACCTTCATTCCTGAAGTTTCAGAGACATTGGTAGTCCTGCCTGGATTGCGTTGTTGCAGTTTTCCATTGATTTTAATCACAGGGCATGGTAGCACTAAAAGACGCCCTGGGGGATCTCCTATATTCCAAGAAAACTCTTTTTTACCTCCATTACGTAGTTGCAGTTCTACTTCCTTCTGAGAGTCAGGGTCAATCACACCAGACAATAATTTAATCCCCTTCTTGGCTTCTTGATCCAGGGTCATAAGTAGCCCAAAGTGACCAGGTGGAAATCTTAACTTCCAGTTCAGTGGAATCATTGTTGTTTCTCCTGGGGGAAGCACACCCCATTTTGGAACTAAGACCTGTAGACCAGCAGAGCTCAGGGTAGCAGGGACAGGAAGCAAAAATTTTCCTAGTGGATCACTAGGGGTAATAGTGAGTGGTACCACACCCATTTCCACCCCTTGGTTCCTGGACCCATGGATCCTGGCTATGGGAGAAACAGCACCATACAGCAGACGCTGATTCAGAGCATACACAGCTTCCTGGAGAACATTACCCCAGCCTTTCAAGGTATTGCAACCTAGTTGGCACTGTAATTGAGTTTTCAAAAGGCCATTCCACTGTTCTATCAATCCAGCTGCTTCTGGATGGTGGGGAACATGATAAGGCCAGAGAATTCCATAAGCATGTGCCCATTCCCGTACTTCATTTGCTGTGAAGTGTGTTTCTTGATCAGAAGCAATGCTATGTGGAATACCATGACGATGGATAAGGCATTCTGTAAGCCCACAAATGGTAGTTTTGGCAGAAGCATTGCGTGCAGGGAAAGCAAACCCATATCCAGAGTATGTGTCTATTCCAGTTAGAACAAATCGCTGCCCCTTCCATGAAGGGAGTGGTCCAATGTAGTCAAAATGCCACCATGTAGCTGGCTGGTCACCTTGGGGAATGGTGCCATAATGGGGGCTGAATGTGGGTCTCTGCTGCTGGCAGATTGGGCACTCAGCAGTGGCTGTAGCCAGGTCAGCCTTGGTGAGTGGAAGTCCATGTTGCTGAGCCCATGCATAACCTCCATCCCTACCACCATGGCCACTTTGTTCATGAGGCCATTGGGCAATGACAGGAGTTGCTGGGGAAAGAGGTTGACTGGTATCCACAGAACGGGTCATCTTATCCACTTGATTATTAAAATCTTCCTCTGCTGAAGTCACCCTCTGGTATGCATTCACATGGGACACAAATATCTTCATGTTTTTTGCCCACTCAGAAAGGTCTATCCATATACTTCTTCCCCAGACCTCTTTGTCACCAATTTTCCAATTATGGTCTTTCCAAGTCCCTGACCATCCAGCCAAACCATTAGCAACAGCCCATGAGTCAGTATACAAATGCACCTCTGGCCAGTTTGCCTTCCAAGCAAAATGAACAACCAGGTGCACTGTTCAAAGTTCGGCCCACTGGGAGGATTTCCCCTCACCCCTGTCCTTCAAGGACACCCCAGAAAGGGGTTGTAATGCTGCAGCTGTCCACTTTTGGGTGGTACCTGCATATCGTGCTGAACCAATTGTAAACCAGGCCCGGGTTTTCTCTTCCTCAGTCAATTCACTGCAAGGACCTCCCCAAGAGGCCATAGCTCTGGTCTGGGAAAGAGAAGGTAATGTGGCAGGAATGGAAACCATGGGCATTTGGGCCACCTCTTCATGAAACTTCCTTGTGCCTTCAGGACCTGCTCTGGCTCTATCTTTCTGTTTTACAATAGAGTGCTACTGTGCACGCCCAACTTTATGGCTTGGTGGGTCAGACAACACCCAGCTCATGATAGGCAACTCAGGTCTCATGGTAACTTGGTGGCCCATGGTTAAACGTTCAGTCTCTACTAAGGCCCAGTAGCAGGCCAAAAGCTGTTTCTCAAAAGGAGAGTAGTTATCTGCAGCAGATGGTAAGGCTTTGCTCCAAAGTCCTAAGGGCCTGCATTGTGATTCTCCTATAGAGGCCCGCCAAAGGCATCAGACAGCATCTCTATTTGCCACTGACACTTCCAGCACCATTGGATCTGCTGGATCATATGGCCCAAGTGGCAGAACAGCTTGTACAGCAGCCTGGACCTGTTGCAGAGCCTCCTCTTGTTCAGGTCCCCACTCAAAATTGGCAGCTTTTCTGGTCACTCGATAAATGGGCCAGAGTAGCACACCCAAATGAGGAATGTGTTGCTGCCCAAATCCAAAAAGACCAACTAGGCGTTGTGCCTCTTTTTTGGTTGTGGGAGGGGCCAGATGCAGCAACTTCTCCTTCATCTTAGAAGGGATATCTCGACATGCCCCACACCACTGGACACTTAGAAATTTCACTGAGGTGGAAGGCCCCTGTATTTCTGTTGGATTTATCTCCCATCCTCTGACACGCAAATGCCTTACTAATAAATCTAGAGTAGTTGCTACTTCTTGCTCACTAGGTCCAATCAACATGATATCATCAATATAATGGACCAGTATGACGTCTTGTGGTAGGGAGAAGCAATCAAGGTCTCTGCGAACAAGATTATGACATAGGGTTGGAGAGTTGATATACCCCTGAGGTAGGACAGTGAAAGTATATTGCTGACCTTGCCAGCTGAAAGCAACCTGTTTCTGGTGGTCCTTACTAATAGCTATTGAGAAAAAAGCATTTGCCAGATCAATAGCTGCACACCAGGTACCAGGGGATGTATTGATTTGCTCAACCAATGATACCACATCTGGAACAGCAGCTGCAATTTGAGTTACCACTTGGTTGAGCTTATGATAATCCACTGTCATTCTCCAAGACCCATCTGTTTTCTGCATAGGCCAAATAGGATTGTTGAACGGGGATGTGGTGGGAATCACCACCCCTACATCTTTCAAGTCCTTAAGAGTGGCAGTAATCTCTGCAATCCCTCCAGGAACCCGGTATTGCTTCTGATTTACTATTTTTGCTTGGTAGGGGCAGTTCTAGTGGCTTCCACTTGGCCTTTCCCACCATAATAGCCCTCACTGTATGAATTAGAGAGCCAACGTGGGGATTCTGCCAGTTTCTCAGTATGTCTATGCCAATTATACATTCTGGAACTGGGGAAATAACTACAGGATGGGTCCAGGGGCCCACTGGACCCACTGTGAGACGGACCTGAGCTAAAACTCCATTGATCACCTGGCCTCCATAAGCCTCCACTCTGACTGGTGGTCCAGAGTGACATGTTGGGTCTCCTGGAATTAATGTCACTTCTGAACTAGTGTCTAATAATCCCCAAAATATCTGATCGTTTCCTTTTCCCCAATGCAGAGTTACCCTGGTAAAAGGCCATCGGTCTCCTTGGGGAAGACTTGGAGTAAGATTAACAGCATAAATTTGTGGCAGTGTAACAGGTTTATCCCCCAAAGGGAACTGCCTCCCCTTCATTCAAGGGGCTCTGGGTCTGTAAACTGTTTCAAGTCTGGAAATTGATTAAAGGGCCATGACTCTGTGTTTTTGTAATTCAGGTTAGACTTCTGTTCACTTGACCTAGAACTCTTTTGTTTATACAGCTCAAACAAGAATTTAGTAGACTGCCCTTCTATTGTATTTCTAGGTACCCCATGATTTACTAGTCAATGCCACAAATCTCTGCATGTCATATAATTTTGTCGCCTGCTTTGAGTTTGCTGTCTATTATAATAGCCACGTCTACCCTGTCTTTGGCAATTAAGTGCTGCCACCTGGCTTCTGCCAACTTGGGATCCTGTCATCCCCATTGTGTTTAAGGATCCCAGCTCAGTGACAGAAGTTCCTACAGTAATATCTGACCTACAGAGAAGTGCAACCACAGAGCTCTTTAGGGATGACGGTGCTAGTCTCACAAATTTATTTCTCACTGTACTGGTAAAAGGTGCATCTTCCGGACATTCCTGGGGTATAAGAGCAGGCTTTGCATGATAAATTCACTCTAACATTCCAATCTCTCTAAGCCTCTGGATCCCCAGGGCAGTTCTGGCATTTCAACCTCAGGTAATGTTGGCCACCTTTTGATCCATGTTTCAACTAACCATCCAAACAAACTGTTAACACCTTTTCTAACTGCTCAAGCTATAACACTGAATGCAGAATCTCTGCTTAGTGGGCCCATATCAATAAATTCAGCCTGATCCAGCCTTACATTCCTCCCACCATTATCCCACACTCTTAAAATCCATTGCCACATGTATTCTCCTGATTTCTGTCTATATAAATTGGAAAACTCACACAGTTCTTTTGTAATATAATGTACCTCCTCATGTGTGATACTTTATACCTCACCTTTAGGGGCCTGTTGGGACTTTAGCCTAGTTATAGGTCTGGAAGAAATGAGGGGTGGTGGGAGTGGGTCATGAAAAGAATTAGAAATATCTTCCAAGCCATTTGCTTCAGGGCCTTCATTTGCAGTTTCATCTGGTGAAACAGGATTAATCACTCTTGGGCTAATCCCTTCAGGAGGAGGTTGGGAAGAATGTATAGGGAGACAGACCATCAGCAAATTCCAGACTCCCTCAGAGTTCCATCCCTTTAGAGATGTGGCCACAGAAATGACTACTGATCTGACTGAGACCCCAGAGACTCCAAATCAATAGCCCCAAATAAAAAAATGTCTCTTTGCCTCCCTTATAAGTAATCAGATTAGGGGTTCAGGATGCACACAGCATTGAGAATTCAGGGAAGGGGTAGAGGTTCAGGATTGGGCTACGGATTTATATCTTGGGTTTTGGATGTAAATGGAGGGTGTACAATGTCAGAACTTGGAGGTCAAATGACAGGTTCAAGTTGGCCAGTGTCCCAGTTGTTCATGTTAAAGAGCCTCCTCTTTCACCAAGCTGCCCAATCATCCCAGGCCCTAGACCTAGGAGGCCACGAAGTCTCCCTGCAACTTCTATTAATATCCCATCCAGTCACACTCTGATAGAGGAACTATCCTCAAAGACTCACACATTAAACCCCTCTGGTCCACCAAGAATGGACACTCACACAAGAGGGAAAGTGACCTTCAAATACCCCCATGTCACAAAGGAGCCCAAGTGCCCCTCACAGATGTTAAGAGCCCACCAACAGAATTGACCATCACAAATGACAGAGGGAAATGCTCTGAGACTGCACAGAGGATCAAGCTCTGGACAAAAGGAGGACTATATTTTGTTCAAGAACCCTAATATCTCAGGACCAGCTACCCCTACTTGTCTGGTCCACCTCAATGCCCATACCTTCAGGTGAGCTTCATGAAAGATTTGGAAGCACCAGATAATGCTCAGGCTCAATAATTGGGGGAGGGTGCAGTCAGAATAGGGCTACCAACTTGGTTTCAATATAAGTCCATGACCAAGTTCAGCCTGGGCTCTGTGAAAGCATAGACATGAAGTTGGGGAAGGAGGGGTTGGCCTTGCACAGGAGACTAGAATCTCAGGCCATTGGCCTCTCTGCCACTGCTTCCCTGGTTGTGCTAGTTTGAATCTGTGGTGGACCCCAGAAAAGCCACGTCCTTTACTCCTCATTCAATACTGCTAGCTGGGAGCTTTTTGATTGTTCACATAGAGATGTGATCCACCCAGTGGTGGGTGGTAACTTTTGATTAGATCACTTCCATGGAGTTGTGACTCCACCCATTCCAGGTGGGTCTTGATTAGTTTACTGGATTTCTTTAAAAGGAAGCATTTTGGAGAGAGAGAGGAAGTGACGAGAACCATGAGACCCCACACAGCCAGAGAACTTTGGAGATGAAGAAGGAAATGGCCAAGAGGGAGCTTCATGAAACATGAAGCCTGGAGAGAAAACTGGCAGATGTCACCACGTGCCTTTCCAGTTGAGAGAGAAACCTTGACTTCATCAGCTTTTCTTGAGTGAAGGTAACCACTTGCTGGTGCCCCAATTTGGACATTGTTATAGACTTGCTTTAATTGGGATGTTTCCATGGCCTTAGAACTGTAAACTTGCAACTTAATAAGTCCCCTTTTTAAAAAGCCATTCCATTTCTGGTATATCACATTCCAGAAGCTTTCAAACTAAAATACTGGTCCACAAGAGGAGAGAAACTGTTACTTAGAACATGGGGGCTCTAATAGGAGAGGGCTGGACTATCTGAAAACCACACATGTTCCCTAAACTAATCTCACACTCGAGTAAAACAGTCAAGACATTTCTTAGTTCCTTCTTTCATTGTTCTCTCAACAAATGTCTTTTGAACATTTACTGTGTGCCAGGCACTGTGCTGAGTGTTTTACATGCCTTATCTCAAATTCACTCAATAGTCTCAAAATCAGCGTCTGGCACACAGTGTACTTGGCACACAGTATATGCTCAGTAAATATTCAATGAAAAAGAAAATTATTCAATAATAAGTTGGTATTACAGAAGAAGTACACTACAATGCATAAAAGTGGTCTCTCCAGCTAGCTGGTCTGGGTTCATATCCCAACACAGTTCATAGCTGTGGGAACTTGGGCAAGTTGCCTAACCAGTGTCTCATTGATCCTTTCCTTGTAAGGCTGTTGTAAAGATATCATGAAATAATACACATAAAGTACTGTGCCTGGCATATTATTAGTACTCAGTAAATATCAGCTATTATTATACCCCATTTACACCACTGTGCACAGCGAGGTTTGGCTACTTGCTCTGAAAACCAAGCGAAGAAGTGACAATGTATGTATTCAACCCTGGACCCATCTGAATGAAAGATCATGTGCTTTTCATTTCACCTGCAACCTCCCTTGGACTAAATAAGAGAGACATTGTTCTAGTTTGCTAACTGATGGAATGCGATATACCAGAAGTGGAATGGCTTTTAAAAGGGGAATTTAATAAGTTGCTGGTTTACAGTTCTAAGGTCAAGAAAATGTCCCAATTAAAACAAGTCTATAGAAATGTCCAATCAAAGGCATCCATCCAGGGAAAGATACCTTGGTTCAAGAAGGTCGATGAAGTTCAGGATTTCTCTCTCAAGTGAGAAGGCACATAGCGACCACGGTCAGGGCTTCTCTCTCAGCTGGAAGGCCACATGGCGAACACAGCGTCATCTGCTAGCTTTCTCTTCTGGCTTCTGGTTTCATGAAGCTCCCCGGGAGGTGTTTTCCTTCTTTATCTCTAAAGGTCGCTGGCTCATGAATTCTCTGCTTCGTGGTGAGGCAGCATTCTTTGCTCAATCCGAATCTCTTTCATTCTCCAAAATGTTTCCTCTTTTATAGGACTCCAGAAACTTCTCAAGACCCACCCAAATGGGTGGACACATGTCTTCACCTAATCCAGCTTAACAACCACTCTTGACTAAATCACATCATCCAGGGAAATGATCTGATTACAGTTTCAAACATACAGAAATGAATAAGGATTGTTTTGCCATTTTACGAAATGGGATTTTGATTAAAACATGGCTTTTCTAGGAGACATACATCCTTTCAAACCATCACAGACAATAAAATTCTCTTATTTTTCTATTCTGTTTTTCTCAGAAACAGTATTGCAATTTTCTTGTTCCATTCTAGTTTCTGAGTGAGACTGAATATAGACTGACCTGTCCTAGATCCCCCTCCCCACTGAGGTGCTCCATCTCAGATAGACATCATATGGTTGCTCTCATTGAGACCCATGGAGCACTCCACTGAGCACTCATCAGCAGTGACAGAAAATGCCCCCAAAAGTGCTCTGCAACAGGAGCCACACCCCTCTCCCTGCCATCCTCCCTGCTCACCCTTTGATAGGCCATAATTGCTGCAGGTAAGCATGTACATGCAAGTAGGAAACCCCCACCCCCAAACTGTTCTGCACATGTCCTCTCTTGCACAGGAAGCCTGTGGGCAATCCCCTTCTAATGATACTAATAACACTAGAACGTTCACAAGCTGCCAGAATGCGATATACCAGAAATGGAATGGCTTTTAGAATAGGGGAATTTATTAAGTTGCAAGTTCACAGTTCTAAGCCCTTGATAATGTCCAAATTAAAACAAGGCTATAGAAATTTCCAATCTAAGGCATCCAGGGAAAGATACCTTGGTTCTAGAAGGCCAATGATGTTCAGGGTTTCTGTCTCAACTTTAAAGGCACATGGTGAACATGGTGGTGTCTGGTAGCTTTCTCTCCAGGTTTCTTGTTTCGTGAAGTACCCCCAGGGGCATTTTTCTTCTTCATCTCCCAAGGTCTTTGGCTGCCTGGTTATTCATGGTCCTCATGGCTCTCTTGTGACTGAAGCTTTTTCCAAAAAGTGTTTCCTCTTTTAAAGGATTCCAGTAAACTAATCAAGACCCACCTAGAATGGGTGGAGCTACATCTCCCTCTAGTCAAAGGTTAATAGCCACAATTGGGAGAGTCCCATCTCGGTGGACATAACTAATCAAGTTTCCAACCTACAGTGCTGAAAAGGGATTAAAAGAAATGGCTGCCTCCACCAGATGGATCAGGATTAAAATATGGCTTTTCCTTTCAAACCAGCACACACACTAACCAAAATTGATTGAGGGCTTAACCAGTACCAAGCTCTTTGCATTTGTTTTATCAGTCTCGTGTCTTAATCTTAATTCTCATGCCTCCCACATGAAGCACTCAACTGTGGGTGTTGGGAAGTTGATCTTGGCTCCTGGCTTTGCCATTTACTAGTTATATACTAGTACGGACAAATTATACTCCTTTTCCCAGCTGTGAAATGCAGCTATTAATACCTTCCCCAATGGGTTGTTGAGAGTTAATATCCATCAATTGATTAGAACAGTGCCTGGCCCATGGTTAGTATATAGACGTATAAATATGTGGGCTTGAAAAACAATAGTAATTAAAAAAAATACTCTATCATTACAACTTAATAGGTGGGGAACTTTGGGCTTAAAGTTAGGATTTGGACCCAGGCAGATTGACTCAATGTCCACACAATTATCCACAGTGCCGCTTAGAATCCTCAGTATGTGCCCAGGGGGTCCCTGTGATTGCTCTCTGCTCTGCTCCCCAGATCCAGCACTCCAAGTTAGCACCATGTTGTATGCTCAGGGCTGCTCTCACCTGATGTTCACCAACGTGGCAATCATAAGGCTCAAAGCCAGCCCATGGGCGAAAGCCAGCTGCAATAGCCCAGTATCCATTCCGTTTTCGATGACCAACATGCACCCAGTAAGATGAAGAAGACCCAGCAGTTCAACCAGACAGGGCTGCATGAATCACTCACACCAGAACGCTTGCCACCAGCCACCCATGATTTGTTCCTTCACCTTGTCACTGCCAAATTCAAGGTCACTCATGGATACCACTGACCACAGTAGGAAAAGGAGAGTGGACATGGATGGAAGGAAAGACCAAGCAGAAGAACCCAGCTTCCAAACCTTGAATTAATTCTCATCAGCCATTTGCACCACCAAGTTGGAGAGAAAATGCCAACAGAAGGTTCACCTCTCCAGACATGAGGACTGAGGTGGGATAACAATTGGAACTCTTGCCTGAGCTGGTGGAAAATCTGCACCTCCTCTCCTGGACACTCTTAATCTCCAGGACAGAGGCTCCTGATTCCATTACAGGCTCTGCCTCTTTTATAGGGCTACAGAGGCTCCCCTTGGGCGCCAAAAATGCAATAAAGTCCAGGTGAGAGGTGGCCCTGAAGCCCAGAAGAATTTTTTTTTTTATCTCCACAGGGCAGGGCAGGGTGGGTCAAGGATTGCTGAGCTTTTAGCCAATAAGAGGAAAAGCTAATGTCTGGCTTGCACTATCTGGAGAGAACACTGCAGGGTGTAAACTGCAGGAGTATTCTTCCTTACAGGAGGAAGAAGAAACACTGAAGATGAAGAGGAGGAAAAGGCAGGAGGAATGTCTAGGAAACTTAGAGAAGGGGCAGAGACAATTTCAAGGAGAGAGCTGGTAGTCCATTTCAATGTTGCTTAGAAGTTTAATCAAACAGGTACTGAGAGAGGGTCACTGGATATGGTAATTTCAGCATCACTGATGGAATTTGAGAAGGTAGACTCAGTTAAGTAGTGTGTGTAGAAATTATTACAAAGGGTTTTTAAAAATTAATGGGTAGAAAAACAAGAGGCAGCAGGCAGCCATACATCATGAGGAAAACGCATTCCAAGTTCCAATTAAAAAACCCAAAACTGTATTTTGGAATGCATGTCTCATTAGTATAAATATGGAGAAGAGGACATGAAAGCTAACCCTTGCCAATATCCTCTGGCCCTGATACCTCTCTACACTTACATAAGTAACCCAGAACATATATACACACATAAAAATGAAGCAAGTTTCAATAGAAAAATACTTACCTTACTACTAGGAATGTACTATGACATTTCCTATTCTATGCTATGTTTTAAAACATAGATGAGCCACTAAATAGGCTCATCACATACTAATGGCTTGTTCCCAAAGAGATGTTTAAGATACACTGGTTCCAGCCTCACACCTTCTTCTTGAGCTAAAATGTGAAAAGATAACTGAAAAGGTAATAACCTTCTCACTAAGTAATTTGACATTATTCCAACTCCTGTCAACAAGCACGCCACTAGCCCACACTCTTGGGAACACTGATCTAGAGATTTGGGATGGCAGATGGTGCTGTTATCTCTCCAGGAGAGAAAGATGCCAGAGGGCTTCCTCATTGCCATTCCTGCAAAAGCAGTTCAGGTTTACACCTGTCATATAACCACAAAATTCATCAGGTATGAAGAGACTTATGTGTCTGAACTATGGGGTAATCACTCTGGGACCCTATTAACCTGTATCATAACTAACCTAGTTAGTTTTCTACTGCTGTCACAAACTCAGTGGTCGAAAATAATACATATTATTCTCTTATATTCCTGGAGATCAGAAGTCTGAAATTAGTTTTGTTGGGTAGGCTGGTTCTTTCTAGAGGCTCTGAACAGATAATTTGATTTTTGGGCCCTTCTCATTTTCTAGTGGCCACCTATATTCCTTGGCTTTTTATCCCTTCCTCCATCTATAAAGACCAATTCTCCAATCTCTGCTTTCTTCATCACTCTGCCTTCTCTGACTCTGACCCCTTGTGCATCTCTCTTATAAGAAACATTATGATTACAACAAGCCCACCTGGATAACGCAGGATAATCTCCCTATCCAAGATCCCTAACTTAAATCACATTAGCAAAGCCCTTTTTGCCTCATGAGGTAACATATTTACATGTTTTAGGAATCAGGGCATGGACATCTTAAGGGGTCATTATTCAGCCTGCCATAATAACCAAGATGGAAGCAATAAGCAGGCAAGTCTGATAAGGGCAGAAAAGGTGCCAAGAAATAGCTCCAGAATTTGTGGAGGCAAAGGATGAAGGTGTTTGTTAGGTGCAAAGTCAAATGCTATAAATAAGAGTACATACAGGGGGAGTAAATCCTAAAGTTGATTCAAAGTCATGAGTTGAATTTGACTCACAAAGAACAAGACAAAGTCAAAGAAGGCTTCAGGATACTTGTTTTTGGCCAAATATAGCTGACCCCTGGCCCACCCATTAGAATGCAAAATGAGCAGCAGACAATGAACTGAGTTCCAACACACCGGCAATTGGCACCAGATTTATTTAAACAATGAAAAGTCAAGAGGAACAGAATATGATATGGCAATCCTAGTAACTGAGGTTTTTCAGAGTGTAGAATAAGATCAGGGAGATGAGGCCCACTCATTATTCAGGAAGCTCAGTGTGTCTCATCCAAGAAGGCTATTGGCTTCGGCTTTTGGCTCAGCATGATTACTCAACAAATTAATAAGTGATCTCCTTCAAACCTGAGGGGAAGAAATACACAAATGATTTTAAGAGACGCACACAGTGTAACGGAGAGGAAATAGACACAGGTGGGAGAATGCGACTCAGATGCAGGCTCAAAGTGAAGAGCTCCGGGGCACTGACCAAACATCTGAACAACACAGCTCTGATTTCCTGTTTTGTAAAATGAGATTTCACAAGGAAACAAGACCTTTGACAAGACTGTGTTTCTGGCTTGTTTTAAAGGGATTAAAAAGTATTATAACAGTTTATTGGCTTTCTGCAGTTAACAATAACAACAAAAATCTAATTTTCAAGTGCTGAACCTTGAGCAAAGACAGAAAAGATAGTTTTTCATCATGCACATGCCGACAGAGGTATCACAAAACAGTCAGGTAGAAAAGGGGACAAAACGATCCCCTGACATAAAAATATTCAATATATAGTTATTTTAGAAAAGCAACAGTTAACTTGAATGTATTAGAAACAACCTACATTCCCAAAAGTATGGAGATGGTTAGATGAATTTATACATAGTCACATAACAGAATTTTATAAAGCCATTAAAATTAAGTTTGAGGGTTTTTAATAGCAAGGGGAAATGCTTTTGTTATAATACTAGGTTGAAAAATTCAGAAATCAAAGTTACATAAATGTATTCTTTTAACTCTTAAAAACAAATCAATATTCAGTGAAAGAGTGGAAGGAAAGTTACAAAAGGTGATCTTTGAGTGATGGGCACAAAGGTGATTTTTCTTTTCTTTTCCATAATTTCTAGAATCTTCCAAATTTTCTACAGTTATGTTGTTTTTATAATGGGGATGGGGAGATGACAATAAAAAACACACAAATAAATTATTTTAAATAAAAAACAAATTAAAAAGGATTTTCTCAGCCGAACTGCACAGCTGAATAAATTTATAAATCAGATGAATAATCCAAGGATACTGTTAAACAGCCTCATGTCAACCTGGAATTTTCATAAGTAAACAGTCTTTGCCTCTGGTGAGTTATTTGTTTTATATCAGCACCTGCCTAAGGTCTTTTGTCACTTGGATAACATCTGTAGGTGGCCATCTATAGAAGCTTGAAGGGCAGCTACTACATTAAGGCCAGAACCAGGATCTAAAAAGGTCTCCCCAGGGCTGGAGAGATGCCCAAGGGATAACCACTGAAGCCACATGAGGTAGATGTAAAGAAGGCATTGTATCAAGACCAAGGTAACAAGAAACACTGAGACATGGATTCAAGGTCTCTCCCCATGCCTCATTCTGCCATAGCCAGGAACCTGTACCTTAACCATAAGGTAAAATGGTACCTTAACCATAAACAAAATTCAATTCACAGCTGCACAGGTTTGTTAGACGGATGTAATGATCTATGTGTTTAATATCTAGTAAATCTGGTTATAGTAGATTAAAGAGACAAAGAGTGACTACATTTTTTAAGGTTATTTTAAACTCTCAAGGTCTTTTACCTTCCAACTGAGGAAATTCCACAGCAGATGTGTAAAGATTTTCTTTGGTCACATGGCTTACTTAAATAGTTCCCCTGGTTCTGTGCTATAAAAACATAGACATATAACAGCCAATTGCTAGGATATACTTGTAAGTACATGCGTATGATCCTCTGTGGCATAATTTTATTCTTGGCCTGGTGGCTTAGTCTCTTTCTCTCCCTCCCTCGCCATTTTGGCACGTCCGGTTCTTCTAAGCCTAGGCCCAGTTTTGGCTGCTGTTATGCTCAGCCTTCTCGCCCGGACTGTTCTATGGAGGAACGCAGACAAGCCCAGGTTTGACTCGCAGGCCTAGCCTCGCCTGAGGACTGATCACCCTCGAGCTGGGGACAGATGAGGACCGGTCTCTCCTGCTTCCCCTAGGCTATAACAGTCATCGCCTGCCCACATTCCTCACACTCCCCCACGGGGGCTGCATGTTACCAGAGTACGTGCATCTGGGTCTCCTTAGTCCTCCACCTACCCAACATCCTCTGCTACGGGTACACTCAGGAACAGCATCTCTATGGTCACAGTCACTCATCCGTCCTCCCTGTGTGATTGGCTACCCTCCCCTGGAGGCCACGCCCTAACTCCGCCTCTCCTCAAACTGTATATAATCCAGGGCTCGTCAAGCCTCGTGGTCTTTAGCTACTGGCGGCCCTGGCATAAGCGTCTACCAACAATAAAGCTACCTCGCTTCATGCCTTAATTGGCTCGGCCTCCAGTCCTTTAGACCTGCAGCGAGGTCTCCTGCGCACGCCCCTTGGACCCAGACCCCCGGCTCGAGCCCCTTTTCTGCGTGCGGCAGCGTCGTCTAGCAAGCAGTGAGAAGCTGAGGAGTAGAGGTTCCCCGATAGCTTAGCGGTTGGGCCAAAACCGCAAGTGGCGCCCGAACAGGGACACCTCTCTCCTCACCCGGCGAACTCCCACGGCACCCTAGGACCTCGTCCAAGGTAAGCGCCCTCGGCACTAGCCACCCAAATAAACTCCCAAGGAAGTCCTAGGCCCTAACCGGAGTGGCTAGTTGTCTCCCTAAATTTTGGTGAACATGGGTAGCAGAATTACTCGGCAGCAGGCACCACAGGTCCGTGCCCTAGCAGCGCTTTTAGACGCTCATAATTGTAAAGTCTCTGTTGAGCAGCTGCAGGTTTATTGGGATCTCCTGCTTCCTTTTAACCCATGGCTAGTGACTTGCCACCTGTGGAGTATAGACACTTACGATCAGCTAATTGCGAGAGTAATGGACAAAATGGAGCACGAGGGTAAGCGTTTCCCTCCGGGGTTGCTCCCCACTCTCCTTGCCATTCGCTCCTGCCTTCAGGGCTCCTCGCCGCCGACAGACGGCCGCCCGGCCCGAGCGAGGGCCGCGGAGGCTGACGGCTCCGATTCTGAGTCAGACTTGGTCGCCGAGTCGCTGCTCGATCAACTTAATAATCGGCTAGAGGTAGATCCCCCGAGGGATACAAATGGCGGCCTTCCGGCTTCTTCCTCAAGTAAAGAACAAAGCCACAGGAAGAACCTCTACCCCGCCCTCCCGAAAGGGAGTGGCCAGGAGCCATCTTGTAACCCACTCCCTCCCAACCCACTTCCGCCTCCTCCAGAGTTAAAAAAGCGGAACGACACTCCCTCGACCCCTCCTCTCACAGGGGAGGAGCCTGGTCCGCCATCTTATGCCCCTCCTCCGCCTTTTGTGAGACCCGTCCATCATTTTGTGACCCTGGGGCCACGGCCGCCGGCCCAGTCTGGCCTGGTAGCCCACCTGTTCAGTCCGCTGCAGCGGCATGGCCTACTGAGCCCCAGCGGCTCCTCCCGCCGCCCATGGTTGGATGCTTCCCTATGAATCTCCAGCCAACGCAGCAGCGCCCACTTGCTTGGTATCCTCACAGTGCAGAGGCAATCAAGCAACTGCGCAAAGCGGTCAAGGAAGACGGGTTTGCGAGTCCATACGCGACCCACCTGCTAGAGGAAATGTCCACGCAGCTTAATACACCTCACGATTGGACAACTCTAGCCAGAGCTATCCTCACCCCAGGCCAGTATGTTGATTGGAAGGCGCACTTCAACTCAAGCCTCTGTCACTGCGGAGACTCTCCTCAACGTGACCCAAACGACCTCTCAAACTTTGGAGACGCAAGAAAATATCAACCATCTGATGCATAGCGCTGTGTTCAATTTACAACAGCAAAGAGACTTAATTGCTCTAGATGTAAAAGCTCCTTTTGAACTTGCCTCCTCTGTTTGCAATGGATGGTACCCCTTCCCTAAAATCTGTGTTACTCCTATCCCGGCTAACCATTCTATGCCCCGTCTCACCTTGCGAGACTAAATCTTCACCGCATACCTAAAAACTTCTTGCTCTAGCAACTCTAAACCCTTTCTCTTATGCAGACAACCGGCAGCAAGCGCAGATACAGTTAGCTAGCGTTGCTCGCCCTCGCAACTTATAGCACTACTCCTCAACATTTCTCGTTTCTAGGCTGCTCATTCTCTGTCGCCGGTCTCGAGCTGAGGCCCAGTTTTGGCTGCTGTTATGCTCAGCCTTCTCGCCCGGACTGTTCTATGGAGGAACGCAGACAAGCCCAGGTTTGACTCGCAGGCTTAGCCTCACCTGAGGACTGATCACCCTCGGGCCGGGGACAGTGGAGGACTAGTCTCTCCTGCTTCCCCTAGGCTATAACAGTCATCGCCTGCCCACATTCCTCACACTCCCCCACGGGGGCTGCATGTTACCAGAGTACGTGCATCTGGGTCCACCAGATGGGCACCGCTGGGTGCGACACAAAGTAGTCGCAGAAGAGGGTCACTCTAACAGACCTCCTCTGGCTCTTCTGGGGCACATGAGATTTGCATAAGGGTCGGCTCAGCACATACCCTTCCCCTGAAACCCTGAGCCTTGCACACAAGGGGAATCTTATCACTGCCCCTCCCAGCAAAGGTTCATGCCCGCCACTTGTCACACAAGTGTGTTCTTTAAAAAAGAAAAAGAGAGGAATTGTGGCATAATTTTATTCTTGGCCTGGTGGCTTAGTCTCTTTCTCTCCCTCCCTCGCCATTTTGGCACGTCCGGTTCTTCTAAGCCTAGGCCCAGTTTTGGCTGCTGTTATGCTCAGCCTTCTCGCCCGGACTGTTCTATGGAGGAACGCAGACAAGCCCAGGTTTGACTCGCAGGCCTAGCCTCGCCTGAGGACTGATCACCCTCGAGCTGGGGACAGATGAGGACCGGTCTCTCCTGCTTCCCCTAGGCTATAACAGTCATCGCCTGCCCACATTCCTCACACTCCCCCACGGGGGCTGCATGTTACCAGAGTACGTGCATCTGGGTCTCCTTAGTCCTCCACCTACCCAACATCCTCTGCTACGGGTACACTCAGGAACAGCATCTCTATGGTCACAGTCACTCATCCGTCCTCCCTGTGTGATTGGCTACCCTCCCCTGGAGGCCACGCCCTAACTCCGCCTCTCCTCAAACTGTATATAATCCAGGGCTCGTCAAGCCTCGTGGTCTTTAGCTACTGGCGGCCCTGGCATAAGCGTCTACCAACAATAAAGCTACCTCGCTTCATGCCTTAATTGGCTCGGCCTCCAGTCCTTTAGACCCGCAGCGAGGTCTCCTGCGCGCGCCCCTTGGACCCAGACCCCCGGCTCAAGCCCCTTTTCTGCGTGCGGCAGTGTCGTCTAGCAAGCAGTGAGAAGCTGAGGAGTAGAGGGTCCCCGATAGCTTAGCGGTTGGGCCAAACCGCAATCCTCCAGCTCTTTCTGTGCCTAAAGTTACAGGAACATCTACATTTTTGGAGAAGAGAAGTTCCCCCTTTCTAGGTCTAATCCACAAAAGCGAAATCACACACCTAGTTCATGTCCTCCTTTGGTTGCCCAACAAAGACAGTAATGGTGCATGAGCTGCTCAAGAAGCTCCATTTCATCCAGGAATTCAAGTGACTCTATTCTGTGGAAAGAAGACAGAACAAATTTCAATTATGCATCTATATAATTTAAAAAGAT
The DNA here is from genome assembly GCF_023851605.1 of Tamandua tetradactyla. Lineage (NCBI taxonomy): Eukaryota > Metazoa > Chordata > Mammalia > Pilosa > Myrmecophagidae > Tamandua > Tamandua tetradactyla. The sequence continues at coordinate 28,302,254 of NC_135349.1, forward strand.
GATGGCCTGCAGTTATGGATATGGAAAGTTGTTCATGATATATTAAGTGAAAAGCAGGTTAACAAATAGTATCTATGGGGTGGTTCCATTTTAATTTCTTTTTACTTAAAAGAAGAAAAATACCATTAACAAAATCAAAAGACAAATGAAAAACTAGAAACAAAGGCCCCAAAATGTTCTCTTTACCTTGTAAGAGACCAACAACTATACCTCTAGGTCTCCCATGGTAAGAGGAAAGAACAACTCTGGAAGCTGGCACTGTTAGTGTTTAGAGATGTAGATATATCAATTTTTCCTTCAGTGTTTATAATAGGAAAATGAAAACAAAAACAAAATAAAAATAACAAGGGCACATCTAAATGTTTAGCTATAGAGATATTATTTTTAAATTATTATATTAATATATTATATCCATTTATCAATATAAATACTATGCACCATTAAACAAGCTATGATAACTGACAATGTTTTATATGGAAACATAAACACAATCCATTAAGAAGATATTGTATTGCTAAAAAAGGGGAGGGGGTAGTTCATAGACCATTATATGTATGAATCCACTGAAGTAAAAAATAGAAACCTATGTATCAATAAATATTTATTTTTATGTATCCACAGAAAAAAGAATATACCCCCAGCTTATTAATAATGACTCTGGAGGATATGACTACAGGATGAACAACTTTATTTCATGAGCTTCTACATTGCTTGATTTTTTTTTTTTTTTAGAATAATGATCACATTTGTATTTTATGGAAGAAAAGCACCCCACTTAAAAAATATGCCAGACTTTACTTTTTCCTCACTGAGGCCATTAGACAATAGCATTTTTTCTCGGTCCACAAAACACAGAGATTATGTAGAATTTCCACTGCAGAGGTTGCCATGAGAAATTTCCAGGTGTAATTGCTTATTTTGACTAAGATAATCTGTTTTGGGACAAAACTTCAGCTAATGAGTTACTTTCAAGCTGCTATCAATGTTTAAACTATATTAGCAGAGTAACTTGTTTTAAAATAACCTCACTTAGGGTCTTGGAGGGTTTTTTACATTAAAAAACACAATCATACCATTAATTCACAATTAACGACTACAGAGCTAATGCCTGTCAATCCCATACCTATTCACTTCAGCTCGTGGTAATCTGCTGTACAAATCCATCATGTCGACTGCTGATGCTGTTTCCCAACCATTGGACAGGAGCCGTTCTTTCTAAAATGTGCAGTGAAGAGAGAAAAGAACTACAAGACACTGTTGTACAGATCTGTGATACTCCTAAGCACATGAGAATTTCTTATAAAAATGGCTCCTATAATATACTCTCTTTCAAAAGCCCTTTCTGGCCCCTGTCACTTTTCTTTTTATTTTCCAAAGTTCTATATTAACCATGCATGGCTGTTTTAATGGGTATAAACTCACTAAAGTATATTTTAAGAGAGAGAAAGAAACTGTTTTATAACAGTTTGTAAGTGTTTCAGAGGTAATATGCCACAGATGTAAAAACTAACTATTTAAATAGGGTAAGGGTGGGGTGTTTCTTCAGCAAATACATTTTTTGTTGTTGAAAAATAGAGGTAGGGACTATTATAGACTTAAAGAAATTTAAGGGGAGTATCAATTACAAAATCCTGATTTGAATACACCAACTACAAAAAATTTTTTTAAAACAATTGGGGAAAACTGAACATGGACTGGCTGTCAGATACTATCAAAGAATATTTGTTGAGTTGGAAGATATAATAATGATTTTATCGTTATCTGGAGATTGTGATGGAGAGCCTATCTGCAGGAGAGTCATATTGAACAATTTATGGGTAAAATTATATATTGTCTGAGATTTGCCTTAAAATATTAAAATGAAAATATTAAAAATAAGTTCTTGGAGGATAAATGAACAGAAATAAAACAATATTGACAAAATTAATTATTATTGAAGTTGGTTGATTTGAGTGTTCATTTTACTGTTCTCTATTTGATGCTTGTTTGAATTTTTTCAGAATGGAAAGTTAAAGTAATAAGTGTAGGAAATGCAAATTTGTATTTCCCATATAAGGAAGGCAATGCAGGGCTTGGATTTTCCTAGCATTATGAAATACTGACCCATATGGAGTCTAGTGGCCCATGCAGGCTGGCACTCAAAAGGGTTTCTCACATTATCTTATCTGCTAAGGGAAAATGCCCTCTCTTGGCTGGCTAATAGTATAAGAATACATCCTCATCTTGCCCTCTGACCTGTGACTCTAAAGACTTGCATGTTTCCACTCCTGCCAGGTCACACTGCCGTCTCCGCAGGTTTTCAATCATGATCTGCCCAAACCGATCCTCCATGTTCACCTGGAAAGGAAAAAAGAGGCAGGGTTTTACCAATAGGGTTTCTTTTTCTCTTAAATATACAAAATAAAATAATAACATCCTATTTTTAACCAATCGAGTTAACAAATTAACATTTGTGAATACCCAATGCAGGTAAGGGAATAAGGAACAGGTACTACCACACAATACTCATAGGAGCCTAAATTGGTGTGTAACCCTCAAAGGGCAAATGGACAGTATACATCCATTTTAAATTCTTAATCTGCGATCCAAGAATTCCTCTGATAGCAATTTATCCCATTATACACTTGTAAGTGTATGTGAAGATGTAAGAATGTTTGCTGCAGAATTACTTATAATAGGAAGAATCTGAAAATAACTTAAATATCCATTGTTTAGGGTTAAATAAATTCTGGCATATGCCTATAAGAAATACTATACAGCTGTGAAAACAGAAAAGGAAGATACATATATGCGAGTCTTATGGAAAGAGGTCTGGGGTAGGAAAGAGACTTACTGTTTGTTTCTTGTCTATCCTTCTGTACTGTTTTACATTCTTTTTATTATGCATGTGGTATTACTTTTTTGTTTGTTTTTGAAACAGAAAATTTCAGATGAGTAAACAAGCATAGACAAATTATGTAATTTGTGTGATCACACAGCTAGGCAGTTTACCTTCAGAGGCTGGGCTACCAACCACTTAATCATTCTGCCTGAAGTCATATCACCAATAATAAGTGCTGGGACCAAGCTGAAGAATTCAAAAGCTCTAAAACATAACCCTTTTGTACTGGGCTAGAAGAGGCAAATGGGCAGTTCATGAAACAAACCCAGTGCTTCTTCAGAAATGAGAAAACTTTACATTAAAATTCTGCATTTCTAACTTCTTTTGAGAAGTTGGGAGTTCTGGCAACTCTAGGCTCATAGTCCTACCTGGGAAATAACTGGCTGGAACTTAGTAGCCACTCCCATGAAATGGGACCTGGGTGCTTCAGTTTATCATAGATCTCCCCACCAATGACATCACATATCTGGCCAGCTTTCTTCAATTGCATCATCTGCCTACTCCTGAAGACATTTGAGTTTGCCACCCCTATACTATGTGATAGCCCAAATCTTTCCCATAAGATTCTATGGCTCTATGGTAAATACAAGGATGAAATAAGAACTTCAGAAACTTTTGTAAAGGCTAAGGTAGAAGTTCCCAAAACATAACTAAAAGTTTACAGGAAGTGAAGAAGTCAGGAATACTTGGATTGCTGAACTCAGTTAAAAAGAAGATGTGTGAATGGTTGAAGGCAGAGGGAAAGAATGAATGGAAGTATGTGTTAAGGGTACTAAAAGAGAGAAAGGAACCACTGGAGTCCGATAGATTTCAAATTTTTTTGTTTCCTTTTACCTGTTCGTAGTTTATCAACATGGCAGTCTCAAAATTGTTGGCTGCCCACTTTAGAAGGCTTGCAGACTGCTCTGGAGTCATGTAAACCAGCACACATTCAGTTATAAGGAGTGTCGGCAGTCTTAAGAGAAGAAAAAAGATTCATAAATATATTTTCATCAAATTGAGACCTTCTAATTATACACATGTTGACCAGTATTGGCAGGGTATCTCATTCTCTGAGAAAAGCCAGAAGAACCATGCAAGTGCACCATCAATCAATGCACTTTATATTGTAGAAAGGTGAACAATGAGCAATGATATCTGGCTTATGAAAAGCTTTAAATTGTGTTGTACATTGCAGAAGTGGCTACAAATTCTCCCCTGCTTGTATCCACACAGTAGCAATGTAACAATGCAGACCTTGTTCCCCTACCCTGGGAATCTGGATAAGTTATGTGACTTGGTTTGAACTATAGCAAACAGGAAACAAGCACTTTCACTTTAGCGCTTACTCTCTTGCTGTATTTGCAACCCTGGGAACACTGTGAATGAGCCCAAGCAAGCCTGAAACAGAATGAGACCCCATGGATGAGAATGAGGCATCCAAGCCAATAGTCAGACAGCCTTCAGCTAACCTGCCCACTGTCCAGACACGAGTGAGTATCAGCTAAACCTGGCCCCTAACAGGAGAACCGTCTGTTAACTAAGCCCAGCCCAAATTGCCAACTTGCCAAAGAAAACAAATTATGAGTCAAATGCTGATACAATGTAGACATACTGATATTCATCTAATAGAATCTGTATCTTCTTATATAAGCTCTCACCTATAAGAACTGAAAAACAACACAAACAGACTTCAAGAAATTCTATTATTAATCGGTATGCACTTTAATTTAACAGATCCAAAATAATCAACAGAGTATAAAACAGGAAAAGTCACAAGCAGCTGTGGAAACATCTAAAAGCCTTAAAATTTGAAAGGGAAAAGTGGGATCCCCCAAACTATGCAAGCCAACTTGATCCTGCTCGTGGGCACTCTCCTTTTTTTTTGGCTTCTTGTATTATTTTTCATCCTTCCCCAAAATCTGGGGGGGGGTGGATATAGGAAGGAGGAGAAATTTTCTTCACATTCATCTACCTTAACTTATCTGGGACAGGGTCAATAATACCAGGACTGTTGAGCTCACTTACTGCTCCTTTCCAGACTCTTGCTGGATCCTCCTACTGTTTGCCCTTAAAGATTGATGTTCATGGCTGGTTGCTATTTCTCCCACAAAGGAAATAAATTATCTTTTGTTTGTTTTTCTTTCTTTCTTATTTTCATCATAGTAACATATATAACATAAAATTTGCCTTTTTTTAAGTGTACCATTCAGTGTGTTTGTTTTTATTGGTGGAAGATCTCAGAACAAATAAACTGACTGAAATCAAATACTCGACAACAAGAAATCAGTTAATGCAAGAAGGCCCACTCAATGAACAACTATGCAGCTTATAAGTATGTTTCAGAACTGTGTTTACTGACATGAAAGTTATCCATGGTCCCCAGACTCAAGTCACCTATTAAATGTTCCCTTACACTTCTTTCAAAAGCAGGGATCCCAAGAGCAATTAAAGAATCAATTGTAATTAGCTGTTTAATATCTCTTTTTTGCACTATAATGTAAGCTGTTTTGCTCATGATTCTATATTGAATGCCTATAATGTAGACTATCAACTATTTGTTCAGTAAGTGAATAAATAAATGAATATGTAAACAAGCAAATATATAACGTGCACAATATACATATATGAATACATATATAGAATTTAAATATCTTTGACTCCTTTAAAAGATCTAAACAGTATGTATTGCATGCTCTCATTTTTTAAAGAAAAAATATGTTTCTATATTTTGACATAAAATTTATAAAAGTGGTTATTTCTAAGTATTGGAATCAGGAATTATTGTATTTGCTCTTCTAGGAAACATCAAAACCATCAGCAATAAGTGAACAGAAATGAATGGATTACTCACCTATACATAGATATTTCTTAACAGTTATCAATATCACCAACTAATGCTTTTTGTTGGCCACTATTAGAAGTCTCAGTTTCTCAAAGGAGGACGCTAAAGTACAGAGAAGTGAAGTAACCTGTCCAAGGTCTAGGATATGTACCCATCAGAATTCAAACTTTTGCAAATGGGCTCAGTGTCTTATCTCATGATTATTCACACAATGAAAGAGAAAATGATGCCCATAACTAAATGCTTGCTTGCCCTGAGAGCAATAACTATCTACATGTTTTGCTCATTTGCTCATATAGATTTCATTATTATTATTATTGTTATTAATACTGAAAAGTTATATAATTCAAGTTATTTAAAAATATACATCCAAATGCTCATAGAGCACTGGTCCTCAGATATCTTAAACTCAACATGCCCCCAATGGAATCATTGTACACAGAAACAGAGGGTACTGAATCCAGAGGAAAGAGAAGTCTCATAAGTTGCAAATGAGTTGAAAATCATAAAGAAAAGCACTGAAAAGATTTTAAATATTAACAACAGCAATCCTAAGTCTAATATTCCACATTATATCAACAGAAATGGTTAGAATAAGTAAGTAGAAAAGTAAAGTTTCTAAAACCTTATCTAATTAACAGGTTGACAATTAGGGAAATACAGTTTTAAGATTTTTTTTTAATGCAGAAGATAACCATTTTCATGCAGATATTAAGATTTTAGGAAGAGAGATAAAGAAATTCTCATAGAAATCTTTGTACCATTCTTGCGGCTTCTTTATAAATATAAATGAAAATTTAAAAATTTTAAAAATGAGGTTTTTAAAAAGGTAGCCATTAGTAATATTAAAAAAATATATATGAAAGGAAAACAAAGAAAAAATAGCCCAAAAAGGAAAATATAGAAAACAAATGAAACCATGAAGAATTAAACACATAATCATAATATTAGCAATGTCAATTATTCTTTATCCATTTAGTAGATTTCCAAAAGTGTGGCAAACTTCCTTCTCAAAAAGTAGCCAAATCTATAATTGATTATGTGTCTGATATTTTCTCTCTTTTGCTGAAGTGGTTACTGCAACTGTAGTTGGATTCAGAAGTGACTTATATTTAGAGCACATATTATATGCCAGTTTCTGTTCAACTCTGTTCACAGATGCTTTACTTCATTTAATCTTCAACATCTTGTGAGGTAGGCAATTTTTATTCTTAGTTTATAAATGAAAAAAACTAAGGCTTAAAGAGGTTAAAAAACCAAAAAAAAAAAAAACCAAAAACCAAGTCAGCAGTTGAGGTTAGATTTGAACCCAGGATAAGAGTCCAGTTCTCATGCTCTCTTCATTCTGAGAGGGCTCCAAGCTTTTTAGTGGGTATCAGCTTTAACCAATCTACTACTGCTCTTACTCCCTAACACAAGCTGAATAATACATGTCCCAATAAAATCACTGGTGTCCTTAAATATCAAAACTTCTCTGCTAAAAAAGAGCATACCACATACAGTAATCTGGGAACCATGTGAGGGTATCCTCAAAGGAAAAAAAAGAGGTTATAAATACTCTGTACAGTTCATTAACCTTGCTCTCTTGAGCTAGATAAAGACATGGAAAATGAAGCTGAAGTGACAGTGCTGGGTCAATTAGAGCCCTCCCTAATGGGATGGCTGAGGGTGTGTGTAAATCCTAATAATGACAATGTGGTGGATGGTTCTAGGCTAAACAGGTAAACAAGAACTTCAAAACATAGAGAAAATAGCAATCACCACATTAACATAATAAGGTGTGTTAGAATAATCAACAGGTCTTAACTCTCTACACTTCCATCCCCTCCATCTCTCCCAAAGCTCATCTAAATTTGTATCTTATTCCTATCCTTCTTTGTCCTCTCAGAAAAATGGGTCCTTCTCTTTCCTCCAAGTCTAGTTAACCTCAGTCTATGCTCTACATGCTCCCTCCTCTCTCCTCTAGGACCTTTTCTAGTAATGATTTTCCTATGCACTAATTTCTTATTCTTTTGTCATTGATTCTTGGCCTTTAATTTATCAATTTATTCTTTAAAATAATAGTCCCTTGACCCTACCCTTCCTTCTAAGCTTTACCTTCTGTCACTCACCCCAAACATTCTTCAAAGTATTATCCTTCTCATGTTCTACATGACTTTACCTCCCGCTAACTTCTTCATTCCAATCTGATTTCTATTATCATCATGATCAAACCATGCATCTCACTTCCCTTCTCTGCTCCTCCAAGGTTCCCACTCTCAAGAATTTTGTGTGAATCTCCTGCTGATTCATTTTAAACATATTTTTGAAACGTATGTATGCAACCATGAAATTGTAAGATTTTGGGGGGTTGAACTTACACATTTGGTATCACACTGTGCTCACTATTTGCAACTTGACTGTTCTTTTTTTCTTACTCAACATTAAGTTTTTGAGCCCTTGCCATGTTCATATAGGTCATTCATCTTACATTTTATTCATCCATTCTCCTTCTGGTGGATATTTAGATTGTTTTCAATTTCAACTACTAAAAACAGTAGCTACAATGAATATCCTCCTTATGCATATATGTAAGACCTTTGGGGGTGGGGGAACGTGTTCCCAGAAGTGGATCTGCTATATCATATGATACATATAATTAGAATTTGACTAGATACCCTCAGATTATTCCTCACAATAGTTGTGTCAAGTTCACATCCATCACTGGTGTATGAATATTCCCTTTTCTCCATATTTTTGCCAACACTTGATATTGTTAGACTTTTACGGTTTTGCTAACTTGGTGGGAGTGAAATAGAAGTTCATCATCTGATTACTATTAAGGTTTAATACCCTTTTCATTTGATATTCAGATTTCTGCTTTGAACTGTGCCTTGTTATTTATCTTTTGCCCAGTTTTCTATGGAGCTTTTTTTTTGTTTTAACAGTGGTTATTCTTTATATATTCTGAAGGCTAATCCTTCTTTATATGTTGCAATTATATATTTTTATGCTGTAATTATATTATTTCAAACTTTGTTTATGAAATTAGGCACCAGTATTTGATAAAAAAGCAACACAGGTGATTTTCCTGTGAAACCAGACTTGAGAAACACTGTTCCTAAAAAATTTCAGAAAATTCCTCTGAGTAACAATGAGATGACAAAAATTACAGAAAAAAAATGTGACATGGATATCCTGGTGCATTTCCATTCCCAATCAGCCTCTTCTCATATTAGCATGGAGTCACAAATGCATAAGAAGCTAAAAAAAAAATCTCACTGTGTGTTCATGTTACATTTCTTTAGTTTCTCTTCCAGTTCAGATAAGTCTCGGAGATCGGCTCCAATAATGGCATATCTCTTTGAATCTAACATTTGTCCATCTACAAATTCAAGAAAAGGGGAAAGATTATAATTTGAATTAATATAGCCTTTTAATATTAAAATAACTTTTGTTTTTTCTCTACTATAAAAATATATGCTCACTGTAAAAAAAAAAATTAGGTAAGAGGTGAATATTAAAATCACACTTTCCAAAGGTACCTATTAGCATTCTACTATATAACATTTCAGCCTTTTTTCCTATATGTTTAAACTCACATACACAACACACACACATACTCATTCTCTCTGTATATCTCCCTCTCTCTCTCTCTCGCTCAAACACATACATCTGTAGAATGCAAAAACAAGATTACTCAGTATTTGTTTTGAAAACTGTTCCTACTTAACAACAGGATCAGGACCATCATTTTGTTTTCTTTTTAAAATGCAGTTTTATTGAGATATATTCACATACCATAAGCTCTATGCAAAGTATACAATCAATGGCTTTTAGTATAATCACAGAGTCGTGTGTTAATCACAACTTTAGACATTTTCATTACTCCAAGAAGAAAAACCCCAGGCCCCATAGCAGTCACCCCTCAATCCCTCTAACCTTCTCCATCCCTTCATATATATAAAGAGATTTCTATCTCTATGGATTTATTTATATTTACCTTTTAAATAAATGGAACCATATAATATGTAGTACTTATGACTGGTTTCTTTCACTTAGGATAATTTTTAAAAAAATATTTTTCAATTAGAGAAGTTAAAAAGTTTACATAAAAGTCGTGTAAATAATACAGCATTCTCACATACTCCCTATTGTTGGTACTTTGCATTGGTATGGTACCTTTGTTACAACTGATGAAAAAATATTACAATAGTACTGTGCCAGTTTGAAAAGATTATATACCCTAGAAAGCTATGTTTTAATCATGATCCATCTTGTGGAGGCAAGATGAATCTGTTAATCCTTATCTAGCACTGTAGGTTGGAAACTTGATTAGATTATCTTCAGGGAGCTATGACACACCCAATTGTGGGTATTAACCTTTGATTAGAGGGAGATGTGATCCTACCATTCCAGGTGGGTCTTCTTGATTAGTTTACTGGAATCCTTTAAAAGAGGTAACACTGTGGATGTGGAGAGATCAGTGAGAGAGCCATGAGAACTATGAGGGCCCATGAAGCCAGAGACCTTTGGAGACGAAGAAGGAAAACACTCCCTGAGGAGCTTCATGAAACAAGAAGCATGGAGAGAAAGTTAGCAGATGTTGCCATGTTTACCATGTGCAATTGAGAGACAAACCTTGAACTTCATCGGCCTTTCATGAGTGATGATAGCCTCTTGTGGTGGCCTTAATTTGGACATTTTTATAGATTTGCTTTAATTGGGACATTTTTCACAGCCTTAGAACTGTACACTTGCAACTTAATAAATTCCCTCTTTTAAAAAGCTGCTCCATTTCAGGTATATTGCATTTTGGCAGCTAGCAAACTAGAACAAGTACCAAATTTAATAATTACATTAGGTGTATATTTTTCCCATATACCAACTTATTATTGACACCTTTGTATTAGTGTCATTCTTCTGTTATATTTCATGAAATAACATTCTTAGACCTGTATTAACTCCAGTTGACTGTTGCACAGTCCCATGTTTTATCTTCTAACTTTGCTTCTAGTATCATACATGAACCAAAACTTTTCCTTTCAACTACATTCACACACATAATGCAGATAATTACATTCACAATAATGTGCCACCACCATCATCATCTATTTCCAAAGCTTTACAATCAAACTAAACAGAAATTTTGTACAAATTAAGTATCAGATCCATGTTCTTTACCCTAATCTATTCCCTGGTAACCTATATTCTAACTCTGTGAATGTGCTTATTATAATTAGTTCATTATTAGATCATTTTATCCTTTTCTGTCTAGCTTATTCCATGCAGCATAATGTCCTCAACATTCATTCCTGTTGTTGCATGCATCAGGACTTTATTCCTTTTAACAGCTGAATAATATTCTATCTTATGTTTATCCATAGATACTTCCATTTTGTTTATCCATTCATCAGTTGATATACATTTGGGTTGCTTCCATCTTTTGGCAATTGTGAATAATGCTGCTACGAACATAGGTGTGCAAATATCTGTTTGAGCCCCTGCCTCCAATCTTTCTGGGTATATACCTTGTAGTGGTACTGCAGGGTAATATGGTAATTCTATATTTAGCTTCCAGAGGAACTGCCAAACTGCCCTCCACAGTGGCTGAACCATTTTACATTTCTATTAGCAATGAATGAGTGTTACTATATCTCTACATCCTCTCCAACACCTGTAATCTTCTGTTTTTAAATAGTAGCCACTCTAGTGGGTGTGAAATGCTATCTCATTGTGGTTTTGATTTACTTTGCCTTAGTAGCTAGTGATGTTGAGAATCTTTCCATGTGTTTTTTAACCATCTGTATATACTCTTAGGAGAAATGTCTATTCAAGTCTTTTGCCCATTTTTTTTTTTTTTTGGTCGAGTTACAGGATTTCCTTATATATTCTGGATATTAAAACATTATTGGAAAAGTGGTTTCCAAATTTCTTCCTCAATTGAGTAGGTTGTCTTTTCACTTTTGTGGCAAAGACATTTTTAATTTTGAGGAGGTCTTAATTATATATTTTTACTTTTGTCGCTTGTGCTTTAGGTAGAAAGTCTAAGAAACCACTGCCCTAACTGAAGATACTGAAGACGCTTCATTTTCTTCTAAGAGTTTTATGGTCCTGTCTATTATGTTTAGGTATTTCATCCATTTTGAGTAAATTTTTGCATTTGGTGTGAGACAGGGGGTCTTCCTTCATTCTTTTGCATATGGATATCCAGTTCTCTCAGAACCATTTGTTGAAGAGACATTCTTTCTCAATTGAGTGGACTTGGCAGCCCTGTCAAAATCATTTGGCCATCAGTATGAGGGTTTATTTCTGAACTATCAATTCTACTACACTGGTAGATATACCTATCCTTATGCCAATACCATGCTATTGTGATCACTGTAGTGTTGTTATAACATGCTTTAAAGTCAGGAAGTGTGAGTTCTTCAACTTCATTCTTCTTTTTTCAAGATACTTCTGGCTAGTCAGGGTCCCTTGCTTTCCAATAAAATCTGATAACTGGCTTTTCCATTTCTACAAAGTAAACTGTTGGAATTCTGATTGGGATTACATTGAATCTATAAAATTGCTTTGGGTAGAACTGACATCTGAATGACAGACTTCCAATCCATGAACATGGAATGTCCTTCCATTACTTAGGTCTTCTTTGATTTAGCAGTGTTTTGTTGTTTCTGAGTAAAAGTCCCTAACATCCTTGGTTAAATTTATTCCTAGATATTTGATTCTTTTAGTTGATATTGTAAATGGAGTATTTCCTTGATTTCCTCTTCAGCTTGTTCTGTACTAGTCTATAGAAATACTACTGATTTTTGCATGTTAATCTTATACTCCATCACTCTGCTGGACTCATTTATTAGTTCTAGGACCTTTGTTATCAATCTTTCGGGATTCTATATAGGATCATGTCTTCTGTAAACAGTCCTTTCCAATTTGGTGCTTTTTATTTATTTTTCTTGCCTAGTTGCTCTCTAGCCAGAATATTCAGTCCTATGTTGAATAACAGGGGCGAGAATGGGCATTGTTGTCTTGTTCAAGTACTCAGAGAGAATGCTGGTTTGAAACTGTTATGTACCCCAGAAAAGCCATGTTCTTTTCATCCTAATACAATTTTTATGAGGGCAGACCTATTGTTGGGTAGGACTTCTTATTAGATTGCTTCCAAGAGATGTGACCCACCCAATTGTGGGTGTAACCTTTAATAAGATTATTTTTGTGGAGTTGTCACTCTGCCCATTCAAGGTAGGTCTTAATTAGTTTACTGGAGTCCTTAAAGGAGCTCACAGAGAAAGAGTTCAGAACCTACACAGAGAGCAGAGAGATGAGACAAGACAGAGACTTTTGGTGATGCAGAAGATGTAGATGCTTGAAGACAGACAGAAGAAGCTCAGAGAGGAGGTCACTGGAACAAGGAGCTGAAAGCAACAAAACCTGGGAGCAAAGGACCAGCAGACATCACCCTTTGCCTTCCCATGTGACAGAGAAATCCCGATCAGTCTTTCTTGAGTGAAAGTATCTTCTTGTTGATTCCTTAATTTGGACATATTCATGGCCTTACAACTGTAAACTTCTAATTTAATAAATCCCCTTGTAAAAGCCAATCTATTTCAATATATATTGCATTCTGGCAGCATTAACAAACCAAAACAGAGGGAAAGATTTCAGTCTTTGACCAATGAGTATGATGTTAGACATGGGTTTTTCACACATGTCCTTTATCATGTTGAGGAAGTTTCCTTCTGTTCCTATTTTTCTAAATGTTCTTTATCAAGAAAGATGCTGAATTTTGTCAAATGCCTTTTCTACATCAACTGAGATGACCACGAGGTTATTCCTTTCCTTTTGTTGATGTGATGTATTAAATTACTTGATTTTCTTATGTTGAACTTCCTTTTCATACCTAGGGTAAAATTCACTTGATCCCATGTATAATTCTTTTGAAAGGCTGTTGGATTTGATTTGCAAGTATTTTGTCAAGGATTTTTGCATCTGTATTTGTTAGAGAAATTGGCCTGCAAGTTTCTTTTCTTATAGTGTCTTTAGCTTTGGTATTAGGATGATGTTGGTATCTGTTTTAGTTTGTTAAAGCTGCTGGAATGCAATATACCAGGAAACTGAATGGCTTTTAAAAAGGGAATTTATTAAGTTGCAAGTTAACAGTTCTAAGGCTATAAAAATGTTCAACTTAATATATCCAGGGAAAGATACCTTGATTCAAGAAAGGCTGAAGTGTCTGGAATAAAATCGTCAGCTGGGAAGGATGTGGCTGGCCTTTGCTGGGGTCTTGGGCTTCTTGTTTCAAACAACTTCCCTGGGGGTGTTTTCCTTCTTCATTTCCAAACATCTCTGCATGTGTAAGCTCTGTAGGTACTGAAGCTTATTCCAAAATGGTTCCCTCTTAAAGGGCTCCTGTAAGCTACTTTGATTGGGTGGAGACATGTCTCCATGGAAACCACGTAAGCAAAAGGTCCCAACCACAATTGGGTGGGTCACATCTCCATGAAAACAACTTAAACAGAAAGATCCCACCCAACAATATTGAATGAGGATTAAAGAACACAGCTTTTCTGGGGTACACAACAGTTTCATATCAGTACAGCATCATGGAATAAGTTAGGTAGTATTCACTCCTCTTCAATTTTTTGGAATAGTGTGAACAGAAGTGGTATGAATTCTTCTTGGAATCACTGGTAGAACTCACCTGTGAAGACCTCATCTGGCCTTTCCTTTGTTGGAAGGTTTTTGATGACTGATTCAATCTCTTTACTTGTAACTGTTCTGTTGAGGTCTTCTACTTTTTTTAGAGTCTGTATAGATTGTTTGCGTGTTTCTAGAAATTTGTCCCATTCCCTCTAGGTTTTCTAATTTGTTGGCATACCATTGTTCATTGTATCCTCTTATGATCCTTCTGTGGGGTCAGCAGTTGTTCTCCCTCTGATTTCTGATTTATCTGTATCTTCTCTCTTTTTCACTTTGTCAGTCTATCTAAGTGTTTGTTGATTTTATTGATCTTTTTTTGAGAACCAAATCTTCGTTGTGTTAGTTCTTTCTATTGATTTTTATTCTCAATTTATTTATTTTTGGTTGTAGCCTTTGTTACTTCTTTTCTTCTCCTTGCTTTAAGATCAGTTTGCTTTTCTTTTTCTAGTTCCTCCAGGTATGGAGTTAGGTATTTGATTGTAGCTCTGTCTTTTTTTCTTAATATAAGCATTTAGGGGTACAACTTTTCCTCTTATCCCTGCCTTTGCTGTACTCCATGAGTTTTGATATGTTGTCTTCTTGCATCTCAAAGTAGTTCCTGATTTCCCTTGCAATTTCTTTCTTGACCTACTGATTGTTCAATAGAGTGGTACTTAACTTCCATATACTGTTCAATTTTCTAGTATTCTGCTTGTTCTTGATTTCCAGCTTCATTCTGTTATGCTTAGAGAAGATGCTTAATATGATTTCAATCTTTCAAATTTATTGTGACTTGTTTTTTGACAGAAAATGTGGTGTACTCTGGAGAATAACCCATGTGCAGTTGAGAAGAACACATATATCCTGCTGTTTGGAGTGCAATGTCCTGTATATTTTTGTTAGGTTAGTTCATCTATCATATTTCTGTTTCCTTACTGATCTTCTATTTAGATGTTCTATCTATCGATGGGAGTTGTGTATTGAAGTCTCCAACTATTATTGTAGAGATGTGTATACTTCCCTTCAGTTCTGCCAGTATTTGCCTCATCTATTTTGGGGCAATATGTTCACGTGCATAAATATTTATGATCATTATTTCTTCTTGGTTGATTGCCCCTCTTATTAATATATAGTATCCTTCCTTGTCTCTTAACACAGTTTTTGACTTAGAGTCTATTTTTCTTCACTATTAGTATATCTACTCCAGCTCTTTTTCTGTCACTATTTGCATGGGATCTATTTTTCCACTCTTCCACTTTCAACCTGTTTGTGTCTTTGGGGCTGAGTCTCTAGTAAACAACATATAGTTGGATCATGCTTTTTTATTCATTCTTCCAACTGTCTCTTTTGAAAAAGTTATGTCTTTTTTCCCTTTCTCTTTTTCTTTATTGCAACCTCCTTTTCTCTATAGTGGATCTTTTGTGATGTATCTGGCTGATACCTTTCTCATTTATGTTTCTGTACTTTTTAAAATGCTTTCTTTGTGGTTACTCTGGAGTTTAAAAATATTGACATCATATAGTGCATATTCTCTAACCAAAATGGAGTGAAGCTAGAACTAGAAAACAGAGAGAGAAATGGAAAATTCACAGATATGTAAAAGTTAAACAAAGTACTCTTAACCTATGGATCAAAGACAAAATAATGTGGGAAATTAGGAAATACCTTGAGGCAAATGAAAATGAAAAACAAAACATCAAAACTTATGGGATGCGGGCAGTGTGACAGTGGGTCAGTGGCAGAATTCTCACCTGCCATGCCAGAGACCGGGTTCATTTCCCGGTACCTACCCATGTATAAAAAAAAGAACAAAAAAAAACACTTATGAGATGCAGTGAAGGCAGTGCTGAGAAGAAAATTTATAGCTTCAAATACGTTAAAAAGAAGAATTATCTAAAACTAAGACATTACCTCAAAACTAGATGATATGGAAAAAGAAAAGCAAACTAAATCCAAAGACAGCAGAAGGAAGAAAATTAAGGTTAGAGCAGAGATAAATAAGACAGAGAATAAAAAAGCAATAGAGAGAATCAACAAAGAAAAAAAAGAGGACACAAATAGTTAAAATCAGAAGTGACAAGGCAGACACCACTACTGACTCCACAGAAATAAAAAGAACTATAAGAGGATACTATAAACAATGTATGCTACCAAACTGGATAACCTAGATGAAATGGACAAATTCCTAGACATATACAAACTACCTACACTGATTCAATAAGAAATAGACGATATCAAGAAGAACAAAAAGAACTAGTAAAGAGACTGAATCTGTAAGCAAAACCTCCCAACAAGGAAAAGCCCAGGACTAGATTAACTTCACAGGAGAATATTACCAACATTCCAGGAAGAATTACCATCTATCCTGCTCAAAGTTTCCAACACTAAAGAGGAGGGAACATTCCATAACTCATTCTATGAAGCCAATTTCACCTTAATACCAAAGCCAGATAAAGATACCACAAGAAAACTATAGACCAGTATCCCTCATGAATAGATGCACAAATCCTCAACAAAATAGTAACAAACCAAATCCAACAGCACATCATAAGAATTATACATCATGACCAAGAGGGATTCATCCCAGGTATGCAAGGTGGCTCAACATAAGAAAATCAATACTCTACAACATTAGAAAATTAATAAATGTATTACACCATGTGCTTTACTTTCCTATGACAAATACCATGAAATGGTTTGGCTCAAACAATGGAAATTTATCTGTTTGAGGCTGGAGAAATGTACAAATCAAGGCAACATCAAATCAAGGTGATGCTTTCTTCATAAAAACTGGTGTTCTAAGGCTGGCTGCCTGTTATTCTGACTCCTATGTCATATGGCATGGTGGCACCCCTGGTCTATCCCTCTCTTCTGGGTTTTGTTGATTTCAGTTTCTTGCTTCCTTGACTTTCTGTCTCTCTGTATTTATTCCATCTTTAAAGGACTCCAGTAATAGGATTAAGACCCATCCTCAATGGGGAGAGACACACCTTAACTGAAGTAGCCCTATTAAGTCTAGCTCATTTGTGTAATATTTAAATTCTGTTTCTTTATTGATCCTCTGTCTAGATGTTCTGTCCATTGATGAGAGTGGTGAATTGAAGTCTCCAACTATTATGGTAGATGTGTCTATTTCTCTTTTCAGTGTTTGCTGCATGTATTTTGGAGCATTCTGCTTCGGTGCATAAATATTTATGATTGTTATGTCTTCGTGCTGAATTGTTCCTTTTATTAATACATAGTATCCTTGTCTCTTTTAACTGTTTTACATTTGAAGTCTAATTTGTTGAATATTAGTATAGCTACTCCTGCTCTTCTCTGATTGTTATTTGCATGAAATATCTTTTCCCAACCTTTCACTTTCAACCTATGTTTATCCTTGGGTCTAAGATGTGTTTCCTATAGATAGCATGTAGATGCATCCTGTTTTTTAATCCATCTTGTCAGTCTATGTCTTTTGATTGGGGAGTTTAATCCATTAACATTTAGTGTTATTACTGTATGGGTAGTACTTTCTTCTACTACTTTGCCTTTTGGATTTTATATGTCATATCTAATTTTCCTTCTTTTAACTTTACTCATAATCTTCCTTTCTACACTCTTCTTCACACCTCTCTCTTCTGTCTTTTCATATCTGTCTCTAGTGCTCCCTTTAGTATTTCTTGCAGAGCTGGTGTCTTGGTCACAAATTCTCTCAGTGATTTTTTTGTCTGAAAATGTTTTAATTTCTGCCTCCTCATTTTTGAAGGACATTTTTGCTGGATATAGAATTCTTGGTTGGCAGTTTTTCTCTATTAGTAATTTAAATATATCATCTCACTGTCTTCTCGCCTCCATGGTTTCTGCTGAGAAATCTATACATAGTCTTATTGGGCTTCCCTTGCAGGTGATGAATTGCTTTTCTCTTGCTGCTTTCAAGATCCTCTCTTTCTCTTTGACCTCTGACATTCTGATTAGTAAGTGTCTTGGAGTATGTCTATTTGGACCTATTCTCTTTGGGGTATACTGCACTTCTTGGATCTGTAATTTTAAGTCTTTTGTAAGAGCTGGGAAATTTTCAGTGATAATTTCCTCCATTAGTTTTTCTCTTCCTTTTCCCTTCTCTTCTCCTTTTGGGACACTCACAATACGTGTATTTGTGTGCTTCATATTGTCATTCAATTCCCTGAGTCCCTGCTCATATTTTTCCATTTTTTCCCCTATATTTTCTTTTTCTTTTCAGATTTCAGATGTCCCATCCTCCAGTTCACTAATCCTATCTTCTGCCTCTCAAAATCTATCATTGTAGGTTTCCATTGTTTTTTTCATCTCTTCTACTGTGCCTTTCATTCCCATAAGTTCTGTGATTTGTTGTTTCATATTTTCGATTTCTTCTTTCTGTTCATTCCTTCCTTCTCTATATTCTCCCTCAATTCATTGATTTGGTTTTTGATGAGGCTTTCCACGTATGCTCGTATATTCTGAATTAACTGTTTCAACTCCTGTATCTCATTTGAATTGCTGTTTTGTTCCTTTGACTGGGTCATATCTTCAATTTTCCTAGTGTGATTTGTTATTTTTTGCTGGCATCTAGGCATTTAATTACCTTAATTAGTTTATTCTGGATATTGCTTTCACTTCTTTTACCTAGTATTTTCTTGCTGGATGAATTTGTTGTCTATCTGTTCTTTGACATTCAATTCAGCTTTTTCTGGATCTCTTGCTTAGGTTTTGTTTAACAGAGGAGAATTTTTCAGCTCTTGTTTTCTTGTTTCTTGCCCTGCCTGTATGGTGCCTTTTTCCCCCTACCCTTAGGAGGGTCTACTTAGGTATTATAGACCCCAGCTGGATTTTCCCAGACCAAACTGGCCTATCAGGAGGAAAGAGTCATCTGCATCGGTTTTCCCTGAGGGTGAGATCCAGCAGGTTGACAGACTTTCCTGTGAAGTCTCTGGACTCTGTTTTTCTTATCCTGACCGGTATGTGGCACTTGTCTGCCTGCAGGTCCCACCAGCATAAGATGATGTGGTACCTTTAACTCTGGCAGACTCTCCCTGCTGGGGGCATGGTGGGGACAGAGAAGAGGTTGTAGGCTGGTTTTAATGGTGAAGTAGCCTTATTAAAAGGTCCTACTTATAATGTGTCTACACTCAGAGGAATAGATTAGATTTAAGAATCTGTTTTTCTGGGGTACATACAGCTTCCATTCACCACACCACATTAACAAAACAAAGGAAAAACCACATGATCAGCTCAACCAATGCAGAAAAGGAAAATGACAAAACATAGTATTCTTGTTAAAAACACTTAGAAAACTAAGAGCAGAAAGATACTAGCTAAACATGAAAAACAGCATATATGAAAAACCCACAGCTAACATCAGCTAACATCATACTTAATGGTGAAGGACTGACTTCTTTTCCTCTAAGATCAAAAACCAGATGAGAATGCCCATTGTCACCACTGTTGTTCAACACTGCATTGGAATTTCTAGCTAGAGCAATTAGGCAAGAGAGGCATCCAATTTGGAAAGGAAGAAGTAAAACTTTCTCTATTTGCAGATGACACTATCCTATAAATAGAAAATCCTGAAAAATCCACAACAAAGCTACTGGAACAAATAAAGGAATTCAGCAAAGTGGCAGGATGCAAGATTAACACAACAAAATCAGTAGTTTCAATTTACTAGTAATGGACAATCGAAAGAAGAAATCAAGAAAAATATTCCATTTACAATGGCAACTAAAAGAGTCAAATATCTAGGAATAAATCTAACCAAAGATCTAAAGGGCTTCCCCTACACACAGGAAAAGACAAGACATTTCTAAAAGGAATTAAAGAAGACCTAAATAAATGGAGAGAGATTTTATGGTCATAGATTGTAAGACTAAATATTGACAAGATGTCAATTCTACCAAAAACAATTTATAGACTCAATGCAATCCCAATTAAAATTCCAAGAGCCTTCTTTGCCAAAATGGAAAAGCTAATCATCAAATTTTTTATGGTAGGTTTAAGGGACCCCGAAGAGTAAAAGCCATCTAAAAAAGAATAATGGCATTGGAGAACTCACAATTCCTGGTGTTAAAATTTATTACAAAACCATAGTAATAAAAAAAAAGAAAGCATGGTATTGGCACAAGGACAGACATATAAACCAATGCAATCGAATTGAGAGTCCAGAAATCAACCCTCACATCCATGGCCAATTGATTTTTGACAAAGCTGCCAAGTCCATTCAACTGGGAAAGATTAGTCCCTTCAACAAATGGTGCTGGGAAAACTGGATGTCCACATGTAAAAGAATGTAGGTGGACTCCTACCTCACACCATATACAAAAATTAACACAAAATGGATCAAAGACTTAAATTAAAACACTAGGACTATAAAGCTCCAAGAAGAAAAAAATAACAAAGCATCTTCAGGATCTGGTGCTAGGCAATGGTTTCTCAGACTTTACACCCAAAGCACCAGGAACAAAAGAAAAAAATGCATAAATGGGACCTCATCAAATTAAAAACTTTTGCACATCAAATGTTTTTACCATAAAAGTAAACATATAATCTACTCAATGGGAGAAAATATTTGGAAATCACATTTTTTTAAACTTTTTTTTATTGTGAAATATAACATAAATACAAAAAAGCAATAAATTTCCATGTACATTTTAACAAGTAGTTTTAGAAAGATTTTAAAGTTTGGTAAGGGTTACAGTTCCATGATTTTTTGTTTTTTCTTCTAGCTGCTCGAAGATACTGGAGACCAAGCAAAATATCAACATAATGATTCAGCAGTCATACACACTTGTTCAAAACTATCTTCTCTGTTCTACTGCTCTTTTTCTCTTTTTTCTTTTTTTGTGAAAAATAACATTTATACAAAAAAAGCAGTAAATTTCAAAGTATATCACAACAACTATCTGAGGAACAGATTTCAGAGTTTGATATGGGTTACAATTCCACAATTTGAGGTTTTTAGTTTTTATTTCTAGTTGTTCTAAGGTACTGGAGACTAAAAGAAATATTAGTATAATGATTCAACACTCATACTCATTTGTTAAGCCCTACCTTCTCTGTATAGCTCTACTATCACTTTTGGTATTCGGGCTATGTCTATTCTAACTTTTTCATGTTTGCAGGGGCTGTCTATAAAAATGGGATAGGGGGATGAAACTAGTTGATGCTCTGAAAAGGCTGGCCCCTCTGCATTTCAGAACTTATCTGGTCCAGGGATCCATTTGGAGGTTGTAGGTTTCTGGAAAGTTATCTAGTGCACTGAAACTTTGTAGAATCTTATATAATGTCCTCGGTATTCTTTAGGATTGGCAGAAATAGTTTCGGTTGAGATTTGGCAAGTTATGATAGGAAGCAATGTCTAACTGAAGTTGCATAAGAGTGACTTCCAGAGTAGCCTCTCAACTCTATTTGAACTCTCTCAGTCACTAATACCCTATTTGTTACATTTTTCCCCCTTTCGGTCAGGAGGGCATTGTCAATCCCAAAGTGCCAGGGTCAAGCTTATCCCTGGGAGTCAACTCCCAGGCCTCTAGGCAGACTTTCATCCCTGATGTCATGGTCCATGTAGTGGGGAGGGCAATGGGAAACCACATATTTAATAAGGGTATAATATCCAGAATAAAGAAATCCTGTATCTCAATAATAAAAAGACATACAACCTACATGAAAAAATGGACAAAAACCCTGAATAGAACTCTCTCCAAAGAAGATATACAAATGGCCAAAATGCTCGTGAAAAAGATTCTCAACATCGCTAAATATTAGAGAAATTCAAGTCAAAACCACAATGAGATATAATTTCACACCCACTATAATGACTACTATTAAAAAAATGAAAACTAACAAGTGTTAGAGAGGATGAAGAGAAATAGGAGCACCCATTCTTTATTGGTGGGAATGTAAGATGGCAGCTACTATCAAAGACACTTTGAAAGTTCCTCAGAAAGTTAGAATTTCTATATATAACCTGGCAATCCCACTTGTACACCCAAAGTATTTGAAAGCAGGGTTTTGAACAGATATTTGCAAAATGATTTTCTTAGTGTTTTTACGCAAAATTGTCAAAAGGTGAAAGCAACTTAGATGTCCATCAACCAATGAATGGCTAACAAAATATGGTGTACACATAGAATGGAATATTATTTAGCAGTAAATACAAATGAAGTTCTGTTACATGTGACAACATGTATGAAATTTGAAACATCATGTTGAGTGAAATAAGTCAGACGCAAAAGGACAAAATTTATGATCTTCTGTATGAAGTAATTAGAATAATCAAACTCAAAGGGTCAGTACCTAGAATATAGGTTATCAGGGAACACAGTGTGGACAGAGAATGAGGAGTTAGTGCTTAAATTGCAGAGTTTCTATTTGGGTCAATTGCGAAATTTTGATAAAGAACAGTGGTGACAGTAGCATAATATTGTGAATATAATTAACAGCAGTAATTATATATAATTATATATGTGAGTGTTGTTAATAAAGGAAATTTGAGGTTTATATGTGCCACTACAATAAAAATTTTAAAATAAACATAGGACTGTATGACATAAACATTGAACTCTATTGTAAATGATGGACTATGGTTAATATTACAATTATAAATATCAATTGTAAAAAATGTACCACACTAGTGGAGGATGTTAACAGGATGCGGTACAGAAACTGTATTTTATGCATGATTTTTCTGTACACCCACAACTTCCCTATTAAAAAAATATCTATAAAGGACAAGACTGAAAAATGTGCTTACATGAGGCACAAAGTTAAAAGACAAATAAAAATGAAAAAAATCTGTTATAAAACACACTGGGAAAGAACCTTTATCAAAGAATATATCTATCCATATGTTATAAAGTTTTTCTATAAATCAAAAAGAAAAAGCAATCTGTTTGAAAAAAAATGAGAAAGGAAATGAAAATAAAATTTACAAAGAACTCCCAAAGGCCAACAGAACTAAGTAAAAATATTCAATCTCACTAGCAATCAAAGTTATATAAATTTTTTAAATACTGGGACCTCATTTTGGCTTATAAGATGGGTACAAAAATTTCAAAATAATAATACTCACTATTAGTCAAGGTGTAGGGAAAGAGAATTTGCACCCACTCTAGTGAAAATATAAATTAGTAAAAATGAACCAGAACAGCCGTTTGGCAGTAGCTATTACAATATATACTATGCAATTCTTTGAACTAGCAATTTTGGCAAGTATGCACATATGCGTATTTACTCTAATGTTGTTTAATGGAAAGACATAAAAAAAAAAGAACCACCTATATGACAATCAGTAGGGAATAGAAAAAAATAAAATACAATTTCTTTCAGTGGAGTACTATGAAGCCATTAAAAATAGTGAGGCAAATCTAAATATACTGATATGAAAAAAAGGCCAAAACAGGATGTGCAAAGAGCTAATTGCAAAACAGTATGCATAAACTAATTACTGCTTATTAAAATTACATGTAAATCTATATTTGTACATGGAAATATAGTTTCATTAACTGAACTACACATATCTTTATTCAGAGTGTGTGCACACTCATTCAACAAAAATTTATACAAACTTTTATGTGCAAGGTACTGGAAAATCCTATCTCTAGGTGTACTGTTATATCTTCTGTTAGAAAACACTGAATATTGATTATCTCTTGGCAGTAGGATTATGGAGGGTCTTTACTTTTTAATCTCTATAAAATAATTTCTATATTATTTGATCAAAGATAAAGCAAAATACTGGATCTTTCAATATAGTTAATTATTCTGACACAAATACTAATTAAATATATTGACAATCATAATATAAAAAGTATGGAGTAAGCAAATAGGCCAGCAAAGGCAAAACTTGAATAGGTTCTACTCACAGTTTATATGAGGAAAAAAAGGGAGGGGGAGATATTTTCTGTGAAAACTGGAATCCAGTCTCTAGGAGGATAACTAAAGCATTATGGTTGTGGGTAAAAGGAGGCATTTTTATTGCTTTATGCTTACTGCATTATCTGGATTGACCAGCCAAGAAGACCATCCTCTCTGAGCAAGTTTTCTGATCTGAATTACTAATAAATTCTTTGAATTTCTCTTGCCAGACACAAAAATAATAGAAGATTCTGGAAGAAGCTTACTGTGATTTTAAATGTTTAGAAATGAGAAAAGTGTTGCTGAAGCCTGTGAATTCTGCTTATAAGGTAAAAGACTAAGTTTTAAAATGAGTTGTTTCCTATTATGTGATAAGGAAGAATAACTAAGAGTATAATCTAGATTCCTGTAGTATACGAGGCTCTAACAACAGCACCGTACTCTGGTATTTGTTTGTAATAAACAGGCACATGGCACTCTAATCAAATCAATACACGTTGCCTGAGCATTCCCTACATGCTAGGCCCTATAATGTGATTCTAAAATGTAATCAGTAAACTTAAATTCATTCATAAATTACTTTCATTCTTTAAGTCCTAGTTCCTAGTGAAGGCCCTTCAAGGCTAATAAATCTTGGGGCATGAACAGGAGAGGGGGGAAAAAAAGGCCAGGCTTTGGAAATACACAGTGTATTTGTGTGCTAAACCATGCATCCTTGCTCTAAGAACTAAACAAAACAACAAAGAGAACATAAGCCATTGGCTATGGCTGAGTTCACAGACTCATAAGCCTGTGGGAATCTAACCAGACCACAGGAATATAAGGAATAAAAAAACAAGAGAAGTGACACCAAAAAGAAAATCAAGCAAATCCAAAGGATATTCTATAAGACAACTGCCATGGATTCTTTAAAAACTGAATGTCATGAGAGGGAAAAAAGTTATGGACTCTTTCTGAAACTTGGTATTGTAGACTTCCTTTGTCATGTCTGGTACTGTCCTTTGAACTGTAGGATGTTCAGCAGCATCCCTGACCTCTATCCATTAGATGCCAGTATCACCACCAATCCCAAGTTGTGCCAATCAAAACTACCTCCAGACATAGTAAAATGTTTCTTCACTGACAACTACTGTTCTAGAGTAAAGTCAACTATACAGATTAGCAACAATTGGTAGGATAAATGATGATTGGACATTTGTTTTCATGGGAAAAAAGCCAAAAAGACATGGTTCTTATAATTGGGGAAAACCGACTGGGGCATATAAGATACTATTATGCAATTAATATTAATCTTCCTAGATGTCAATAATGGTATCACTGCTATTAGGAAAGGCATGACAACATATTTAGGGATGATATAAAATCATTAATATTTTACATTAGTATAGCACTTTTTGTTAAAATTGATGAAACAATATTATTTTTAATATACTATTAAATATAGACTATAGTTTACATTTTTTATTCACTCTTTGCATTGTTCAGTTCCATGGGTTTATTTTTTTTTTTCTTTTATTTTTGTCTTGGTAGCATATACACAAGTGAAAATTTTCCATTTTATCCACTTTCAATCATACAATGACACATTACTTACATGAACAATGTTGTGCCACATCACCACCATCCAGTTCCAAAACTTCCCATCACCCGAAACAGAAAATCTGTACCAATTAAGCATTAACTCCCTATTTCCTATCCCCACCTTGGCCCCTGGTAACCTAACCTGTATTCTAGTTTTTGACTCTATGAATTTGACTTCCAGGTACATCCAATGCTGTAGCATGCATCAGAACTTCATTCCTTTTTACAGCTGAATAATGTTTCACTGTATGTATATATGCCACAGTTTGTTTATTCATTCATCTGCTGATGGTCATTTGAGTTGCCTCCACCTTTTGTCAATCATGAATAATGCTGTTATGAAGACTGGTATGCAGATACCCATGTGAGCCCCTGCTTTCAATTCCTCTGGGTTATATGAAGAGTGGGACTGCTGGGTCATAGAGTAACCTGAGGAACCACAAATAGTGGGCTGCACCCCACTATTTTATCATTTTATATACCCACATGTACGAAAGTTCCTAATTCTCTACATCTCCAACACTTGGTATTTTTTAAATAGCCTTTCTAGTGGGTATAAAATGGCATCACATTGTGATTTTGATTTGCATTTCTCTAATGGCTTATAATGTTGACAATATTTTCAGGTGCTTTTTAGCCATTTGTATATCTCCTTTGGAGAAATGTTTATTCATGTCTTTTACTCATTTTTTAATTGGGCTGTCTGCCTTTTTGTTGTTGAGATGTAAGAGTCCTTTATGGATACTAGATATTAAGCCCTTATAAGATACGTTTCCAAATATTTCCTCCCATTAAATAGGGTTTTTTTTACTTTCATGGTTAAGTCCTTTTACTCACAAAAGTTTTTAAATCTGATGACATCCCATTTATCTATTTTTATTTTGTTGCATGTGATTTTGGTGTAAAGTCTAAGAAACCACTGCCTAACACAAGATCCTAAAGATATTTCCCTATGTTTTCTTCAAGGAGGTTATAGTTTTGGTTCTTACATTTAGGCCTTCAATTCATTTTGAGTTAATTTGTGTATATGGCATAAGATAGCAGTCCACCTTCATTCATGCGCATGTGGTTATCCAGTTTTCCCTGACTTTAGAAGAGACGATTCTTCCCCCATTCAGTGGACTTGGCAGCCTTGTTACAAATCAACTGGGCACTGATATGAGAGCTTATTTTTGAATGCTTATGCCACCATTAGTCTATATGTTTGTCCTTGTGCCAGAATCTTGCTGTTTTGATTATTGCAGCTTCATAAAGTTTTTAAATTAGGTAGTATGAGTCCTCCAAATTTGATGTTCTTTTTCAGGATGCTTGGGGCTTTTGGGGGCCCCTTACTCTTCCATATGAATTTGATATTGGCTTTCCATTTCTGCAAAGTAGGCTGCTGGACTTATATTGGGATTGCATTCAATCTGTAAATCACTCTGGGTAGGACTGACATCTTCAAAACATTTAGCCCTCAATCCATCAACTTGGAATGTCCTTCCATTTATTTCGGTCTTTAATTTCTTTCAACAATGTTTGGAGATTCATGGGTACAAGTCTTTCAGATCTTTGGCTAATTTGTTCCTAGCTATTTGATTATTTTAGTTGCTATTGTAAATGCACTTATTTCCTTAATTTCTTCCTCAGATTGTTCCTAACTAGTGTAAAGAAATACCATTGGTCTGTGAGTATTGATACTGTACTCTTCATATTTGCTGAATTCATCTATTAGCTCCAATAGCTTTTCTGTGTGTTTCTCAGGATTTTCTACATACAGAATCATGTCACCTACAAATAGGGAAAGTTTTATCACTTCCTTCACAATTTTATTTCTTTTTCTTGCCTAATTGCTTTGGCTAGAACTTCTAGTACAATGCTAAATAACAATGATGACATTGGGTATCCTTGTCTTGTTCCAGATCTGAGGGAAAGTTTTCAGTCTTTTACCATTAATTATGATGTAAGCTGTAGATTTTTTATGTATTCACTTTATCATGTTGAGCAAGTATTCTTCCATTCCTAGTTTGTTGTGTGTTTTTATCAAAAAGGATGCTGGATTTCATCAAATCCAACTGTTCTGTATCAGTTGAAATGATTGTGTGTTTTTCCTTCATTTTATTAATGTGGTATATTACATGAATTGATTTTCTTATGCTGAAGCACTCTTGCATAACTGGGATAAATCCCACTTGATCCAATGTATATGCTTTCAATGTACTGTTGGATTCGGTTTGCTTGTATTTTAATGAGGATTTCTGCATCGATATTTAGGGATAATGGTGTGTAACTTATTTTCTTGCAATATCTTTATCTGGCTCTGGTATTAGAGGGATGATGGCTTACAGAATGAGTTACGGAGTGTTCTCTCTTTTCCAATTTTTTGGAAGAGTCTGAGCAGGACTGTTGCTAATTCTTGAAATGTTTGGTAAAATTCACCTGTGAAGCCAACTCATCCTGGCCTTTTCTTTGTTGGGAGGCTTTTGATTACTGATTCAATCTCTATTAATTATTGTTCTGTTGAGATTTTCTATCTCTTTTTGAATCAGTGTCGGTGGTTTAGTGTTTCCAGAAATTTTTCTATTTCATCTAGATAATCTAATTTGTTAACATATAATTGTTTATAGTACTCTCTTATGATTCTTTTTTTATTTTTGTGGAGTTGATTATAAGTTCTCCTTATTCATTTCTGATTTTAGTTATTTGTGTCCTCTTTATGTATACTAGATATTAAAAGGGTTTTTCTTTGTCAGTTTAGCTAAAGGTTGTCAATTGCACTGATCTTTTTAAAGAAACAACTTTTGGTTATGTTGATTCTCTCCACTTTTAAAATTCTTGATTTCATTTATCTTTGTTCTGCCTAATTTTTTCCTTTCTTCTGTTCACTTTGGGTTCTGTTTGCTCTGGCTACAATTTTTCAATCTGAAAATACCAATTGGTGAGTTTTTTGAGCAACTGGAACTCTATTGACTGAGTGTATACATTAGTCTGGCAGTTTCTTATGACACTAAATAAATGCCTCCTGTTGGATCCAGCAATTTTACTCTAAGTTATTTCCTCAAGAGGAATGAAAGCACATGTCTAGACAAAGACATATATTTGAATGTATAAATCAGCTTTATTCATAATAGTAAAAAATAAAAACATATTAGGTTGACCACCAATCAGACAATGGCTAAACAAATTACGTTACATTCATACAAAGGAATACTACTTAGTGATAAAAAGAAATATCATTTTAATACATGCAACATTATGGACAAAACTGAAAAACACTATGCTAAGTGAAAACAGCCATAAAGAAAAGAATATATTCTATACTCGGATTCAGCAAACTTCTGAAAGGGCAAAGTAGGAAATATTTCAGGTTTTATGGGAAACATATAATCTGACACATGCTTTTCTGGTTGGTTTCTTAAAAAGGAAACAATAAAAATGTAAAAAAAACATTCTTAACTGCATAAGTTATACAAAAATAAGCCATGAACCAGATTCAGCCCATGGGCCACAGTTTAAAATCCCTGTTCACCCTGATTCCACTTAAATAAATGTTTTTAAAAATGTACAATTAATCTCTGCTATAAAAAAAATTACAGAATTTATTGCCTTTGGGAGAATAGGCATGAAAGAACTTTCTAGGTGATGGAAATAATCTGTATCTTGAGAGCTTTTTCGGCAACCCAGGTATATTTACTTGTCAAAACTTACCAAATGGTACACTTAAGATTTGTGCATTTCATTGCATATAAATTTATCAAAAAAAGTTACATAAACATCTGCTTAATTCCAGTTAATGACATGCATCTTGTAGTATCCATGGGGTATAGTGTACCGATGCCTGCTACTTACAAATGCATCAAAAAATAAGAGGTCTAGTGATAGCATAAATAGATAAGTAGATGTGCAATAAAGCAAATACAGCAAAAATCTAGGTGATTACATGGGTGATGGTCATAATTCTTTCAAATTTTCCATATATCTGAAACTTTTCGTAATTAAATGCTATGGGGGGGGAAACTGGAGAGAAAGTACAAACAAGTGAAGGAGGTCAGATATAAGACAACAGAGATGCAGAAAATCTGGAAAACAGTTGATGTCCCCTAATAAAGGCTGCCCCTATTCAATTATTGCCATGTAGATGTTAGACCTAACATTACCAAATTTTCTGAGTTTTCCTAGGACAGGTAGAAATCAAGATATTTTTATGAGATTTTTTGAAAAAAAAAGCATTAAGATTGGGGATCCATGGGTATCTAAGAGTAATACAATATTATTTTAGATTTCTTTATGGTGGCTGAGACACAATTATAAATGTGTCAGCAGAAGTATACACTGTGTACACTACACAAACACACATACACATCTTTAAAAAGAAAAGAGCAGAAACAAACACACTTATATTGTCCACATTATACTCCTTAGGTTAAAGATACTTGCCCATTTGAAATGTATCCTCTGAATGTAATTCTAAGATGGGTTTTGAAAGGGGAGGCTTGAATCTATGGGAAGATGGGAAAGAGGAAAAAGATGAGTCAAGTAGCTCATTAACTGCAAGAACAGACACCCTCTAAGAAAACTGACAAATATACACTGTTACTGTTCAAAATCAAAAGCAGCTTTAAAAAGCCTTTGATTAATTACAGTTAGCCTTACACAGTGGATTCAGAAGGTCTCAGGTTAGGTCAGCTAAGGATTATACTCATCACTGAACATCAAATCAAAAACTGATCATGAAGTAGCTAAACTTAGAAATAAAGATAGTTTAGCAAGAATTTTCCAAATATTCAGTGTTTTTCAGGGTTTCTATAGTTCTTGTCTTTGCTCAAATTTTTTAAGATCACTGTTATTTCTCATGGATAGCAAAACACTGACTCTTACAAACCTAAATTTCACAAACATTTACCTGATACACTCCCTAATCCAGAATATACAAAAAATTAGAAATCAGAGAGGCAATTTCAGTGTTCCAACATTGATAAACTAATGCCAATCTGTGTTTTACCCGGGAAACCACATTTAGGGTTAATTTAGAGCCCCTTTATTCTTATTTCATTCAGAGTTCTAACAAGGTTAATAAAACTTTGCAGTTCCCAGAGCATCAGAATTGCCATATATCATCTAAATCATATTTTATATCAGAAAAGGGAAAAAAAAAAACATTTTTATTGGACAAACTAGAAATAAATCCTGAAAACTACCTCTAGTTGGTGAGGACTGGACAATTCTAAAAGACAAGCTGAAATTTTTATGGATAGCGAATTTTTTTAAATGGAATAATTAGGTATTTTATGTTAATGATTAATTTTATAAAGGGGAGGGAGTGTGGGTTATAACTATTGAGTAACCCTGACCTCAGGCTTGGAATCAGGGTTTCGCCACTCCTCCTCTGTCTAGCTATGTGACCTCCAGCAAATTAACTTCATTAATTTAAGCCGTAGTTTCCTCAACTGTAAAAAGGAGGTAATTAACAGTATTTATTTCAAGGGTCTGCTGTGAACACCGAATGAGACAGTCTCAGGGAAGCACTTAACACAGTGTTAGGCAAAGAAAAGCTCTTAGCAAAGATTAGCAAACCTGTGGTCTACAAATTTGGACTTGAAAACTGGACTCAGACCCCCAGAATATCCCCAGTATGATAAATAATTAATGTCATTCTTCCATTCATTTCTTCTTATAAAAAAGTATTTCCTGCACATCAGTCTGTATTAGTTACATTTCTATGTCCTGGAGATAAAATAGCAAACAATATACCCCAAAATTCAAATTACTAAAATACTAAACGCCATTTTATAAATGTTCAATGTAATTACATTGATGGATAGAAGAGTCATGAAGGGAGGTATATTCAGTTTGAAGGACTGCAAGACAAGCAAAAACGAGGGGACCAGAGCAAGAGAGAAAGTCAGGAGTTGGGGTCAAAGGAAAGCAGTGCTCTAACATTAGGTCTATAGCATCAAATATGCCACCTACTGAGAATTCTGAATTCTACCTGCCTCTTTTTCTTCCAACCAAAGCCACTAACTTACTTGATGTTGTGTAGCTTTCTTGTGACTATCATTGGAAAGTCAACTTCAAAATATTTACTTGGGAGAAGATTTTCATCCTGGGGGAAAACAAAGAATAGTTTTTATAATTATGTATTAACTCAGGCATATACTAGTTGCATATGATACGCCAAGCACTACACATCTAAGAGCTATGAGGAAATCAAGGATTTTAAATCAGGGAAAGGATACAGTCAGAAATTTATTTTCCATGTTACTTCGGTCTCAGCATAGTGAATGGATGCAGGAAAAACACAGGCCACTATAGTCATCCCTTCAAGGTGAATGGGGAGCTTAAACCAGGGGAGTTGCAGCTGGGTTGGAGAGAGGGAGGAGTTAGGAGGTGCTTTGGAAGTAAGAAATTCAGGGTACTTCTCCAAAAACAGCCTGAGACCTGTTAGAGAAGGACAGGTTATCAATGTAGTGGGATTTGACCAGCATTTGGGGGATGAAATAGAATAAAATGATATTGTCAGTAAGAACCAAAATGTGGTAGAGTTTAGAGGTATTTGGGGAGGTACTTTTTCTGTCATAGTGAATCACAGCAGAGGTAAACACCAGGCACTCTGGATTCAGAGGGTTAGGATTCAAATCTAGGCTCTACCACTGATTCGCTATGAGGCCTTATAAAAGTCACTAGATGCTTTGTGTGAAGGTTTCCTCATCTGAAAAGTGGAGAAAATGACAACCCCTCATTGTTGTGAGGTTCCATGCCTGATACATATGTGGCACTTAAAATGGGGACTGCCCTTAGAAAGGCCATGTGTGTCTTTATTATTGGTATATATCCATCTACAGACAGAGGTACTTATCTTTCGGTTTTGGTTCGTGAAGTAACACTTATTTTCTATTGAGGGCTGCAGTGAAAAAAGTGTGACCACCCACCAAAATCATACACCCATGTATACCCATGCACACACACACCCATACATAGCCCTGCTTTCCCTAGTTCATTTAGTGGCTATAACATGTACGCGATCACCCACTTGTACACATATTACCATTCTCTGTCTCCTCCTCATTGTCCAATCAATTGCTCAGCCCTGATGACTCTTCTTCTGGAAACTACTACTCTTTCTCAGTGCTGTCACCTCCTACTGAGACTATAACAACAGGCCTTTCTGATTTCTCCCAACTGTCTACTACACGTTGCCTCAGCTTCTCTTCAACCTTCTAAACACTTAGCAAAAAACAAGTGTATTCTATGTAACCTGGCCTATCATTCTGGCATCTTCCCCTGGTACTCTTTTGAAAAGCTCCTAGTCCCACATCCCCCCATCTGCATTTACATTTCTCAAATTACAGAAATAATTAAAAAGAAAGAAAATTGCTGATATCCAAAACTTGGTGATGATTTGTTTGATGTAGATTAGTCCAAAGGAGAAAGAGGGTTCAAGGATGACACCTTGCTTCTGATTTGAGAAAATGGGCAGTTGTGCTGATAGTAATAACAAATGGTGAACAAGTATGGGGGGTAGATGATTTGGTAGGGATGCCCCAAAGTCAGCATGTGGAAGCAGGAATCATGAGCAACCATTCCCTATTAGGAAGCTGATCCTTAAGTGCAAGCATTAGGGTGTGACATCCATCTACTTCCACCCAAAACTGAGATTGGTATTTAGTTAAAACCCCAGGAGATCTAGACTGGGGTTGATTAAAAAAATAAGAGATTCTTGAATATTAGAGGATACCTAGAGTCTATGACTCCTAGCTGTTCATGTTTAGAGTTCCAACATACACCTGTCTATCTGCAGAGGAAGGAATTCAGAAAGTTTTGGAGAATAAGTTTAGAAGATACACAGAAATAACTTTTACTATGAAATTCTACAACAGCTTTTAATTACTGTAATTTAAGTTAAGTACAGTCTAAGATTCTAGAAGACAATGAGAATAATTAAAAGAAAATGATGGCGGGCGGGCCACGGTGGCTCAGCAGGTAAGAATGCTTGCCTGCCATGCCCGAGGACCTGGGTTCGATTCCCAGTGCCTGCCCATGTAAAAAAAAAAAAAAAAAAGAAATGATGGCAGGATAGCATAGTAACCAACATCTTATTCAGGAGTTCTTACTTTTCAAAGAGTTTTTCGGTTCATTTGCTCTTCTAAGAATTATGAATAAGAGGTCTCATGGAAGAAATTCTTCTGAAAAGCATGTCTGGGATTTTAAGACATAGCCTCTTTCTCAAAGCTGAGAAAATAACTCGGACAAGTGATGCCTGACATTTTTATACTGTGATTTTCTACAGCCTTCTGGATATTCAAATCTCACATAACAATAACTTGGGCAAATAAGTCACATGTCACTAGGAGGCACAGAAGACAACCCAGACTGTGTATCACTCTATGAGGGCATAGCTCAGACTCAAAAGGAACACAACATCACTGACTGCTTCCCCTATGGCCAAGGGTGTAGGTGGATCCATTGAGAAAACAGAATCCAGTAGAAACCAAGATACGGGGGCCTCTTAAAGGGTTTCATTCACCATTTATTATTCCTCATGAAAATGTAGACTTCTTTTAGCCCTATTCCTGCTGTTGCCTGAATGTTGAAGTTTTCAATTATCCAAAGAGTCTTGAACCCCTGAACTGGTATAAAAGGAACTCACAGAGCAGTGGCAGCATGGGGCCTCTGATTCATAGCTAAGCCTTTGCTAATGCAACCAGGGGACCATCCCAGCTGGAAGTTGGTGACTGATAAGTCCCATGGACAAGGTTTTCCTTATTCTTTTATAGAAACATTTATCTCCAAAACGGGGATAAGGAAACTTTTATTTCTTAAAAGAGCCAAGCAGTAAATATTTCAGGCTTTGAAGATCAGATGGTTTCTGTGGCAACTATTCAAGTCTGCTACTATAGTAGAAAAGTAGCCACAGACAAAACATAAATGAATGGGCATAGCTGTTTCCAATAAAACGCTATTATCAAAAATATACAGTGGGCCAGATTTGGCCCGTGGCCCATGGTTTGCAGATGGCTGCTCTAAAAGAGCAAAGAAAAATAGCTTTAAAAAAGAAAAGAGGGATTTTCAACCAAAAAAACACTTCGGACCAATATAATCATCAAACAAAAGAAAAAATATTCCATAAGAATATTCAGACATTGTGCCATTCGCTTTCCTTTCTAAGTGACAAGCTTTTTCTTAGAAGGGGCACCTAAACCTCCAGGTGCCTGCTCAGAAACAAAAAATTATGTCCATTAATTATTAATCCCACCTACAAGACAGGGGGTAAAAAAGCTATAGAGTCAAAGGTTCTCAAGTCAAATGGGGGATATCTTGAGGGTCTCTGTTAACAATGACATAATACATTCTATTTTACTGTAGTTTCAGTTTCTTACACCATGCTATGAACACTCCAATACAAAGAACATTAGACCAACAAAAAAAAAAATGACCATCCCTGAATAACCATAGGGGATGTGTATAGAAGAAAGATGAAGGAATCTGGAGTTTGATAAAATAGGTTCCAATGTCTGTTCCACATTCAAATATCATTGGCTATACAATCTCAGGGAAGACAAGACCTCTTACAGCCCACTTTCTCCATTTGGGTAAACCCCCTTACAGAGCTATCATGGTTTTTTTTATCAGGCCATGCATGTAAAAGCACTTCTTAAATATTAGTTATCTTATCCTGAATAAAGAATACAGAATCCAACAATACCAACACTATGTTGAGGACACTTATTTCTTGAGTAAGAAAAAAAGGTAGCAGGCACTTGTGACCACAGACCTTCTTATCAGGTGAGGTGATTAGGGGCAAAATAGATAGGCAAGTTTATGCCAGTACACTCTAATTTATCTTGGTCCATGTCTGGAAGAAATCCAAGGAAATGCACGTATCCATCACTGCCATGTGTACAACCTGATTAAAGAACCAAGTAAATCTACACAAACCTACAAAAACAGAAATGCAATCAATGAGGTTCTAGTAGGGAAAAGGTTCAGTAGTAAAAACCAAGCCCAGGAGTAAAAGACCAGAGCATTAGTCCTGGCTCTGCCACTAACTATATCTAAGTGTTTTACCCTATAAGGGAGTATAATCATGGCTGCTCTTGATTCCTAATGGGGAAGTTATGAGACCAAATCAGAAAATTGCTACAAAATGGTTGTGCATTGTATTACTATCACCCAGCCTTGCAAATCCCCCAATTTTACCTACAACACAATTAGCAGACAAGAAAATCTTGGTTACTCTGAAAATTACAAATACGTGTACTTTGTCTCAGCAATTCCACTGGTGGAATTTTTCCTCCTAATAAATTTCTACACATGCAAAGGGAAATGAATACAAGGATATTTATTATAATCCTATTTGTAATAACAAATGATTTGAAACAATGCATATTCCCATTAACAGGGCAATGGGGAAATAAAGTATGGTACTGATGATGTCACAGGGACAGAAGACTAGGTAGACGAGAACAGGGGTGAAACACAGGCTGTTTGTAAAGAGCATATCTTTAATATACATTTAACCAAATGAACATCTTCAAAACATTAAAATTTTTAAAAACTAGGGAAAGGAGGGGGAATTTCATTTACCTTTAATTTCCAGAAGGTGGTATCCATCCCAGCCCCAAGGTTCAGAATTTGACATTGACATTCCGTCCTTCGTAGAAATGCCTTTATAAGCTGACTGACACCATGGACTCGGGCAAAATATCCTAAAAGAGGGCCAGAGAAACTAGTTATTATCACTCAATAAGGACAAAATTAACTGCGACAAAACCCAGCACATAAGAAGGGCAAAACAGAACATCATTTCTTCTTCAGTGTCAAAGATCCATCTCTAGGTTTTATGGGTAAATTAGCAGCTTTCAAGTTCTCTTCCTTTTTATAAAGCCACCTGAACCAGAGTAAGAACACTCTTACTTTGGAATTAACTACATAACTTTAAAAAAGAATCTAAGAAAACTAAAATATCCTCCAAGCTTAGTTATGAAAGGCAATTTTTAAATATCAAAACATTTGATCCAAATGCCTTTCTTGGAAATGTGATTTTTACAGCTACAAAGAAAGGTACTCAGCACTCTGGTAAGATGCAAAATTTTGAGATCACATGGGAAATGAAATATAAGGTCAGAAACTGGGCAGGTAATGGTAAAGCAAAGAGAGCCATATTTGTTGGTGTTCCTTTCATTTCCACTTTGAGTATGTTAGAGTCTCTATGTAAAATGGCATCTCAGACTGGAGGGGGCACAAGCAAATGGATGTCTAATAAAATTACTTGTTAAGCTCGGAGGTGGCAAGTTGGGGAAAAGGAGATAGAAAATAAAGAAGGATGGAAAGAAAATAAAGTCTGTGTGTTCAAAGATTGAGCCAGAACAATTGTTACCAGTAGGTGACTATTTTAAGAACATTTTTACTTCTCAATTGAAAGATTTTAATGTTTTTCACTTATCATTGTAAAACCAAGGACAATTTTATAAGTTTCTGTACGTAGATGTTATAGTAGGGCAAACTTTCTTTTTTTTAAATTAGCAAAGTTGTAACTTTACAGGAAAAACATGAAAAAATACAGGGTTCTCATATAGTCCTCTATTATTAACACCTTGCATTAGTGTTACACATTTGCTATAATGGATAAAAGAAAAATATTATAATTGTACTATTAACTGTAGTTTATTGTTTACATTAGGGTTCCCTGTTTGTGTTGTGGGCTTAAAAAAATTTTTATTCATGGAACATACATAAATTTTCCCTTTTGGCCATATTTAAATATATAATTCAGTGATGTTAATTACATTCACAATATAGTGCTATCATTATCACCATCCATTATCAAAACTTTCCCACCACCCCAAACAGAAACTTTGTATATTCTAAGCATCAAATTAAGGGGAGCATTTACAAACACTTATATTGCAATTTAACAGAATAATTTAACAGCATAAGCCTGATGTATCTAGTAATTTGCACTTGTGTTTGCTATGTCTTTTTCATTTTAATGTTCTAGTCAATCTTTTTTATTATTTATTACAGAAATGCCATCCATATTGGAAGGGATACTGGAAAAGAAA
Organism: Tamandua tetradactyla; assembly: GCF_023851605.1. Classification (NCBI taxonomy): domain Eukaryota; kingdom Metazoa; phylum Chordata; class Mammalia; order Pilosa; family Myrmecophagidae; genus Tamandua; species Tamandua tetradactyla. Next base: position 28,340,091 of record NC_135349.1, read on the forward strand.
AAGATCCCTCAGCACAAATTATAAGGAAGCATTCTCCTATTGGGTTGCAGGTCACCAATCTAGAGATTCAAATCCAGGGACAGGAAGAAGGAAGGAAGGAAGGCTGACATGCAGCCAGAGGGACCCAACCAGTCCTCCTAGCCGGACCCTGTCCTCTGTGGCGTTTGTCAGGACATTGTGCCTCAAGTGAGGAATTATGGCCTTTACCCAGGTTTCACCCAAACTCACTGATTCCAGATTCACCCTCAGCTCAAATTCAATACCATATCCTTATTTTGTGGAACCACCACCTTAAATTTTCTTTGCATTTCTTATAGAACTTATCCACAGGACCCACCTTTAGGGCCAGGATTCTTGGCACACACAAGAAATATGGTTATGGTCAATTTCTCAAACTGGGTGAGAAACATCTTTCTCATGTCTAGAATACTTTGACTTCCTGGAAGGAAATTACTGCACATTGTAATTAATAGTGTAATTAACTCTATAATCAGGCAACAATAATTAATTTCTGACATGAACTAGTTCATAATAAAAAATGTATGGCTTTTAGAAATATGAAAATGATGTTCAACCTCACTCATTATGAAATAAAATGATAATAAGATGGTATCTTCATCTATGAGATTAACAAAGATTAAAATGTTTAATATTACACTATACTGGTAAGAATGTTGGGAAATAATATTTTCATATATTATTGGAAAGAGTACACACTGGAATGCACTTTTTTAAGAATGAATACCAAAACCTCAGGCTTCTTGGCTGATGAGGAAATAATGGGATAGAGATGAGAGGAGTGTCACTTGCCTCTGTTAATTTCTGGAGCCTTCCTCTCTTTAGACAGTCTCACAAAATGTTGGATGTAAGGATCATGCCAGTAGCCAAGGCTTACAGCAAACCTGTAAGGGATGAAAAATGAAGTAGATGAGTAGGAATTAGTAGATTCAGGCTAAGGCAGCGTTCTCAAGTTCCCTGGTAGCAGGTCAAGAGTCCAAAGGAATACCATCTAGCTGAAAAGGCCAACAAATTACATTCAGTGCTCCCATTACAAATGTAATGGAATTATTCATTTTTCTTTATATTTATGTTGCAAGGTCCATTATCAGGTTTCCAATTTGGTTATTTCTCACCGCTCTTTACTCATTTACCTAACTCCTTCCCTCAGCCCTAAACCTGAAATAATCTCATTTCATACTAAATAGAGCAGGCCACGATCATTCACTCAGTGAACTCATTGGTCAGGGCTAGTCACAGAACTCTACTCAACGAAAAGTTCTATGCCCAGAAGAAAGGAAACCCAGAAATATTTGACAAATATCATTAATTACTACCGAAGTATTTCTCCCTATTCTTGGGAGGTCATAGTGGAGGAAGCCAAGGACCAAATCAACAACTACTACTTCACAACTTAGAAAATGCAATGGTGGCCTAACTCTCTACCCCAGTCTAGACTACAGGGAGTTAAAATGTTTTAGTGTTCCATTTCTGGCAAATGAGGCTGGATTATATTTTCTGGCAACCATGAGTGGAAACAGGCTTAGGACAACTAAGTAGTCATGGAACCTGAATCCCTGAGGCCAGGCCAAGTGGCTGGAGTCTTGGAGCCTGCTCTACCTCTGAACCTCTGACTTATGAAAAAGTAAACTTTAAAACTAATAGGACCATGTGTTGGAAAGACTGTCTTTTCCCGTTGAGAACAAAACAAAACAAACAAACAAAAAAACTAATAGAATAGACCAAAATAGAAAATACCAGTGTGCATCGCAAAGTAAGGATTAAGACTGTTTTCTGAAACTTTTGTTTCAGTTGTATGTGGTAGCTTGATGGGAGGAGACAAGGGCAATTGAAAAATGGATTTTCTCACAGGTGGGGGGGGCAGAAAGTTTGATAGACACTGATTTCAAATAAATCATCTATTGCCATCTAGTGGCAAAAGTCACAACCACAGTTGAAGCAAGAACGGTAGAAGACTTGCTTACCTGCACGGCTGAGAACACTCACCCTGCAGACTGCAGAGTTGGAAAGGACCTTAGAAACTGCCTAGTTAGTGTGAGAATCCTTTCAACATTATCAAGCCATTGCTTGTCTACATTTGCAAAGAAATCACTGATTCAACTGCTAAGTAATTCTAATTGTTGAAAAGCTGATCAATTTGCGTCCCTCTAAGGACTCCTTGTTGGACTTACTACTGCCTTCTTGGATAGTAAAGAGCAGGTTCTATTGCTCTCAACTGTGCATTATCAGTAAATTTAATACTATTTATTCCTATTTATTCAGTCATCTGTTATTTATCTAGTGCCTACTGTGTGATAGGCACTGAGGAGGCAGTAGTAAATGAAACAGAGAAAGGTGAAGAACAAAGGAAATGAGAAGATTATGACAAATGAAGGACATGAATAGTAAAGGATCTACTTAAGGGAAGGTAAAAAGTGAAGGCCTCTGAAGAGGGGATTGCTGAGTTGGTCATGAAGAAAGTTGTGCAAGATGCACTGCAAATAATAGGATCAACAGATATAAAGCTCTGAGTGGGAACAGATTTGGAGTGTTCTATTATCAGAAAAAGGGCAACAGATGGAGAACAGTAAAAAAACAGGAGAGAAGAGCAGAGGAGGCTGAAGAGACAACTTGGCCAGGGCACACGGGGTCCTGCAGGAGTCTGTCTTGGCCTCAACAGCATACTAGATATGTTCAGTACAAAAAAGGTCATGAAATGCTGCAGCACATGATACAAATAAATCCAATCACCAATTTCCACTGATTCCTACTTCCTAATGTTTCTAACTTTCATCTCTTTCCATTCCTCAAAATGAGATGGCTTATTTGTGATTTCCATGCCACAATGTAAAAGGATCTCACTGGGGCGGGCCGCGGTGGCTCAGCGGGCAAGAGTGCTTGCCTGCCATGCCGGAGGACCTCGGTTCGATTCCCGGCCCCAGCCCATGTAAAAAACAAACAAACAAACAAAATATAATAAAACAAGAAAATGTTTAAAGATGTTTCTCTTCCTTCCTTCCTTCCATCCTTCCTTCCTTCTCTCTGTCTTTCCTTCCCTTCCTCCCTAAAAAAAAAAAAAAAAAAAAAAAGGATCTCACTGTTTTGCATATGAGAGTGGAGAAGTAAAAAAAGATTTACAACAGTGTTGGGAAGAAAGCAAGGAAAAGAGTGATAATGGGCACTACTGATAGGAGTTCTGAAGGGGAGGTGAGTGTTATGTTTCAGAATGTACAGATCATTAGAGATTAACTGAACTAATTATTTGTGTCATATAATGAAAATAGTAACCAGTCACTTAAATATGAACTAGAAGAACCAGACATGGAACCATGTTCAAGATACACCGTTAAAGAGAAAAAAACCAAATATATATGTAGTGTATATGTCCATAAATACATATGTGTCTATATTATGTGAAAATATTAATTATACCAATTAGTGCTAAATATTTAGTGCTAAATGTTCATACATTATATATAAATATTTATATTTTTTACACTAAACACATGCTATATTTCATCATATCTAAGGCATCATCAATTATAAGATGTACTTCCACAAAAAAAAATATAGCCAATTAAATTAACTTCATGCTTTTTCTTGTCACTTAGGATTTTAATTTTGTGGTTATTGAAAAAGTTCTGTTGGAGTTATTTAGAAGTTATCATATATCTCTCTTGTACATGCATAAAAAGGAAAAGGTGAGTGAAATAAACCGGATGTGTTCATTTTTAGGAAGTCTGTAAGTTTTCTTGGTAATATCAACCTATCAACCTTGTGCCATCAAGAGTGTTGGTGAAATGGTATTTCTTAAGAGATCTCCACCATCGTCTCTAAGATTTTCTCCTAAGCCACTTACCCTCATTCTGTGAATTTTAATACTGGTTCTTTCCGGAGCTCATCAGTAGGTATCAATGGGAGTTTTTTAAATAGCAATCAGGATTTGGGTTTCTTCTTCAAATGGCCCTTAAATGCACATGGATTAAAGTAGTCAGGAGGTAAGGTTCTACCTGTCCAGCCATGCCAACAGGAATAACAACCACATCCACACATGCACAGGTAATAACAACCATACGCAACTGACAGCCTCTGAACGACAAACTGAAACAAAATCACATGTGATTTTAAAGAAGTTAAAATGCAAGAACAGGTGTGTTATAAGAGAAACAATTCATTTGGATGTCATAAAGAAAAAGGCAAATATTAAACTAGGAAAAATACCTGTGTTGTCATAAAGAACTACTATCCTTACAACATAAAGTACTCTCATAAATTAATAAGAAAAAATATAATACCCAAGAAGAAAAATACATACCAAGGACAAAAATGGGCAAATCACAAATGAACACACTGATCAATGAACTCACAAAAATCTCAGCCTCAACAATAACACAAAAATACAAATGAAAGCAAAAGGAGAGATTGACATATCCCCTAGAAATCGATAACAAAACCTGGCACTGGAGAAGAACAAGGAAGAGGGCACTTGAACACTGCCACAGGAACTGTGGACTGGTATAAGCATGTTCATATGCACTTTGGCAACAGGCAAAAAAGACAAAAACATGCACACACAAGGACCCAGTCCTAAGATTTATCCTAAGGAAATAATCAAGAATGAATAAAAAATTTTTCTATAAGAACACTGAACTACAGAGTTATAATATCAAGTGACAAAGCAGTCTACACACGTATTTGTGTAGCATGTTCGAATAATGTTATATGTACTCACGTACCCAGAAAAAAAACAAGACTGCCCTGAGGGCATACCAACATTTTAACTGTCGCTGTCTGTGGACCACAGCATGTGTATCTAGTTAGATACACATTAGATCCTTTGTATTTGTACATCCTAAGTCATGCTCAAAACCTATGCTCAAAGAATAAAAAATCTCAGATTTGGAAAGACCTTCAAGATTTTCTCAGTCTTCATTCAATCTATCGTTGCTTTCAGAATTTCCATGACATTCATTTACCATCTGCTTAATTTAACATGTTAAATCAATTCACTTTTAAAACATATATACACAGGTGTGATATGCTAGCTAATATTTTCTTTTTACACAATACTGTAATAAATCTCTAACTATTAAAACTTAAAACATCTATCCATGTGTTGCATAAAATCATTATACATAACTCCCATGTGAAACAGTAATGTGGTCCAACCAGAACAGTTTCTTTCCATCAAGAAACATTTATTTCGTGGGACCTATTTGCATAAGTGTCAACTGCAGCAATGGGTCTGTCATTTAAAAGATGTGAAATCCCCTCCAACAGATATTTCCTCATCTGAAGCTTCAGAGAATGGAAAAGGGCCCCTGCTCTGTGTTTTGACCCCACCAGATTGAGGATGGAGGCTACATCTCAATTATTTCTTTAATCAACATTCTCTGAGTGCTTGCTATGAACCAGGAATAATTCTGAATACCTGACAAACATGAACATATAATCCTTATAACAATCCTATGAGGGAGGTGTTACTTTCCAGATATATGTCAGAGTATCTTAACTGTGGACCTTGTAGGGAAAATTCAATTGCTTTTCAAAGGTATTCACCTGAATTTAGAGATACATCCCCCAGCCTCTGCCATCAATACTTTAGTTGCTTAAATGCTAAGTGTGCGTATTTCTGTATCTATATTGCAAAAGTTTTATTTTTATTTTCTATTGTTTTTATTCTTGGTTTATAAATGGAAGTCAGGAAGCAAAGTCTGAAGGGCAATGATTAATAAGACACAATGTACCTAAAAAAATTTAGTTTTGTTTCGCTTCCTGGGAGCTCTGTCGATTTTCTAAGATCTGCCAGGCTTTAAGAGTTGAATCAACTAAAAAACGTGGTCTCAATAACTAGATGACTAAAATTCACCCCCAAAGATTACTGGTACTGCCTTCTGGCCTCATGTAACATCAAATAACTTTATAAAGATTAACGGCATCTAAAATTTACCGTCTCTGCTGGAAAATCATTGGATATTTGGCAAGGCATCAATGGAAAAGATATTAACAAGAGGATGAAATAATAGAAGAATCTGATTAGGAAAGGTCCCTTGTACAATGTGCCATACCTAACATTAACAAAAAACCAGTTGATAAAGAATCAGTGATGAGATGCCATGGACCTAAATGATGGTAAGGTACTTCTGGAAAACATAAGGTTAAGAATATGTATCATGAGTATTTTCTCCCAATCTGTGCCTTGCATATTCATTTTCTTAATGTATTATGCTCCCTTTGTACTTGATGTTTTTTTGTGTATTACGTAGAAAAAATTTGTCTACCCCAAGGTTGCAAAAATACTCTCCAATGTTTTCTGTCAAAAGTTTTATGGTTCTAGCTTTTTTATGTTGTCTATGATCCATCTCAGACTAATCTGTGTGGACGGTCGCTTTATTTTTTGTTTTTACGTTTGAATATCCAATTGAACCAGAATACCGGTAATAAAAGAGCTTCCGCTCCCTCATTGAGTTCACCTGGCCCTCAGGGCAAAAATTAACTGATAACAGACACATGTGTTTATTACTGGACTATGTATTCTGTTTCATTGAACTATCTTTAGGTCAAGACCACACTGTTTTGATTACCAAAAGTCTTAAAACTAAGTAGTTTTAAAAAATAAGTAATGTAAGTCCTCCAACTCTGTTCTTCTTATGACGACTGTTTTGGCTATTCTAAATCCTCTGCATTTGTATATACATTTTGGATCAACTTGTTAATTAAATAAAAAAAAAAAAAAAAGCCTGCTAGGGTCTCCAGCATGGTGGGCGAGAACTCTGCCTATTGAGCCACCATGACCCACCCTGCCAGGATTTTGATTAGTATTAAACTGACTCTATGCATCAATTGGGGGAGAACAGAAATCTTAAAAACATCAAGCCTTTTAATCTGTAAATAAGGGTAACTTTTAGAACTTAAGTTTTCTTTAACTTCTCTCATTAATATTGTATAGTTCTCTGTGTAAAGGTGTTTCATTAGATTTATTCCTAGATATTTGATGTTTTTGAGGCTACTGTAAATGACACGTTAAAACTTCATTTATATATATATTTAATAATATTTCTATCTGACAAAGGAATCCAACCCAGTGTATACAACTAAATCCTACAAATCCATAACAAAAGACAATTTTAAAATGGGCAAATGGGCAAAAGACTTGAACAAAGAGTTCACAAACGAAGACAGAGGAATGGTCAATAGTCATATGAAGAGACTGTCCACATCATTAGTCAGCAGGGAAATGCAAATTAAAACCATAATGATATGCTATTTTACACCCACTGCCAATACCATATGTTAAGGGTGTGGATAAATTGGAGTTCTGATATGTTGCTGGTGGAAAGTGTAAATTGATAAACTACACACTGGTTGCTGAGATGAAGGGATGACATGAAAGTAATTTCTGGAGTTTCAGATATATTTTATATCTTATTTTGGGTGGTTATAAACAGTTATACACAATTGCCAAAACTCATCATTACTAATTAAGACCTGAGCTTTTTATTGCATGTTAGATTACCCATATCTTCTATTCCTCTCTCTGTAAGTTAGAAATAGCTTGAAAATTCTGGATGATATGGAACTGATTAGGCAAGAAAGGTGGAAAAGCATTCTGAGCAGGGAGAAGAACATGCTCAAAGGCCCCAAAGAAGGAATGAAGGAATAGAGAACACGTGAAGAACTGAAGGATTATGCTGCTGCAGCCGAGGGAAGGGAAAGGTCATGTGAAGTGAGGCTGAAGAAGTACGATAAAACAGGTTGCATTGTGTAGCCCACAAAGGGAACTTTAGTTTTTCGAAAAGTAACAGGAAGCCAGTAAAATAGGGAGTGACATGAGGAAATATGACTTTACAAAACCCTGGCTTTAGTGGGAAATATGGACTATGGGGAGGTTAAGACTGGATGGGAAAGCCACTGGCAGAATAGTATTACAGCTCAGGTCACACATGATTTTAACTTGGTCTAGGATGGCAGAGGTAAAAGTGGAAAAAAAGAGGTAGATTCAAAAGATACTCAGAAGATAAAACTCACAGTTTTGGGTGACTGATCCCATAAGAGGGCATTTTAAGGTGAATCCTTTTTAAATTGTGAAATGAATGAAGAATGTCACCATGCACTGAGTTGGGGTAGAGGAAGGCAAAAGGAGGTCTTAAGCATAGTTTTGAAAATAATGAATTTGAGATAATTTGTCATTGAGACAATGACAGAGAAAGGAGAGGTATCTGCCCAAGATTTATGCAAGGAATCCCTTATTTAATAACAAGACTTACTGACAAAATTTTAAAGTTTAATATGCTACAGTGAACATGCAAACCACAATATTATAGAAGAAAGGCAGTGAGCCTTGCAAAATGTATAAAAACATTATTTATGGATTGTCACAAGATCTTTGTATATTTATTGAAGAGAAAAATAAATGTACATTCATTTCGCTGAATATACACTTCCTGCAAAAATGTATATATATTTTAATATACAAAATGCAAAATGCTTTGCTGAATGCACCCAGATGGCTAATATGCCTAGTGTGTACAGCCCAGGAAGTGCCCAAAAGATTCTCATCCGTGGGTTTGGAGTAGGCTCTGCATACCTGTAGTTTTTCTTGAAAAGCTCCACTACTTAGATTCTTTACTGTTCCAAACCAAATTTTCTCTGCAATGCTTAGTTGTTGGTAGACAGAGAGAGAATGAAAAACTGAGGCAGAAAAGAGCTGAAAATATAAAACTATCAAGCAGAGAGTCAAGGAAAGGCATGTTCTAGTTATAATATTTCTATATATATCTGTGTGTCTGAATAGTGGTATAACCAATTTACTTTTTCTATGTAAGTAAAAAGCAGTCAATATTAGACATGTTTCAATATTAGAAAATTTCTAATTCAGTAGTGTTATAGAAATGCAGCAGTATATAGTTCATGCATTTATTTGGTCTATATCAACTGAAATCTGAAAAGAAGTAAAATTGAGTGTAACCCATTTAAGTTCACAATTTTCAAGCCTTAGTCTTTATGTATTTATCTATTTAAACCACCACCAATCACACCTATATATGCGAGATACTAGTCTACATGCTTCAGTAACGGCAAATATAATTTAATCTTCTCATTTGCCCAACGAGACAGGTAATATTATTATCCCCATTCTACAGATTAGGAATGTGAGACACATAATTGTTTAATAACTTGCTCAAATTTAAACAACTACTAAATGTCAGAGCCTGAATCAGTTGACAGAAAGTCTGGAAACAGAGCCCATGTTCTGAATCACTATTCTTTGTTTCCAGGAACCCAAAAAAGGTAATAGGGACGCTTATAAAGAACTATATTCTGGGTTAATTTAAAGCTTTGGTTTTCTCCATTCTACAGTCCCTATATGGTCTTGGCCTACTTTTCAGTCTTTAGGACATTCTTTCAGTTCTTCTAAAAGTTCACTCTCTTCCTTGCTGTATCCCCTGCCTGAACACTTTTCTACACCCCTCTCTTTTTAGCCTTTTATTCTCAGTAAACAGTATTACACAGATTGTAAGCTCTATTGACACCGTGCTTCTTTTAAACTATCTACAATGTAATTAGGTATTCTATGGGTAATTACTGGCTTCCTGTCTGTGTTTTCCAAGTAGACAGTGAGTTACTGTAGCTCAGAATACCATGTCTGTCTTGTTCATCATGGATTCCCAGTCACTGAATCCCCTGCAGCCCGCATAAAGGAAGGGCCTGGCACAAAGTTAAGTTCTCAATAATCTTGCTGAATAAATGAAGGAGGGACTACACTCAAACTTCATGTTTTCTCTGTCCGACACACACCCCACGCTACCACACTCTAAAAGTGGAGACCCCTGTAGCTAACCGGCAAGAGTTCTGGAAATAGAAGCCTCAGTGTGTTACTGGCTTGGCAAATAATTTTGTGGCCCTGAACAAGTCATTTCCCTAGTTTCAGGTACACAATGGGGATCATGACAACCCTAAATGGAATGTAACCTATAAAAGAGAGAGAGCCTGCACGTCCTTCTCATATCTCATCACAACTGTAATTATTTGCTTCATGTCTGCCTTTCCAGCAAAGCTCGAAGAAGGCCAAGACCACGTCTACCTGGTTCAGCGCTATTTTCCCAATCACAGAATTCCCAGGTATGCAACTGTGCATGACACACAGCAGCCGTTTTGGTAATTACAAGTTAAATGGATGAACCCTTGCTCTGTGTACTCCATAGGGGTGAAGCGAGGATAGCACGGGCTGACGGGTGTATTATTTCTTTTGGCATCAGAGCGTGGGCTCCCTCCCTCACAAGTCCCAGCCCAGAGATACCGGCCCTGAACTCCGCGCCCAGCAGGCACCTCTTGCACAGAGAAGCATCTTCGCAGGTGCCGCGCACGCCCTCGTCGACGGCGTCGCAGCTCGTGGTGGTTGAAGAGCAGGAGATCGCAGCCCCTCTCAGACTAGCGGCCATGGGCGTGGCGATTCCGGGGTGCTGTGCCCACCAGGGACATGGAAACCGGGTCAACAGGCGGCAGAAGAAATAGAGAGCCACAGGCGAAGATAAAACAGGAGGACAGGGAACCACTCGGCTCAGCTGGCGCCGCGCAGTGACACCGCCCACGACGGCTGCGTCAGCGACCTTCCTGTTTATTGGAACCTCTGTGAGAGCGCTCATTGGTCAATTTCCCTGACCCTCATTTAGATCAAGTGTTCATTGGAGAACTCCATTAGTCTCACCCATGCAATCCGGAAGTTCTCTCTGGGAGAAAGAAAGCAATTTGAAGGGAGGGGGCCGCAGTGCGTTCTGGGAATTGTAGTTTCGGTTGCTTTGGGAGACCACCAAGTTTCTTGTTGCAGGTAGCAACGTATTATGACTATAATATTTTAACTCGGGGTGGAAGAGCTAGTAGGATCTGCAGCACTGGGACGAAGGGCAGAGAACCCAGCCGGAACAAACAAGTATCAGTTATTCTCAGCCGGGTTTCAGGCTCAAGAACAATTTAAATATTTTTTGAGCAAACACTTCGGCCTAGGCACTATAATAAGGGTTTTGTACACATAATCTCCTTTATAAGGTAGGAATCATTGACCCAATTTCACAGATGAGTAGCCAGTGTAAAAAGGTTAATTGCTCAAGACTAGACATCTAGGAAGTGGCAGAACCAGGAGAATCTACCCAGATACATTTATAAGGATTTAAAATGCTATGAAAATGGCAAACCCACTTAATGTACCTCCAGAGTCTGTGATGGTGTTAGCGGGGAAACCCGGACCTGAGCAGGGCTTCCTCGTAGGTGCCATTGACAAAAGAGTCAACCACCGAGGTAAAGTAAGAAACTTTATTATTTGGGTCTGCAGAGGTAAGGAGCCAGGGATTAGTTTAGAGCTGCAATCCACTGACTCCCCGAGCTAATTTCTAAGTCCCGTTTTACACCACATTACTTTACCTCCTCCCAGCTCATCGCTTATTTGCTTATCACTCTATCTTTTACGCAAATACATAAGCGTGTTAAAAAAATGGCATCTAAACTCCTCCTGCAGACTGGAAATTTACTATTATAATAAGCCAAAGTTTATCTTAGAACAGATTAGTCCTTTCTATGCTTGCTCCGAAGTCTGGTTCAAACCGGGCTTGCAGCTATAGTTCTTGATCATGATACCCTGACTGTGGCTCCCAAATGCTGAAGGCTGTTTTTGACTTGTTTTACCATCCTCGGCTTTGGCTGGCTGAATAAAGAGAATTCAACATTGTTAATTTGGGTGGGAGAGGGACCATTGGCCTCATCATGTTTGTTTGTTTGTTTGTTTGTATGCTGTATGGCGGGGTCACATTTCATTATTTTTCCATATGGGTATCCTGCAGCACGATTTTTTATTTATTTATTTTTGTTTGTTTGTTTGTTTTGTAGAAAGTGCATTGACAGGGAATCAAATCAGGTTGTCTGCGTGGCAGGCAAGAATTCTACCACTGAAATACCCTTGCACCCCCTCACATGGGTTTTGATGGCCTAAATGGTACCTACTAAGTTGTGTTGCTCCAGAGGTAGGAAGGTAACTGGACGTGGTGCACTTTTATTCTAAAATGGTCACATGACTGCACCCTCACTTATGTTTTTGGGAAAGTAGGATTTCCTCCTTTCTTTTCTCTCACTCTTTCTTTTCCTCTTCCCTTTACCACAAGGTCTTTTTTGTCGTTTAGATCCTATGCTTACTGTTGAAGGAAGTGAGGCATGTATTTAATTGTTGGGGAGGTTGTGAGAAGGGTGTGAGAGATATGGAGGATGTGCCAGGCAAAGTGCAGGCACCACTCTCCATCCTAGAATCTTAGAGCAGGAGAGGCCTTAATCTACCCTGTATCACCTTCCCTATCTTGTTACTTGAGGCCTCTCTTTAATTAGCCTCTCTGCCTGATGGGTCTCAAGCTTCTGCAAACTAGCAACAGGGAGCTTACTTTTTCAAAAGTCAGTTCATCTCTGGTCAGCATGTTGTACTTAGTTTATTGTTTCCCCTAACTTGGAAAGTGCAAACTAAGGATCAAGGCAATATATATATTTATAAATATATAGATATAGACATATATTTTTTTCTTTTTGCAGAGGGGTAGCGGTGGTGCATGGTCTGGAAATCGAACCCGGGTCTCCTGCATGCATGGCAAGTACTCTATCACTGAACCACCCATGCACCCTAGGGCAATTATATTTTTATAGAAGACCGAAGAGAGACCTTTATATTTTTTTCTATTTATTTCTTTATGCTTTGAGTTTTCTAACTATGTCAATTATCACTTATTTTTATTGCCATAGTTATTATATAAGCCATTTTGGTTTTGTTTCTTAAATGTTTCCGAATTTAAAAAGCTAGTGAATGTTAATATTGAAAATCATGACAAGTCCACTTCATTCAAGCACCTACCATATTAAGCCACTTACATCCATTGTCTTTTACTCCTGACCATGAAATATGATCCTTATTCATAAATTCATGTGTAGAATAACCCAAAAAAAGAATAAAAGGGAGTATTAACATAAGTATATCTGTTAATTAGCTGAAATGAGAAAAACTGTATTATCATCTTAATGTATACAGAAAAAAATTTGATAAATTTCTACACCCATTCAAACTTCAAAGGAAATAAAGCCCTCTAAATAAAAATTTGACTCATTGAGACTGTCTTAAATCTGACCAGAAGTATCTTCCAAAACCCAATCCACTTTAAAAAGACCATTGCCTTTAAAATCAGCAACAGACCAAAGATGCCCACTAGTCCCACTGGATCAACATTATGTTGGAGAGTCCAAGCAGAGAGTAAAAGAAGTAAAAAGTTATAAATACTGAAATAGAAAAAAATATGGTCATTATTTATGTAATTATTATGTAATTAATATGTAATCTACGTAGAAGACCCAAAATAATCAACCAGAAAATAATTAAAATTTCACTTTCGTTGATGGATATGAGGTCAATAGCCTAATAAAAATGACCTTTTTATACACCAGCAATAAATAGTTAGAAAATGTAATTTTTTAAATAGACCAATTTTAGTAGCAACGAACATATATGCATCAAGGAATGAATCTAATGAAAGATGTGAAAGATCTCTGTGGAGATGATTATGAAATGTTTTTGAGAGGCAAAAATAGGATAAAGAAGAAGACAGAATAAAAGAAATATACAAAGTTCATGGATAGGGACCCTCAATGTTATAATGACAACTATAATGTCTGATACTGGTTGGACACTTAACTATGGGCTGTACATTTTTCTAGGTGCTTTACAAGTATTAAATCATTAGAGATAACCCCAATTGCTCTCTAGATTCAAAGCCATTCCAATAAAAATCCCAAAGAGGGTTTTCTTTGAAATTGGCATGCTGATTGTAAAATTTATTAAGATCAAATGCTCAAGAATATCAAAGAAATTCTCCAGAAAGGAACTTGGAAGAGTACTTTCTAAAACAGATATAATAATTGATTTAATAATGCTAAAATAATTAAGGTAGGGGAATTAAGACATCTATAGGAATTGAGAAAGATGTCACTGGATCCAAACAGAGCCCAGAATCACACCTATACCTATATGGGAAGTTGACATATGACTGAGATCATATTGAAGATGGGTTATTGAATAAACTTGCTGAGACATTTAGTAATTCATATAAAAATGAAAAAAATTTGCATGTTTTTACCTTGTATTTAAAATAATTCCAGAAAAAATTTAGCTTCATCAATATTAAGATCTTTTTATTTGAGGCTATGATGAGGAAAGTGAAAAGACAAGTCAAGAACTAACAAAGATATTTGCAACACATATATGGTAGTATTCACCATAAATAAGGAATTCCTAAAATCAACAAGAAAAGGTAAGACAATCCAATAGGCAAAAAGAAAGATGAATGTTTCACAGGATAGAAAAACATGAATGGTCAAGAATCTTATAGTAACTTGTCTCACCTTACTAGCACCTACGAAAATACGAAAGAAAAGAATAGTGAGTTACCATTTTTTATCACTATATTGTCAAAAATGAAAAAGTCTGACAACAGCCCTTGTTAATAAGATCATGAAGCCATAAGAGCATATATATATATACTGCTGAGGTATAAATCGGTACACTCCTCTAGGAAAAATTTCAGCATTTTCTAAAATATTTCATATACATACTCTATGATCCAGCCATTTTATTCCTAGGTATTAAACCAAGGGAAATACTTGCACTGTGCCTCAGAATACATGCAATGAATGTACATAGCAGCAATATTCAAAATAGAAAAGAAATTGTAACAATCTATATACCCATCAGTAAAAGAATGAATACATAATGTGTTGAAAATTAATGCAATGAAAAACTATGTACCAGTGAAAATGAAAGAAGTAGAAATAACAGTTTCAGGCATCAGTTGAATACAGAAACATCTTGTTTAATGAAAGGTAAATATTTTTATAAAGTTAAAATCAAAGAAAATTAATATATGCTGTTTAGGAACACTTACATGTATAATAAAATAGTATAGGGAAAGCAAGGGTATGAGGAGAAATGAGGATTCAGGATACTGGTGGCTTTTGGACTGTGGGAAAGGTAGGACCTAGGGGAAAGGGGAAACGGAATAAGGAAGGAGTGAAAGGACATCACAGCAATTTCACAAGTTAGGGTGGGTTGGTGTGTGTTTGTTATTATACATATTCAAGCTATTCATTGCAGAGATTTTCCACTGTAATTATTATAAAATCTTTTCTAAATAAAAAAATAGAAGAGTAATCATATATTCCATTCATTATCTGTCAGGTGTTAGGTACAGGGAACAGATATACTCATCCTTTAAGAACCTTGAATCATATCCACAACAAAAGCAAAACAAACAAATAACAAGAACCAGAAGGTGACTGGAAGAGGGTGGAAGCAGATGCCTTGACACACCTCTGTTATTTCATGAGCCTGTGATTCAGAAAAAGCTGGAGATTCAGAGGACTTTGATCTGCTTTCACTAAGGGCCACCCCAAAGTTTTGCTGCAACTGACTCCACCTGAAAGAATGTTCCAGATAAAGTCCTCCTTTTGATTGGCTGGAACTTAATGACACAGTAGCAGGTCTCAACTCTGGCTGTGTGATGCCTCTAAGTAAAAGACAATGTCTTTGAGAAATATCCCAGAAACAGAAGGATTACTGACAAACAGAATGCACCCTGCAACTAGAAACTGGAGTTAAAATCCTGTGAATATTTATATTGGGAGCAGGAAGCAGGGAAATTCCACCATGGAATTTCCCCCTGATAGGCTCAAGTGGACATTTGTTGCTTTGGCTATGCAGTATAATTTTCATCTATAATCACAAGAAATTAATGAAGAACTAAATGTCTTTCCTTTCAGTCCACATGGATCAAGTGAGGCTCCATTCCTGACTCTGGTAGTGGACCTTACCAAGGCCAGGTCAATCAGGATGAAAAATCACCTTAGCTGCACTTTATGGGGGAAGGGGATTGTTATCAGTTTGGTACCATCAGAGTGAATCCCAGGACTTAAATGTCAGCTGCTAAATATAGGAGAGCTCTCTTTTATGCAGACTTGAACATGAGAGGTTTACTGGTTTTAAACAATTATGTACCACAGGGAAGCCATGTTTTTTTTTTTTTTTTTTTTTTTTTTTTTTTTTTTTTTAAAGGAAAGACAGAGAGAAGGAAGGAAGGAAGGAAGAAAGGGAAACATCTTTAAACATTTTCTTGTTTTATTGTATTTTGTTTTTCCGTTTTTTAATTACATGGGCTGGGGCCGGGAATCGAACCGAGGTCCTCCGGCATAGCAGGCAAGCACTTTGCCCGCTGAGCCACCGCGGCCCGCCCGGAAGCCATGTTTTAATCCTGATCCAATCTTGTGGGGTCAGACCTATTGTTTAGGGTGGAATATTTGATTAGATGATTTCCATGGGGATTAACCCACTCAATTGTGCATGTGGCCTTTTGATTACATTGCTTCCATGAAGATGTGGCACACCCAACTGTGGGCATGGCTTTTGACTAGATGAAAATGCAGAAAGAAAATGCCCCTAGGTAAGCTGTTTGAAACCAGGCGCCAAAGTACCAGCAAATGCCAGCCGCTTGCCTTCCCAGCGCACAGAGGTGCTCTGGACCTACTGGCCTTTCTTAAGTCAAGGTATCCTTCCCTGGATGCCTTAGTTTGGACATTTTTGTGGTTTTGGAACTATAAATTTGTAACTTAATAAATTCTCTTTATAAAAGCTGCCCATATGCAGCATTAACAAACTAAAACAGGAAGACATACCTTGGGAACTACTGAAAGCCATCTTGCTACCTTGTACGGCCTGAGAATGAATCTAACAGGAAGGCCAGTGGAGTCTAGAACAAAATAAAGATTTCAGGTCCAGGTTTCTGAATTCTGAATGATGAAATAAATTATCAGGACTTGCAACTTTCATCCAGAAACATGTGCAAACCATCCTTCCCTGCCCTCCCATCATAATATTGCCCCAGTTAAATAATAATCTGTCTTTTTCATGGTTCTCTTTCCAAGTTTGAGACTTATGATTGCCTCAAAATCTATAGATATCCATAGCCTGTTGAAAAAGCTATCTTTCCTCCATTGAATCGCTTTCAGCTTTGTCCAAATACAATTGGGAAAAAAAATCAGTGGAAATATTTGTGTGGATTATTTCTTGGTTCCTTGTTCTGTTCCATTGATCCCATGATTCTGTGCCTCTACTAATACTATACAGTCTTGATTAGAGTGGTTATATAATAAGCTCTGAAATTGGGTACCAGTTGTACCTCCTACTTAAATCTATAGAGAAGAATCAATTCCAAGTGTTTCTTGGCTTCTGGTGGAAGCCAACAATGTCTGATATTTCTTGGTTTCTAGCATAACAACAATCTCTGCCTCTATGTTCCCATGGCCTTTCCTCCTGGTGTCTTCTCTGTGTCTCCTCTCTTTTTCTTATGAGGACACCAGTCATGTTGGAGTAAGGGCCCACCCTATTCCAGTAAGACCTTATTTTAACTAGCCTAATTGCATCTATAATGACCCTTTTACCAAATAATGTGATATTATTTGGTAATTGGGATGAGGAAACAATCTATTTTTGTGTGTGGGACACAATTCAGCCCATAACATTTTGCCACCCACAGGTGGAAAAGACCTAAACAGATCTTCCATCATGCACAGCCTTTGCATAAAATCTTAACTGCATCCAACTTTCTTCAGAAATTCAGTTGTAACATTATATTGACCTATCATCCACCAAGGACATTCCTTTGACAGAATAATAAGGATGTACAAGTCCAACCCATTCCATTTGGGTACTTGAGGCAACATATTCCTTGTTTACAAATTTAATTAAGTTCATTTATGCTGTTTTTATAAAAACAGGGCTCTTATTGCTCTCAGAGACTTTAAAATTTGGAGACTGTAGAAAAATCCTCACATGTCACCTGCAGGTTCTGGTCCTCTCATGATGTCTCTTGGTTGCTCATTGGCTTATGATGCAAGAAACTGTTCCCCCACATTAACAAAATAATGGAGAAATCATATGATATTTTCAATAGACACAGAATAATTACTGACAGGTTTCGACACTTATTCGTGATTCTTAAAATTCTCAGGAAACTAGGAATAGAAGGGATCTTCTTCAATCTGAGCAATTATGAAATATTATACAATTCCCATAATATCAGGAAGAAGGCAAAGATGCCAACTCTCACAAGTTCTATCTAACATTCCATTAGGGGTTGTAGACAAGTGTGATAAGGTAAGAAAAATAAAATGCAGAAAGATGGGAAAGGAACAC
Organism: Tamandua tetradactyla; assembly: GCF_023851605.1. NCBI lineage: Eukaryota > Metazoa > Chordata > Mammalia > Pilosa > Myrmecophagidae > Tamandua > Tamandua tetradactyla. Next base: position 28,358,350 of record NC_135349.1, read on the forward strand.
AAGTGTTTCCGTGTGCATTTGATATAATTGTTTGCATAGGAAATCCTAAACTAATAAGTGAATTTACAAAGGTCACAAGATTAAGGTTATTTTAAAAACCAATTGTTTATAAATACCAGTACTAAATAATTAGAAAATAAAATTTAAAACATTTGTATTTACAATAACATTAAAAAGTACTTAGGAGAGAGGGGCAGAGCAAGATGGTGGAATAGACAGGTGTGGGATTTAGTTCATCCTCTAGGCCAGCTAGTAAATAGCCAGGAACTGTCTGGAACAACAGATCAGGGGACTTATAAACCAGACACACGTCATATACCAGCCTGAACAGATGGAAGATCCAAGATTGATAAATCACAGATCTGACCTGTAAGCAAATTCTTGCATGTTGTAGAGGCTTGTGTTCCTACCACACTGGCACAGCAGGCTGACTTGAGTCTCTCTGCAGTGGGAAACAGAAGTCTTCTCTATTAGTAGCAAGGGAAGGAGAGCTCAACCAGTCTCCAATTCTGTATTTGATTGACAAATTCAGACTACTTTTGAATACATGCTCCAAAGCACAGATAAATCTGCAATGCATATAAGAAAGAAACCCTGAGATCTGTATGAGGCCTGCCTAATACAGAGGAGGAGCCAGGGCCAATGAGAAAACAAAAATAAAAGCAAAACAAAATACCCCCCAAATTTCTGGAGTTGGCTGAGCTCAGAAGCCTGGAAAAGGGCTGTGCCTCAAAAAAAACTCCAGCTCTTGATAGGTGAACCTGGGGGCTTGAGGCTGGGTCTGGGAACAGATTTTTCTTCTTCTTGTTCTCTTTCTTTTAGCATCCCATTAAAAGAAGCAGCAGGCATTCTCAATTTTCAAGCAGTGGTGGAATTAAGGAATGACTGAGAGGCAAAGTAGCTAATCAAGTGGAGATAGTTCCTTTAAGGGCTTATCTTCCCCCAAGAAAAGGGAGAGGGCCAGGGCCCAGCACAAGCGGCAGCCGTCATTCAGAGAGTTTAGACTCTAGGGGCTGAGAAATAATCAGCAGTTTCAACCTACAAAAAGCAGAGGCCAACCTCCATCTCAAACACACAACAGTTTTATTCTACAAAAAGTGGAGTCCAGCTTGTCTCAGATATGTTTCTAGCAGGGGTGAAATGGGGGCTCCTTAAGAGGCCTGTGACATTTCCAGCATGCAGAAAAAGGGTGCTGAAAAGGGGTAGGGACAGGCCCAACACTGGCAATGATTCTAAATGGTTATTTAGAGAATTCAGACCCCAGGAGCTAGAAAGCAGAAACAGTTTAAGCTACCTTCAACCTCAGTCTCTGTCTCAACCATACCCCTGGCAGTGATGGGGTCTGATGAGAAATAAAGGCACAGTACCACTTCATGCCTGTGCAGAGCAGTGGGATGCCAAGTGTTTTCCACTGGGCAGGAGAGAAAGAGCACAGACTTAAGAAGCTTCACAGGAAAGACTTACACCATACTAGGCCTCATCTACAGGAAATCTTAATACTGATTAAACCCCCTTTGTGTATCCTGGGCCTGTCTTGTCTGGGAAAATCCGACTTGTGTTGATCCTATCTGGGGCAACCCTCTTCCCAGAGCCAGACTTGCATGTAAAAGTTGCTAGAAGTAAGGAAATGATTAGTAAAAACAGGTTGAAGTCAAAACAAACAAACAAACAAATGCAAACAAAAAGAAGACTAACATTCTCTGTTGAGGAAGAGAGAAGAGAGAGCTTTTCCTTTGGGGTGAAACAACTGCACATGAAAAAGGGCAATCGCAAAAACTTCCATATAGTCAGGGCAAGATAGAAAAGTAAGAGTTGAAAAATTCTGCTCAGTTACAGCAAAGTTATACTAGAGGTGTAGAATATGTTGAACCAAATATCAAAGAACAGTTAGAGAACTAAACCAACCAAGAAGACAACCCTATGTGAAAGAGAGAAAATGACTTCAAAATAAACTAATCAAGAAAATCAGATGCCTAGATAGAAGCAAAAAAATCGTGAATCATACTAGGAAAAACAAAGATATGGCTCAGTGAAAGGAACAAATTGACACTTCAATGAGATGCAGGACTTGAAACAACTAATTAAAGCTGATCAAACAAGTCTAAAAAATTCAACAAGGGACTTCCAGAGAAGATGGCGGCTTAGTAAGACACGCGGGTCTTAGTTCCTCCTCCAGAACAGCAACTAAAGAAACAGAAACAATGCGAAACAGCTCCCGGAGCCACGACAGAGACCAAAAAGACAGCGTACCCCATTCTGGAATGGCTGAATGGGCAGGGAGAATCTGCTGCAGTGAGATACCCGAGGGGTGCGCGCTTTCCCGGGCCGGGGCGGCTGGCGACTGGGGTCCCTTCCATACACGTGGCTTCCCGGTCCGACTGGGAACGTTGGATAGCGGGGCCCTCCCGCCACACTTGGCATCTCGGGCCAGCTGGGCAATTTGGACCAGCACTCCCCCAAGCGGCGGTGGCCGGCGACCCCCTCCACGCGCGGTTTCCCGGGCCGACTGCGAGATTCAGATTGGCAAGTTAAAGGAGCCACAGCATCTTTTACTGGTGGGACCCGCAGACAGACAAGCGCCACGAGCGCCACCTACTGGGCAGGAAAAGAAATACAGAGCCCAGAGATTTCACAGAAAAACCTTTCAACCAGCCGGGTCCCACACCCAGGGAAATCTGATCAAATGCCCAGACACCAGCAGAAAATAACGGATCACACTCGTAAAATTGAAGATATGGCCCAGTCAAAGGAACAAACCAATAGTTCAAATGAGATACAGGAGCTGAAACAACTAATGCTGAATATACGAACAGAAATGGAAAACCTCTTCAAAAACCAAATCAATAAATTGAGGGAGGACGTGAAGAAGACATGGGCTGAACAAAAAGAAGAAATAGAAAATCTGAAAAAACAAATCACAGAACCTATGGGAGTGAAGGACAAAGTAGAAAAGATGGAAAAAACAATGGATACCTACAATGGTAGATTTAAAGAGACAGAAGCCACAATTAATGAACTGGAGGATGGAACATCTGAATTCCAAAAAGAAACAGAAACTATAGGGAAAAGAATGGAAAAACTTGAGCAGGGGATCAGGGAACTGAATGACAATATGAAGCGCACAAATATACGTGTTGTGGGTGTCCCAGAAGGAGAAGAGAAGGGAAAAGGAGGAGAAAAACTAATGGAAGAAATTATCACTGAAAATTTCCCAACTCTTATGAAAGACCTAAATATACAGATCCAAGAAGTGCAGCGCACCCCAGAGAATAGACCCAAATAGGCATTCTCCAAGACATTTACTAGTTAGAATGTCAGAGGTCAAAGAGAAAGAGAGGATCTTGAAAGCAGCAAGAGAAAAACAATCTGTCACATACAAGGGAAACCCAATAAGACTATGTGTAGATTTCTCAGCAGAAACCATGGAAGCTAGAAGACAGTGGGATGATATATTTAAATTACTAAAAGAGAAAAACGGCCAACCTAGACTTCTATATCCAGCAAAATTGTCCTTCAAAAATGAAGGAGAAATTAAAACATTTATAGACAAAAAGTCACTGAGAGAATTTGTGACCAAGAGACCAGCTCTGCAAGAAATACTAAAGGGAGCACTAGAGTCAGATACAAAAAGACAAAAGAGAGAGTTATGGAGTAAAGTGTAGAAAGAAGGAAAATCAGATATGATATATATAATACAAAAGCCAAAATGGTAGAGGAAAATATTATCCAAACAGTAATAACACTAAAAGGTAATTGACTGAATTCCCCAATCAAATGACATAGACTGGCAGAATGGATTATGACCCAGCAATACCACTGCTAGGTATCTATTCAAAGGACTTAAGGGCAAAGACACAGACGGACATTTGCACACCAATGTTTATAGCAGCATTATCTACAATTGCAAAGAGATGGAAACAGCCAAAATGTCCATCAACAGACAAGTGGCTAAACAAACTGTGGTGTATACCTACGATGGAATATTATGCAGCTTTAAGACAGAATAAACTTATGAAGCATGTAATAACATGGATGGACCTAGAGAACATTATGCTGAGTGAGTCTAGCCAAAAACTAAAGGACAAATACTGTATGGTCCCACTGATGTGAACCGACATTCGAGAATCAACTTGGAATATATCATTGGTAACAGAGACCAGCAGGAGTTAGAAACAGGGTAAGATAATGGGTAATTGGAGTTGAAGGGATACAGACTGTGCAACAGGACTAGATACAAAAACTCAAAAATGGACAGCACAATAATACCTAATTGTAATGTAATTATGTTAAAACACTGAATGAAGCTGCACCTGAACTATAGTTTTTTGTTTGTATGTTTGTATCTTTTGTTTTTGTTTTTTTCTTTTTCCTTTATATATATATATATATTATATTATTATTATCATTTTAATTTTCTTCTCTATATTAACATTCTATATCTTTTTCTGCTGTTTTGCTAGTTCTTTTCCTAAATCGATGCAAATGTACTAAGAAATGATGATCATACATCTATGTGATGATACTAAGAATTACTGAGTGCATATGTAGAATGGAATGATTTCTAAATGTTGTGTTAATTTCTTTTTTTTTAATTAATAAAAAAGTTAAAAAAATAATAAAAAAATTTCAACCAGATGAAGGAAAATGTGGCAAGAGATAAAGGATATAAAGAAGACAATGGGTGGCCATAAAGAACTCAAAAGCTTGAAAAAAACAAATGGCAGAACTTGTGGGGATTAACACACAAAAAGAGACATGGAAAACACAATGGAGATATATAACAGCAAATTTGAAGAAGAAGAAGAACTAGTGAGCTAGAGGACAGGACATCTGAAAGCTTACACACAAAAGAACAAATAGGAAAGAGAATGGAAAAATTTGAGCAGGGTCTCAGGAAATTGAATAACAGGTTGAAGGGCATGAATTTACATGTTATAGATGGCCCAGAAGGAGAAGAGAAAGGAAAAGAGAAAGAAATAATAATAGAGGAGATAAACACTGAAAATTCCCCAACTCTTTTGAAAGACATAAAATTGCAGGTCCAAGAAGGCCAGTGTACCTAAACAGAACAGATCCAAATAGACTTACTCCAATAAACAAATTGATTGTCTAATGCCAAATACAAAGAGGGGACTCTGAAAGCAGCAAGAGAAAAGTGATATGTCACATACAAGGGAAGCTGGAAAAGACTAAGTGTGGATTTCTCAGTACAAACCATAGAAATGAGAAGGCAGTGGTATGCCTTCAGATACTTAAATGTTGAAAAAGAAAAACTGCCGTCCAAGAATTCTATCTCTGGCAAAACTGTACTTCAAAAATGAGGGGAAGTTGAAAATATTTATAGATAAATAGATGCAGAGAGTTCATGAATAAGAGACCTGTTCTAAAAGATGTACTAAAGGGAGTGCCACAGGCAGATAGGAAAAGACAAGAAAGAGAGGTTTGGAGAAGAATTTAGAAATGAAGATTTATTGGGTAACTAAAAGAGTAAAAAGAGGGGAAAATAAGAAATGACATATGAAATAAACAATCATGGGAAAATGTATTGCTTTTACATAATAGCATTAAATATTAATGGATTAAACTTCCCAATCAAAAGGTGTAGACTGACAGAATGGATTAAAAAACATGATCCATCTATCTGCTGTCTGCAAACATTAGACAAAAAGAAAAAAAGTTGGAAGTGAAAGGCTCGATAACCATAATCCAAGCAAACAACAAACAGAAAAGAACAGGGGTAGCTATATTAATATCAGACAAACTCGGCTTAAAATGTAAAGCGAAACTTTGTTATAATTGATGAAACAATATTATTATAATTACTCTATTAACTACAGTTATAGTTAATAGAACTATAGTGTGGTAAAGTTCTATGGTCTTTAAAATTTTAATTCTGCTAAGGTACATATAACCTAAAATGTCCTATTTTAACCCCTTTCAAATATACAATTCAGTAGTATTAACTACATTCACATACTGTGCTACCATCACCACCATCAATTTGCAAACTTTAAACAAAATTTCATACCAATTTAGCCTTAACTCCCCATTCCCTACACCCACCCCAGCCCTGGTAACCAGTATTCTTGTTTTTTACTTTATGAATTTGTATATTCTAATTATTTCATATGAGACAGATGATACAATATTTGTCCTTTTGTATCTGGCTTATTACACTCACATGATGTCTCGAGGGTTTAATAAGATAGTTATATACATCAAAACTTCATTCCTATTTATGGATGAAATTATATGTTTATATCACATTTTGTTTATCCATTCATTCAGTTAATACATATGTGGGTTGCTTCCCTCTTTGGAAAATTGTGAATAATGCCACGGTGTGCAAATACTATTAAAATTCCTTCTTTCAGTTCTTTTGGGTATGCACTAAAAATGGGAATTGCTGATAGGCAGAGCCCTCGATCTGGGGGCTTGTTCATAAGAAACTCAGCCCCACAAAGGATAGGCTAAGCCTATTTAAAATTAGGGCTAGGAGTAACCCCCAGAGAACCTCTTTTGTTGCTCAGATGTGGCTTCTCTCAGCCAACACAAGCAAACCCACTGCCCTCCCTCTTTCTATGTGGGACATGACTCCCAGGGGTGTGGATCTTCCTGGCAATGTGGGACAGAAATCCTAGAATAAGCTGGGACTCAGCATCAAGGGATTGAGAAAATCTTCTCAACCAAAAGGGGGAAGAATGGAATGAGACAAAATAAAGTGTCAATGGCTGAGAGATTCCAAACAGAATCAAGAGGTTATCCTGGAGGTTATTCTTACACATTATATAGATATCACCTTTTCAATTAAGGTGTAATGGAGAAGCTGCAGTGAACTGCCTGAAAATGTAGAGCTGTGCTCCAGTAGCCATGTTTCTTGAAGATGATTGTATAATGATATAGTTTTCACAGTGTGGCTGTGTGATTGTGAAAACGTTGTGTCTGATGCTCCTTTTATCTACCTTATCAACAGATGAGTAAAACATATGGATTAAAAATAAATAAATAATATGGGGAACAAAAGTTAAAATAAATTTAGTAGATTGAAATACTAGTGATCAATGAAAGGGAGGGGTAAGGGGTATGGTATGTATGAATTTTTTTCTGTTTTCTTTTTATTTATTTTTCTGAATTGATGCAAATGTTCTAAGAAATGATCATGATGATGAATGTACAACTATGTGATGATATTGTGAGTTATTGATTATATAACAAGAATGGAATGATCAATGTTTGTATGTTGTTATGTTGAATAAAAAAATTTTAAAAAAGAAAGAAAAAAGAAAAAAATGGGAATTGCTGGGTTATATGGTAATTTTAACGGTTTCAGAATGACAAAGTGATTTCCACAGCAGTTGCACCATTTTACACTCCCACTAATAATGGACTATGGTTCCTATTTCTCCACATACTCTCCAATACTTGTTATTTTCTGTTTTCTTTTTTTTTTATTAATAGCCCTTCTATTGTGGGTGAGATAATTACTCATTGTGGTTTTGATTTGTACTTCCTGAATTGCTAATGATGTTGAGTATCTTTTTGTGGTTTTGTTAGACATTTGTATATTTTCTTTGGAGAAGTGTCTATTCAAGTCTTTTGTCCATTTTTAATTGAGTTCTTATGTTGTTGAGCTGTCAGAACTCTTTATGTATTCTTGAGAGGTGGGGCAAGGTGGCAGCTTAGTGAGGTGTAGAATTTAGTTCATCCTCCAGAGAAGCTAATAAATAGCCAGGAACGGTACAGAACAAGTTGTGGGGCCATATCAGTGACTGGACACACAGTGTACAGTAGTCTGGATATGATGGACTGGCTGAGATCCAAAACAGAACTGCACGTCTCCCTAGCTGAGGAGGTTGGCACCTCTCTCCCACAGCACAAAAGACTAGTTCCCTGAGGGGAAAGGAAACAGACTCTACTAGCAGCAAATGCTTATCTCAGCCAAGCTTCAATTGCAGAATTAATTAACAAATTCTGACTCTTGAAAATAGCCCCCAGCTCAGATAAACCTAGAATAATTTATGGGAATGACAGGCACAGAAGAAGAAATAAAAAGAATAATGAGAACCTACAATGATAGATTTGAAGAGAAGAAAAGTTTAGTGAACTAGAGGATGGGACATCTGAAATCTGACACACCAAAGACAATATAGGGAAAAGAATGGAAAAATATGAGCAGGGTCTCAGGGAATTAAATGGCAACATGAAGCATGCAAATATATGTGTTGTGGGTGTCCCAGAAGGAGAAGAGAAGGGAAAAGGAGGATAAATGGAGGAAATTTCTGATTTCTAATGGAGGAAACAATCACTGAAAATTTCCCATCTCTTATGAGAAACATAAATTTACAGATCCAAGAGTGCAGCATACCCTGAACAGAATAGATCAAAAGAGACATACTCCAAGACACTTACTAATGAGATTGTCAGTTGTCAAAGAGAAAGGAGAAATTTGAAATCAGCAAGAGAAAAGCAATCCATCACATTCTCTCTTACTGAGGGAATCTCAATAAGACTGTGTGGATTTCTCAGCAGAAACCATGGAGGCGATAAGGCAGGGGTTTGATATATCTAAGATTCTAAAAGAGAAAAACTTCCAACCAAAATTCTATATCAAGCAAAATTGTCCTTCAAAAATGAGGGGGAGATTAAAACATTTTCAGACAAACAATCACTGAGAGAATTTGTGACCAGGAAAGCAGGTCTGCAAGAAATACTAAAGGGAGCACTACAGGAAGATAAGAAAAGGCAGGAGAGAGCAGTCTGGAGAAGAGTGTAGAAGTGAAGACTATCAGTAAAGGTAAAAAGAGAAAAAAAACCCTAGATATGATATATAAAACCCAAAAGGCAAAAGAGTAGAAGAAAATACTGCCTTTACTTTAATAAAACTAAATGTTAATGGATTAAACTTCCCAGTCAAAAGACATAGACTGGCAGAATGGATTTAAAAAATAGAACTGATCTATATGCTTTCTACAGGAGACCAATTTCAGGCCTCAGCACAAAAATAGGTTGAAAGTGAAAGGTTGGGAAAAGATATTTCATGCAAACAACAATCAGCAAAAAGCAGGAGTAACTATTCTAGTATCCAACAAATTAGAGTTCAAATGTAAAATAATTAAAAGAGACAAAGAAGAACACTATGAATTAATAAAAAGGACAATTCAACAAAAGACATAACAAGCATAAATATTTATGCACAGAACCAGAGTGCTCCATAATACATGAGGCAAACACTGACAACACTGAAAGGAAAAATACACAGCTCTACCCTAATATTTGGCGACTTCAATTCTCCACTGTCATCAGTGGATAGAATATTTAGAGGATCAATAAAGAAACAGAAAATTTGAACTATGAAATAAATGAACTAGACTTAACAGACATTTACAGAACATTGCACCCCACAACAGCAGGATACACATTTTTCTCAAGTGTTCATGGATCATTCTCAAGGATAGGCTATAGGCTGGGTCACAAAGCAAGTCTCAATAAATTTAAAAAGATGGAAATCATGCAAAACAATGTTTTGAATCATAAATGAATGAAGTTGAAAATCAATAACAGGCAGAGGGGCAGAAAATTCACAAATATGTGGTGGTTAAACAATACACTGTTAAACAACCAGTGGGTCAATGAAAAAATTGCAAGATAAATCAATAAATATCTCGAGGAAAATAAAATTGAAAACACAGTATATAAAAATTTATGGGATACAGCAAAGGCAGTAATGAGAGGAAAATTTATTGCTTTAAATGCCAATGTTAAAAAAGAAGAAAGAGCAAAATTGAGGAATAAACTGTTCACTTGAAAGAACAAGATGAAGAACAGAAACTAATTCTGAAGCAAACAAAAGGAAACAAATAACGAAGATTAGAGCAGAAGTAAATAAAATTGAGAACATGAAAACAATGAAGAAAAACAACAAAACCAGAAGTTGGTTCTTTGAAAAAAAAATCAATAAAATGGATTGACAAAAAGAAAAAGAGAGAATGCAAATAAATAAAATCAGAAATGGAAGAAGGGTTGTAACCACTGAAACCACAGAAATAAAGAGGTAATGAGAGGATACTATGAACAACTATATGCTAATAAACTAGACAATATAGATTAAATGGACAATTTCCTAGAAAGGCATGGAAAAAACAGTATTGACTGGAGAAGAAATAGTTGACCTCAACAACCAATCACAAGTCAAGAGATTAAATCACTCATCAAGTAGCTCCCCCAAAAGAAATGTCCAGGACAAGATGGCTTCATGTGTGAATTCTATCAAACATTCAAGAAAGAATTAGTACCAATTCTGCTCAAACTCTTAAAAAAATTGAAGAGGAGAAAAGGCTACCTAACTCATTCTATGAAGCCAAAATCACCCTCATGCCAAGCTAGACAAAGATACAAGAAAAGAAAATTACAGACCAATTTCTATAATGAATATAGGTGCAAAAATCCTCAACAAAATACTTGTAAATGGAATCCAACAGCACATTAAAATAATTATACAGTATCACCAAGTGAGTTTTATTCCAGGTGTGTAAGGATGGTTCAACATAAGAAAATCGATTAATGTAATACACCATATCAACAAATCAAAGCAGAAAAACCACATGATCATCTCGATTAATGCAGAAAAGGTATTTGACAATATTCAACATCCTTTCTTTATGAAAACACTTCAAAGGACAGGAATAGAAGGGAACTTCCTCAACATGATAAAGGGAATATATGAAAACCCCACAGCTAACATCATCCTCAATGGGGAAAGACAGAAAACTTTCCCCCTAATATCAGGAACAAGACAAGGATGTCTTACACTTTATACAGAAAGCACAAGCAGCAAAAGAAACAAACAAATGGGACTTAGTAAAAATTAAAAGTTTTAATGCACTGAAGCAAATAGAAAGCTTACAGAATGGGAAAAAATATTTGGAAACCAAATATCTGATAAGGGCTTAATATCCAGACTATAAGAGTGTATTTTTTCCTTTTTAAAAAAAATATTTTTATTGATAAAACAACATACAAGCAATGATTGGTTGCTGTAGCTTTGTAATAAGTCTTAAAATTGGGAATAGTGAATCATAAATTTCAGTTTTTCTTTTTCAAGGTGAGTTTTGCTATTTGGGCCCTCTTATCATTCCATATAAATTAAAAAAAAATTATTAGAGAAGATTTGAGTTTACAGAACAACCAAACATAAAACACAGAATCCCCATACATCTCTCCACCACCAACACTTGCATTGGTGAGGAAAATTTGTTATAATTGATGGTATCACCTTTTCTCATATCTATAATTTTGTGTAGTAATTACATTTGTTTCAGTTGAAGAAAGATTATTAAAGTAGAATGTTTTAGTCTGCCAAAGCTGCCAGAAGGCAACATACCAGAGATAGATTGGCTTTTAATAAAAGAGGATTAATTTAGTTAAAGACTTATAAGTCTTCTTCGAAGGAAAGGCAGCTAACTTTCAACTGAGGCTCTCTGTTACATGAGAAAGCACACAGTGATGCCTGTTGGCCTTCTCTCCTGGCTTCTGGGTTTCAACAGCCTTCCCCAAGGTGATTCCTTTCTACATCTCCAAATGTCTGGGCTGAGCTGTGAGTGCTGAGATGAGCTTGGGCCATGCTGCATTGAGTTATCTTCTGACCTCTCTCTTTTAAGATTCCATATAATTAAGTTAAACATCACTCATTTCAGAAAACACTCCCCTTAGCCAACTTCAGATGTAATTAGCCACAGATGAGTTTCACATGCTAATGATTCAAGACCATAGTAACAGAGTTAGGCACTATCACCTGGCCAAGTTGACACCTGAATCTAGCTACCACATGTCAACTTGGCAACACCTCAAACCATCCTTAATAAAGAACATTCACTTCACAAATCCCAAAGGCCCCAAATCATTTCTGTGACAATACAAATATGATATCAGCTGAAAGATAGTACAAAAGTTCATCAAAATCATCTACAAGCATAGTCTGTTCTAAGGCCAAAATTCTCTTCTGGCTTTGGGCTGTGAAACTCAAAATAAGTTATTTGCTACCAGTAGGCAAACAAGGGACAGTCATAGGATACATGTTTTTATTTCCATAAGGATAAATTAAAAGGAATACAGGGGTCACCGGACTCAAAAAGTTCTGAAAACCTGTAGGGCAAACTCCACTGGCTTTCAGTCTGAATCATTTATCCTTTGGGCTTTGTAAAGTAGCGGTCCCACATATTCCAAGGGCCTATGCAGTAGCTTTGCACTCTCCAAACACTGGAGTGGTTGCAATCTTGGGGGACATTGGGGGGACTACAATTTTCTTGGCTCCACCCTCTTCAAGCTTCAGGGCAGACCCAGGATCTCTGCTGTCTCCAGGGCACACAACTCCTCCAGAACAATAGGGTGGCAGCTATTCCCAATCTCTTGTTATGTGCTCCACCCTCTCCAGTGCCAGGGGTGGTAAACTCTTCCTGAACAACAAAACAGAACGCTCATCTCTGCTCCTCAGGCAAACTCATCCTCTTCACAAAATAGTTGGGTCTGCTCTCCTGGCCCAAGGTTTCATGGCTTCAGACCCTGGCTTCCAAGAGTCTCAGTCTGTGAACTCCAATTTATCTCTTTACTGTATGTCTTTGTCCAGACAGGCAGTGGTTCTGGACACCAACACTCTCTTTGAAGCACTCCAGGCTTTCTGCATTAAGCTTCTCACAGTTCCTCCAAAATATGCCCCTTATACACCAAAAAAAACATTCCAACATGTCTGGTATTTGCAAATTGCAACAGTAACCCACTTCTCTGGTACCGAGCTGTTTTAGTCTGCCAAAGCTGACAGAATGCAACACACCAGAGATTGACTGGCTTTTAATAAAAGGAAATTTATTTAGTTAAAAACTTAATGGTTCTTCAGAGGAATGGCAGCTTTCATCTGAGACTATGTTACATGTGAAGGCACATGTCAATGTCTGTTGGCCTTCTCTCCTGGCTTCTGGGTTCCAATAGCCTTTCCTGAGGTGATTCCTCTCTATAGCTCCAAATATCTGGGCTGAGCTGCGAGTGCTGAGATGAGGTATGCTGAGCTGCTTGGGCTGTGCTCTGTTGTGCTCTCTTCTGACCTCTCTCTTTTAAGCCTCCAGATAATTAAATTACACATCACTAATTGTGGAAGGCATTCCCCTTAGCTGACTGTAGAAGTAATCAGCCATATGCTAGTTGAAGTCCGCAGCAATAGAACTAGGCACCATCACCAGGCTAAGTTGACACCTGAACCTAACTATCACATAGTATTATTAGTTATTGTCCACAGTTATTTAGGGTTATTTTTCCCATATTCACAGCCTACTTTTTATACATGTTATATATATATATATTTATATATATATATATAAATTATACAAACATTATCAAAGATCAGGGCTACTGGATTATGTTCAGCAATGTCAGGTATTTCCTTCTGGCTATTCAGAGACACTAGAAACTAAAAATATATATATCTGTGTAATGAGTCAGTAGCCTTAATCATTTATTAAATCCTAACTTCTCAGTTACAGCTCCTTCCTCTCATTTCATCATTCTCTCTGGATAATGACCATTCTAACTTCTTTGTGCAAAAATGGGGTATAGACATTATGGGGTAGAGGGATGAAACAGGTTGATGTTCTTAGATTGGTACCTCTAGATTTCAGGGTTTATCTGGCATAGGAGCCATCTGGAGGCTTTAAGCTTATGAAAAAAATGTAATTGGTAAAACTTTTTTAAGGTCTTAGGTAGATCCCAGGGTATTCTTTAGGGTTTTCAGTAATAGTGTTGGTTAGGGCTTGGCAAACTGTGGCAATTTGAAATATCTGCCTAAAGCTTCTATGAGAGAAACCTTCAGAATGATGTCTCCACACTATTTTAAATCTCTTAGCCACTAAAATTTGTTTTACTTCATTTCTTTTTCCTCCTTAGGTAAAAAAGGCAGCATAGTTGATCCTAGGATGCCAGGGCCAGGCTTATCCCTTGGAGTCATGCCCCATGTTTCCAGGGAGACTTACATCCCTTTGGAGTCACAATCCACATCGTGGGAAGAGTAGTGGTTTATTTACATAGTTTGGCTCACAGAGAGAGGCCATATCTGAGTAACAAAATAGCTTCTTTGGGAGTGACACTTAAACATAATGAAGAGTAGGTTTACATTTGCCATTATGAAAATAAATTACATAAGGGTAAACCTCAAGATCAAGGGTTTGGTTTATTAAATTGAGAGCTTTTTAATGCTTGAGAGCATATCAGAAATTCCCTAGATTGGAAAGATTTTTTGCATCTATGTTCATTAACGTGATTGGCCTCTAATTTTCTTTTCTCATAGGATCTTTGTTTGGCTTTGGTATTAGAGGGATGATAATTTCACAGAATGAGTTAGGTTGCTTTCCCTCCTCTTCAATTTTTTTCCAAAGTTTAAGCAGGATGGGTACTGTGGTAGTTAGATTCAGTTGTCAACTTGGCCAGGTGAAAGCACCTAGTTCTGTTGCTGTGGACATGAGCCAATGGTAGGTGAATCTCATCTGTTGCTAATTACATCCGCAGTCGGCTAGGAGGCGTGTCTGCTGCAATGAGTGACGTTTAACTTAATTGGCTTGTGCTTAAATGAGAGAATGCAATGTAGCACAGTCTAAGCAGCTCAGCATTCCTCATCTCAGCACTTGCAGCTCAGCCCAGGCCTTTGGAGATACAGAAAGAAGTCACCCCGGGGAAAGTTGTTGGAACCCAGGGGCCTGGAGAGAAGACCAGCAGAGACCATCCTGTGCCTTCCACGTAAGAAAGAACCTCAGTGGAAAGTTAGCTGCCTTTCCTCTGAAGAACCAACAAAATAAATCCCCTTTTATTAAAAGCCAATCCGTCTCTGGTGTGTTGCATTCCAGCAGCTAGCAAACTAGAACAGGTACTTATTCTTTCTTGATTACTTGATAGAATTCACATGTGAAGCCATCTGGTCCTGGACTTTTTTGGGGGGGGCACTTACTGGTTGGTTTATCCTGGTCTTCTGTTTCTTATTGAGTGTTCATGTCCTGAGTGTTCATGTCCTTCTGGAAAGATGTCCATTTCATCTATGTTGTCAAGTTTATTAGAATATAGTTGCACATAATATCCTCTTACTATCTACTTTATTGCTGTGGGGTTAGGAGTTATGTCTCCTCTCCCATTTCTGGTTTTATTTAATTACATACTCTCTCTTTTTTCTTTGTCAGCCTTGCTAAGGTTGACAGTAAGGTATTATTGATTTTATTGATTTTTACAAAGAAGCAACTTCTATTTTGTTGATTCTCTCTTTGTGTTCATGTTCCCAATTTCATTTATTTCTGCTCTAATCTGTTATTTCTTTCCTTTGTGTGCTTTGGGATTAGTTTGTTGTTCTTTCTCTAGTTCCTCCAGGAGAGCAATCAGTTCCTTGATTTTTGCTCTTCTGCTTTATTTATTTATTTATTTATTCATTTATTTTGCTTGGGCAGGCACCGGGAATTGAGCACAGGCCTCCAGCATGGCAGGCGAGAACTCTGTCACTGCACCACCATTGCCCACGCTCTTCTGATTTAATATAAGCACTTAAGACACAAAACTTCATGCTTGGCTTCCCGGGCCAGCTGGGAATCTCGGAACAGTGGTTCCCCAAGCAGTGGGGGCCAGCAACTGGAGCCCCTTACACACGTGCAGCTTCCCGGGCCAGCTGGGAACCTCAGCACAGTGGTTCCCCAAGCCGTGGCAGCTCCCTTCCACATGCAGCTTCCCGGGCCAGCTGGGAGCCTCGGAGAGCAGTTCCCCAAGCCGCGGTGGCCAGCGACTGGAGCCCCTTACACACATATGGCTTCGCGAGCCAGCTGAGAACCTCAGAACAGCAGTTCCCCAAGCTGCAGCGGCCCTCCCACACGCGGCTTCCCCGGCTGGCTGGGAGCCTCGGAGAGTGGTTCCCCAAGCTGTGGGGACTGGCGACTGGAGCCCCTTCCACACGCCCGGCTTCCCGGGCTGGCTGGGAACCTCGGATCGGCAGTTCTCCAAGCCATGGCGGCCCTCCCATATGCGGCTTCCCGGGCCAGCTGGGAGCCTTGGAACAGTGGTTCCCCAAGCCATGGCGGCTGGTGCCCCTCCCCCACAGGCGACTTCCTGGAGGGAAAGGAAAGAGTCTCCAACAGTACTAGACACTGAGCCCAACCTAACACCAATAGTGGCATTAATGAACAACTTCTGACTACTAAAAGTAGGCCCTGAGCTCACACAAAACTGATCAAGGCAGAAGTCGCCAGTTGGGCTAACTGAAAAAGAGGAAAGGGGGTGAAACAGAGCCTTCTGCAACTGTTTCTATGGAGGCTTCGTTGCCTGTGGGCTCAGTGCTGGGATTACACAGGTTGCAACTGCCCCGAATGCAGAAACACGCTGCCTTCAGGGCTTTCTACCACCTTAACCTTCCCCGCGGGAGGGGTGAAACACAACTCACATGGAATCCCTCTCTCAAGGAATTCAGATCCCAGGACTTCACAATTTGAAGCCATTAAAACCAACCTACAACCTTTCCTCTGTCTCCACCACACACCCAGCAACGAGAGTCTCCCAAAGTTAAAGGAGCCACAACATCTTTTGCTGGTGGGACCCACAGATAGACAAGCACCACATACTGGGAAGGATAAGAAAAACAGAGCCCAGAGACTTCACAGGAAAGTCTTTCAACCTGCTGGGTCCCACACTCAGGGAAATCTGATTAAATGCCGAGACACCAGCAAAACATAACAAATCACACCAGGAAAATTGAATTATGGCCCAGTCAAAGGAACAAACCAATAGGTCAAATGAGATACAGGAGCTGAGACAACTAATTCTGAATATACGAACAGAAATGGAAAACCTCTTCAAAAACCAAATCAATAAATTGAGGGAGGACATGAAGAAGGCATGGGATGAAAAAAAGAAGAAATGGAAAGTCTGAAAAAACAAATCAAAGAACTTATGGGATTGAAAGACACAGTAGAAGAGATGAAAAAAACAAAGGAAACTTACAATGGTAGATTTAAAGAGACAGAAGCTAGAATTAGTGAATTGGAGGATGGAATATCTGAATTCCAAAAAGAAAAAGAAACTATAGGGAAAAGAATGGAAAAATTTGAACAGGGGATCAGGGAACTGAATGACAATATGAAGCGCACAAATATACGTGTTGTGGGTGTCCCAGAAGGAGAAGAGAAAGGAAAAGGAGGAGAAAAACTAATGGAAGAAATTATCACTGAAAATTTCCCAACTCTTATGAAAGACCTAAAATTACAGATCCAAGAAGTGCAGCGCACCTCAAAGAGAATAGATCCAAATAGGCGTTCTCCAAGACACTTACTAGTTAGAATGTCAGAGGTCAAAGAGAAAGAAAGGATATTGAAAGCAGCAAGAGAAAAACAATCCATCACATACAAGGGAAAACCAATAAGACTATGTGTAGATTTCTCAGCAGAAACCATGGAAGCTAGAAGACAGTGAGATGATATATTTAAATTACTAAAAGAGAAAAACGGCCAACCTAGACTTCTATATCCAGCAAAATTGTCCTTCAAAAATGAGGGAGAAATTAAAACATTTTCAGACAAAAAGTCACTGAGAGAATTTGTGACCAAGAGACCAGCTCTGCAAGAAATACTAAAGGGAGCACTAGAGTCAGGTACAAAAAGACAGAAGAGGAAGGTATGGAGAAGAGTGTAGAAAGAAGGAAAATCAAATATGATATGTATAACACAAAAGGAAAAATGATAGAGGAAAGTATTACCCAAACAGTAATAACACTAAATGTTAATGGACTGAATTCCCCAATCAAAAGACATAGACTGGCAGAATGGATTAAAAAACAGGATCCTTCTATATGCAGTTTACAGGAAACATATCTTAGACCCAAAGACAAACATAGGTTGAAAGTGAAAGCTTGGGAAAAGATATTTCATGCAAATAACAACCAGAAAAGAGCAGGAGTAGCTATACTAATATCCAACAAATTAGATTTCAAATGCAAAACAGTTAAAAGAGACAAAAAAGGACACTATATACTAATAAAAGGAACAATTAAACAAGAAGACATAACAATCATAAATATTTACGCACTGAACCAGAATGCCCCAAATTACGTGAGGAATACACTGCAAACACTGAAAAGGGAAATAGACACATATACCATAATAGTTGGAGACTTCAATTCACCACTCTCATCAATGGACAGAACATCTAGACAGAGGATCAATAAAGAAACAGATAATTTGAATATTACAATAAATGAGCTAGACTTAACAGGCATTTATAGGACATTACACCCCACAACAGCAGGATACACTTTTTTCTCAAGTGCTCATGGATCATTCTCAAAGATAGACCATACGCTGGGTCACAAAGCAAGTCTCAACAAATTTAAAAAGATTGAAATCATACACAACAGTTTCTCGGATCATAAAGGAATGAAGTTGGAAATCAATAATAGGCAGAGTGCCAAAAAATTCACAAATACATGGAGGCTCAACAACACACTCTTAAACAACGAATGGGTCAAGGAAGAAATTACAAGAGAAATTAGTAAATATCTCGAGGCGAATGAAAATGAAAGCACAACATATCAAAACCTATGGGACGCAACAAAGGCAGTACTAAGAGGGAAATTTATTGCCTAAATGCCTGTATCAGAAAAGAAGAAAAGGCAAAAATTCAGGAATTAACTGTCCACTTGGAAGAACTGGAGAAAGAACAGCAAACTAACCCCAAAGCAAGCAAAAGGAAAGAAATAACAAAGATTAGAGCAGAAATAAATGAAATTGAGAACATGAAAACAATAGAGAAAATCAATAAGACCAGAAGTTGGTTCTATGAGAAAATCAACAAGATTGATGGGCCCTTACCAAGATTGACAAAAAGAAGAAGAGAGAGGATGCAAATAAATAAGATCAGAAATGGAAGAGAAGACATAACCACTGACCTCACAGAAATAAAGGAGGTAATAACAGGATACTATGAACAACTTTATGCTAATAAATACAACCATGTAGATGAAATGGACGGGTTTCTGGAAAGGCATGAACAACCAACTTTGACTCAAGAAGAAATAGATGACCTCAACAAACCAATCACAAGTAAAGAAATTGAATCAGTCATTCAAAAGCTTCCCAAAAAGAAAAGTCCTGGACCAGACGGCTTCACATGTGAATTCTCCCAAACATTCCAGAAAG
This sequence comes from Tamandua tetradactyla, assembly GCF_023851605.1. Taxonomy (NCBI): domain Eukaryota; kingdom Metazoa; phylum Chordata; class Mammalia; order Pilosa; family Myrmecophagidae; genus Tamandua; species Tamandua tetradactyla. The sequence continues at coordinate 28,377,546 of NC_135349.1, forward strand.
AATTAGTACCAACTCTGCTCAGACTCTTCAAAAAAATCGAAGTGGAGGGAAAGCTACTTAATTCATTCTACGAAGCCAACATCACCCTCATACCAAAACCAGGCAAAGATATTACAAAAAAAGAAAACTACAGACCAATCTCTCTAATCAATATAGATGCAAAAATCCTCAACAAAATTCTAGCTGATTGAGTCCAGCAACACATTTAAAGAATTATACATCATGACCAAGTAGGATTCATCCCAGGTATGCAAGGATGGTTCAACATAAGAAAATCAATTAATGTAATACACAATATCAACAAATCAAAGCAGAAAAATCACATGATCATCTCAATTGATGCAGAGAAGGCATTTGACAAGATTCAACATCCTTTCCTGTTGAAAACACTTCAAAGGATAGGAATACAAGGGAACTTCCTTAAAATGATAGAGGGAATATATGAAAAACCCACAGCTAATATCATCCTCAATGGGAAAAAATTGAAAACTTTCCCCCTAAGATCAGGAACAAGACAAGGATGTCCATTATCACCACTGTTATTCAACATTGTGTTGGAGGTTCTAGCCAGAGCAATTAGACAAGAAAAAGAAATACAAGGCATCAAAATTGGAAAGGAAGAAATAAAACTATCACTGTTTGCAGACGATATGATACTATATGTCAAAAACCCGGAAAAGTCCACAGCAAAACTACTTGAGCTAATAAATGAGTACAGCAAAGTAGCAGGTTACAAGATCAACATTCAAAAATCTGTAGCGTTTCTATACACTAGCAATGAACAAGCTGAGGGGGAAATCAAGACACGAATTCCATTTACAATTGCAACTAAAAGAATAAAATACTTAGGAATAAATTTAACTAAAGAGACAAAAGACCTATACAAAGAAAACTACAAAAAACTGTTAAAAGAAATCACAGAAGACCTAAATAGATGGAAGAGCATACCGTGTTCATGGATTAGAAGACTAAATATAGTTAAGATGTCAATCCTACTTAAATTGATTTACAGATTCAATGCAATACCAATCAAAATCCCAACAACTTATTTTTCAGAAATAGAAAAACCAATAAGCAAATTTATCTGGAAGGGCAGGGTGCCCCGAATTGCTAAAAGTATCTTGAGAAAAAAAAACGAACCTGGAGGTCTCGTGCTGCCAGATTTTAAGGCATATTATGAAGCCACAGTGGTCAAAACAGCATGGTATTGGCATAAAGATAGATATATCGACCAATGGAATCGAATAGAGTGCTCAGATATAGACCCTCTCATCTATGGATATTTGATCTTTGATAAGGCAGTCAAGCCAACTCACCTGGGACAGAACATTCTCTTCAATAAATGGTGCCTAGAGAACTGGATATCCATATGCAAAAGAATGAAAGAGGACCCATGTCCGCGACTTCTCGCTCAGCGTCAAGCCCCCGGCCGGCGAAGGGGACAGAGGAGAGAGAGACAGACACAGACAAATCCGCGCTGGTGAGAAACACAGATCCAAGACACGTAGCAGTTGTGAGCACAGACCTTTACTGGAGTTAAGCTTGCATTCTCTGTTACAGGTTCCGCGCGGGCGAAATATCCCACGGGGGAGCAACCTCTATGCGGCCGTCAGGCACGGCTCCCTGTGGGTCGTCTCCACCCACCCCGTCCGGGTAACCTCTTATATACTGTGCCCAAACCCAATAGGTTAGTGCCACGTATACAGAGGTGATTGGAAGATAGGGTTGGTGGGCGTGTGCGTCATTTGCGGAAGCAGGATGTGAGCGCCATCTTGGCTCACTCGATGGGCGGGGGGAACTCTAGAGCAGGCTGCAGCGTGTCCACTAGGCCAAACCCGGAAAGCGGCTCTCTACATCTCCCCCTTTTTGTTTTTATAAGAGGCATGGTCCGTAGACCGTATTCTTGTACCCAGTGTCTCTATTGATGATGGTGCTCCCGTGGGCCTGAGTGGCTCACAACATAGTTTGGTGCTTTGGGGAGTCTGGACTAGGCTCGCGTCATCACACGACGGAGCCTCTGGCACCGACCAGAATGCTCACCTCATATAGAGACCGGAGAGTCCGTGAACTGGATACCACGTGACTCCTCCCTGCAGTGCTTCGCCTCGCAACTGGGTCAAGCGGGGATTCTGAGAGCGACAGCCAGGGCATAGGAAACGCTGCGGAGGCCTCGGTGCAATGGCTAGAGCCAAGCCCAGTCTGGCCAGGACTGCGGCCGCAGCTCCACCGTCGAGGCGGCTAGGCGCGCAAAATTAACAGCCTCTGGTGCCTAGCTAAACACGGGTAGTGGCCAGGGAGCCTGCAACAAACCTTGCTGACAAGAGCTTTGCCCCAGGTGATTCAGACGGGCTATCTATCGAGGAGGGACGCACACCCACATTTGACTGGGAAGACATAGCTAACATGGTAGAAACACGTAGTTGCTGCTGTGTCTGGAACAAGCGTTCTAACAAACATTTAACAGTGACTAAGCCCACTAATAGTCCCACTGCCACGAGAATCCAAGTAGTCAAATTGGGCCAAGAGAACCATGAGGTGACTCGGTTCCACAGACTTTGTACAGTCTCGCCCAGTTTGGAAAGGTCGAAGGCAACGGGGGTTATTAAAACTGGTCCCCCTTCTAAACAATCGAAGGGTGACCGGCGCTTTCGTTGCTATCTCGTCAGTCGCCGCCGTCATCAGCAGAGTTGGAGGCCTGATCTGATGGTTCAGGTTGAAGGCTTGTTGGTTTTTTAGGCAACAGCTCCGTGGCCTCCTCGGGCGATGTCACGGTTCTCACCAGTCTTTCCGGAACCCACACTGGTTGACATCCTGGCTCCTGGGGAAAAACACAAACAGAGCCTCTGGCCCAGCTGAGCACTGGGTCAGGGCTTTGCCATTGTCCTGACAGGACATCCTTCCAACGGACTAGACCTCTATGTGGAGGACTTGGAGTGGTGTGCTGAAGGGCAAGTGTCATTCCCTGTGCATTTTCATTCAAAAAATTATACGTAAACAAGGCTATGGACAGTTGAGCTTTTGGGGACAGGCCGTGACCTATTCCCCCTTTCTGTTTCTTTAGTAAGTCTTTGATGTCTAAGATGAAAATAGACCAATGCTCTGGCAGAGCTGAGAGAAGGGGCAACCCCATCTGAACAGGTCCTAAGGACTCCATGCAATTATTAATGGCTCTTAAATCATGTAACAATCTCCATCTGCTTGATTTCTTTTTTATGACGAATACGGGTGTGTTCCAAGGCAATGTGGAGGGAATGATATGGCTCTCTTTTAGCTGTATAGACACTAGAGTATGCAATGCTGAGAGTTTTTCCTGTGATAATGGCCACTGAGGCACCCACACCGGGGTACTGGTCTTCCATTTTAGTTTTATAGGTGTGGGTGGGAGTCTCCCCTCAGTGGCCCCTAGGAAAAACCCAGGCCTCGTCTGTCAGAATTGGAGACAGCTTGTATAGGCCTTGCGCGCCCGTGCAATGAGGCTCCTAAGCCTTTGCCGGGGACATATCCCACTTCTTTTAACAAGCGCTTAGAAGTTGGAGAGCAGCCACTGTAATTACCTGATTCGGCCACCAGAGGGAGCCCGTGGTGAGGGTTTTTGGCGAGATCACCAAAACCATTCACCGGAAGCCGCCGCGCCCCTGCAGCAGGCGCTGGCGGAGCGGAAGGCTGCGTGGGTGAGACAGGGGGCCTCCCCCAATCGATCAGCGGAGGCGCGTCTGCACCCTCGGTCTCATTACTATCTGACTCCGAGTCAGAGTCGTCCGAACTAACGTCTGACTCTGGCGGCTTGCCTTTACGGGAGCCGTCCGCAGACGAAACTGACTGCCGTGCCTGCAGCAGGGCGGGAGACGGACTGAGGCCTGAAGTAGACTCTGCCTCAGGGCAAGCACGGACGGTCTCCCAGATAGGGACTAGGATCGGGTCCATACAAAGGCCCGTCCGGCGCGCCCGTTCTATGTCATTACCAAGTTTTAACCAAGAAGGCAGACTGAGGCTACCGGAATGGGCGAACCAAAGGGCAAAGGTAACAACATCGTCAAGGAACCGCAGGAGGGAACTCTTCTTAACTGAGATGCCCCGCTGCTTCAAAAGGGTTTTTAAAGGAGCTAACAAAGGTGAACTTCCTGACTGCCCCATGCTTGCAGTCGGCACTGTACTTTAATCAACCGGGGAGCTCTCCCGATTCACTGGGGCTACCTGAACGCCCGCGGCCCTTAACTCTCACGTAATAGGAAGCACTCACCTTCCCACGGTGATCAGGCGTGGAAAGTCCGCCGCGAACTCAGGATGCGCGTCCTCACCAGCTCGGGGAAAGGCAGCAGAAGGGTTCCCCGTACGGGCCACCACTTGTCCGCGACTTCTCGCTCAGCGTCAAGCCCCCGGCCGGCGAAGGGGACAGAGGAGAGAGAGACAGACACAGACAAATCCGCGCTGGTGAGAAACACAGATCCAAGACACGTAGCAGTTGTGAGCACAGACCTTTACTGGAGTTAAGCTTGCATTCTCTGTTACAGGTTCCACGCGGGCGAAATATCCCGCGGGGGAGCAACCTCTATGCGGCCGTCAGGCACGGCTCCCTGTGGGTCGTCTCCACCCACCCCGTCCGGGTAACCTCTTATATACTGTGCCCAAACCCAATAGGTTAGTGCCACGTATACAGAGGTGATTGGAAGATAGGGTTGGTGGGCGTGTGCGTCATTTGCGGAAGCAGGATGTGAGCGCCATCTTGGCTCACTCGATGGGCGGGGGGAACTCTAGAGCAGGCTGCAGCGTGTCCACTAGGCCAAACCCGGAAAGCGGCTCTCTACAGACCCATATCTCACACACTATACAAAAGTTAACTCAAAATGGATCAAAGATCTAAACATTAGGTCTAAGGCCATAAAACAGTTAGAGGAAAATGTAGGGAGATACCTTATGAAACTTACAATTGGAGGCGGTTTTATGGACCTTAAACCTAAAGCAAGAGCACTGAAGAAAGAAAGAAAGAAATGGGAGCTCCTCAAATTTAAATACTTTTGTGCATCAAAGAACTTCATCAGGAAAGATGAAAGGCCACCTACACAATGGGAGACAATATTTGGAAATGATATATCAGATAAAGGTCTAGTATCCAGAATTTATAAAGAGATTGTTCAACTCAACAACAAAAAGACAGCCAACCAATTACAAAATGGGAAAAAGACTTGAACAGACACCTCTCAGAAGAGGAAATACAAATGGCCAAGAGGCACATGAAGAGATCCTCAATGTCCCTGGCCATCAGAGAAATGCAAATCAAAATCACAATGAGATATCATCTCACACCCACCAGAATGGCCATTATCAACAAAACAGAAAATGACAAGTGCTGGAGAGGATGCGGAGACACAGGCACACTTATCCACTGTTGGTGGGAATGTCAAATGGTGCAACCAGTGTGGGAGGCAGTTTGGCAGTTCCTCAAAAAACTGAATATAAAATTGCCATACAATCCAGCAATACCATTGCTAGGTATCTACTCAAAGGACTTAAGGGCAAAGACACAAACGGACATTTGCACACCAATGTTTATAGCAGCATTACTTACAATTGCAAAGACATGGAAACAGCCAAAATGTCCATCAACAGAAGAGTGGCTAAACAAACTGTGGTATATACATACGATGGAATATTATGCAGCTTTAAGACAGAATAAACTTATGAAGCATGTAATAACATGGATGGACCTAAAGAACATTATGCTGAGTGAGACTAGCCAAAAACTAAAGGACAAATACTGTATGGTCCCACTGATGTGAACCAACATTAGAGAATAAACTTGGAATATGTCATAGGTAACAGAGACCATCAGGAGATAGAAATAGGGTAAGATAATGGGTAATTGGAGCTGAAGGGATACAGACTGTGCAACAGGACTAGATACAAAAACTCAAAAATGGACAGCACGATACTACCTAATTGTAATGTAATTATGTTAAAACACTGAATGAAGATGCATGTGAGCTATACTGGTTTTTGTTTGTTTGTTTGTTTGTTTATATATACTTTTTGTATTTTTTATTTTTATTTTTTTCTCTATATTATTTTATTTCTTTTTCTCTTGTCTTGCTATTTTTTTCTCTTGTCTTACTATTTCTTTTTCTAAATCGATGCAAATGTACTAAGAAATGATGATCATACATCTATGTGATCATATTAAGAATTACTGATTGCATATGTAGAATGGAATGATTTCTAAATGTTGTGTTAGTTAATTTTTTTAATTAATAAAAAAATAAAAAATAAAAAAATAAAAAAAACTTCATGCTTAGCACTACCTTTCCTGCTGTATCCTATAAGTTTTGATATGCCTTGATTTCATTTTCATTTGCCTCAAGATATTTACTGTTTTCTTTTGTAATTTCTTCCTTGACCCACTTGTGTAAGAGTGTGTTGTTTAGCCTCTATATATTTGTGGATTTTCTGTCCTTCTGTTTGTTATTGATTTTCAACCTTATTTCATTATGATCCAATAATATATTTTTGTATAATCTCAAAGTTGTTACATTTATTCTTACTTTCTTTGGAGCCCAATGTGTGTTTTATTCTGAGAATGATCTATGATCACTCAAGGAAAACATGTACCCTGCTATTATAGGGTATAATGTTCTGCAAATGACTGTGACGTTTAGTTCATTTATCACGTTTATTCAGAATCTCTTTCTTCTTATTGATCCTCTACCTAGATGTTCCATCCATTCATGAGAAAAGGGTGTTGAATTCTCCAACTATTATTGTAGAAGTTTCTAATCTCCCTTTCATGTTGTCAGTGTGTGCCTCATATTCACTGGGGCACTATGGTTTGGTGCAGTTATGTTATGTCTTTTTGATGAATTGTTCCTTTTATTAATACATAGTGTCCTTCTGTGTCTCTTTTCTTTTATATTTGAACTCTAATCTGTCAGATATTAGTATAACTACCCCCACACTTTTCTGGTTATTGTTTGTGTGAAATATCTTTTTCCAACTTTTCACTTTGTCTGTTTTTGTTCTTGGATCTAAAGTGAGTCTCTTGTGGACAGCATATAGATGGGTCTTGTTTTTTGATCCATTCTGACAGGCTGTGTCTTTTGATTGGGGAATTTAATCCATTAACATTTAATGTTATTACTATAAAGGCAGTATTTTCTTCTACCCCCTTTTGTCTTTTGTATTTTGTTTGTCATGACTTTTTTTCTCCTTTTATGCTTATTGATAGTCTTCATTTCTGTGCTCTTCTTCAGACAACTCTCTTGTCTTTTCCCATCTGCCTTTGGTGATCCCTTTATAGTATTTCTTCTGGAGGTGGTCTCTAGGCATAAAGTCTCACAGTATCTGTTTGTCTGAGAATATTTTAAACTCTTCATATTTTAAAATTTTATTTATTTATTAAATTAAAAAAATTTAACAACAAATGAACAAAAACACTATGAACATATGATCATTCCATTCTACATATATAATCAGTAATTCACAATATCATCACATAGTTACTTATTCATCATCATGATCATTTCTTAGAACATTTTCATCAATTCAGACAAAGAAATAAAAAGACAACAGAAAAAGAAACTAAATGAAAACAGAAAAAAAGAAGAGATTATGCATACCATACTCCTTACCCTCCCTTTCATTTCTCACTAGCATTTCAAACTAAATTTATTTCAACATTTCTGCTCCCTATTATTTATTTATTTATTTATTTATTTATTTATTAACAGAAAAAAAAGAAATTAACACAACATTTAGAAATCATATCATTCTACATATGCAATCAGTAATTCTTAACATCATCACATAGATGCATGATCATCGTTTCTTAGTACATTTGCATCGGTTTAGAAGAACTAGCAACACAACAGAAAAAGACATAGAATGTTAATATAGAGAAAAAATAAAAGGAATAATAATAGTAAAAAAAAAGAAAAGAAAAAAAAACCTATAGCTCAGATGCAGCTTCATTCAGTGTTATAACATGATTAATTTACAATTAGGTATTATTGTGCTGTCCATTTTTGAGTTTTTGTATCTAGTCCTGTTGCACAGTCTGTATCCCTTCACCTCCAATTACACATTATCTTACCCTGTTTCTAACTCCTGCTGGACTCTGTTACCAATGACATATTCCAAGTTTATTCTCGAATGTCGGTTCACATCAGTGGGACCATACAGTATTTGTCCTTTAGTTTTTGGCTAGACTCACTCAGCATAATGTTCTCTAGGTCCATCCATGTTATTACATGATTCATAAGTTTATCCTGTCTTAAAGCTGCATAATATTCCATCGTATGTATATACCACAGTTTGTTTAGCCACTCTTCTGTTGATGGACATTTTGGCTGTTACCATCTCTTTGCAATTGTAAATAATGCTGCTATAAACATTGGTGTGCAAATGTCCGTTTGTGTCTTTGCCCTTAAGTCCTTTGAGTAGATACCCAGCAAAGGTATTGCAGGGTCGTATGGCATTTCTATATTCAGCTTTTTGAGGAACCGCCAAACTGCCTTCCACAGTGGAGTCAATATTTGACATTCCCACCAACAGTGGATAAGTGTGCCTCTGTCTCCGCATCCTCTCCAGCACTTGTCATTTTCTGTTTTGTTGATAATGGCCATTCTGGTGGGTGTGAGATGATGTCTCATTGTGGTTTTGATTTGCATTTCTCTGATGGCCAGGGACATTGAGGATCTCTTCATGTGCCTCTTGGCCATTTGTATTTCCTCTTCTGAGAGGTGTCTGTTCAAGTCTTTTTCCCATTTTGTAATTGGGTTGGTTGTCTTTTTGTTGTTCAGTTGAACAATCTCTTTATAAATTCTGGATATTAGACCTTTATCTGATATGTCATTTCCAAATATTGTCTCCCATTGTGTAGGCTGTCTTTCTACTTTCTTGATGAAATTCTTTGATGAACAAAAGTGTTTAATTTTGAGGAGTTCCCATTTATTTATTTCCTTCTTCAGTGCTCTTGCTTTAGGTTTAAGGTCCATAAAACCGCCTCCAGTTGTAAGATTCGTAAGATATCTCCCTACATTTTCCTCTAACTGTCTTATGGTCTTAGACATAATGTTTAGATCTTTGATCCATTTTGAGTTAACTTTTGTATAGGGTGTGAGATACGGGTCTTCTTTCATTCTTTTGCATATGGATATCCAGTTCTCTAGGCACCATTTACTGAAGAGACTGTTCTGTCCCAGGTGAGTTGGCTTGACTGCCTTATCAAAGATCAAATGTCCATAGATGAGAGGGTCTATATCTGAGCACTCTATTCGATTCCATTGGTCGATATATCTATCTTTATGCCATTACCATGCTGTTTTGACCACTGTGGCTTCATAATATGCCTTAAAGTCAGGCAGCGCAAGACCTCCGGCTTCGTTTTTTTTCCTCAAGATGTTTTTAGCAATTCGGGGCACCCTGCCCTTCCAGATAAATTTGCTTATTGGTTTTTCTGTTTCTGAAAAATAAGTTGTTTGGATTTTGATTGGTATTGCATTGAATCTGTAAATCAATTTAGGTAGGATTGACATCTTAACTATATTTAGTCTTCTAATCCATGAACACGGTATGCCCTTCCATCTATTTAGGTCTTCTGTGATTTCTTTTAACAGTTTTTTGTAGTTTTCTTTAGATATGTTTTTTGTCTCTTTAGTTAAATTTATTCCTAGGTATTTCATTCTTTTAGTTGCAATTGTAAATGGGATTCGTTTCTTGATTTCCCCCTCAGCTTGTTCATTACTAGTGTATAGAAATGCTACAGATTTTTGAATGTTGATCTTGTAACCTGCTACTTTGCTGTACTCATTTATTAGCTCTAGTAGTTTTGTTGTGGATTTTTCCGGGTTTTCGATGTATAGTATCACATCGTCTGCAAACAGTGATAGTTTTACTTCTTCTTTTCCAATTTTGATGCCTTGTACTTCTTTTTCTTGTCTAATTGCTCTGGCTAGAACCTCCAACACAATGTTGAATAATAGTGGTGATAGTGGACATCCTTGTCTTGTTCCTGATCTTAGTGGGAAAGTTTTCAATTTTTCCCCATTGAGGATGATATTAGCTGTGGGTTTTTCATATATTCCCTCTATCATTTTAAGGAAGTTCCCTTGTATTCCTATCCTTTGAAGTGTTTTCAACAGGAAAGGATGTTGAATCTTGTCAAATGCCTTCTCTGCATCAATTGAGATGATCATGTGATTTTTCTGCTTTGATTTGTTGATATGGTGCATTACATTAATTGACTTTCTTATGTTGAACCATCCTTGCATACCTGGGATGAATCCTACTTGGTTATGATGTATAATTCTTTTAATGTGTTTTTGGATACGATTTGTTAGAATTTTATTGAGGATTTTTGCGTCTATATTGATTAGAGAGATTGGTCTGTAGTTTTCTTTTTTTTGTAATATCTTTGCCTGGTTTTGGTATGAGGGTGATGTTGGCTTCATAGAATGAATTAAGTAGCTTTCCCTCCACTTCGATTTTTTTGAAGAGTCTGAGCAGAGTTGGTACTAATTCTTTCTGGAATGTTGGATAGAATTCACATGTGAAGCCGTCTGGTCCTGGACTTTTCTTTTTGGTAAGCTTTTGAATGACTAATTCAATTTCTTTACTTGTGATTGGTTTGTTGAGGTCATCTATTTCTTCTTGAGTCAAAGTTGGTTGTTCATGTCTTTCCAGGAACCCGTCCATTTCATCTAAATTGTTGTATTTATTAGCATAAAGTTGTTCATAGTATCCTGTTATTACCGCCTTTATTTCTGTGAGGTCAGTGGTTATGTCTCCTCTTCCATTTCTGATCTTATGTATTTTCATTCTCTCTCTTCTTTTTGTCAATCTTGCTAAGGGCCCATCAATCTTATTGATTTTCTCATAGAACCCACTTCTGGTCTTATTGATTTTCTCTATTGTTTTCATGTTTTCAATTTCATTTATTTCTGCTCTAATCTTTGTTATTTCTTTCCTTTTGCTTGCTTTGGGATTAGTTTGCTGTTCTTTCTCCAGTTCTTCCAAGTGGACAGTTAATTCCTGCATTTTTGCCCTTTCTTCTTTTCTGATATAGGCATTTAGGGCAATAAATTTCCCTCTTAGCACTGCCTTACCTGTGTCCCATAGGTTTTGATATGTTGTGTTTTTGTTTTCATTCGCCTCGAGATATTTACTAATTTCTCTTGCAATTTCTTCCTTGACCCACTCGTTGTTTAAGAGTGTGTTGTTGAGCCTCCACCTATTTGTGAATTTTCTGGCACTCTGACTATTATTGATTTCCAACTTCATTCCTTTATGATCGGAGAAAGTGTTGTGTATGATTTCAATCTTTTTAAATTTGTTAAGACTTGCTTTGTGACCCAGCATATGGTCTATCTTTGAGAATGATCCATGAGCACTTGAGAAAAAGGTGTATCCTGCTGTTGTGGGATTTAATGTCCTATAAATGTCTGTTAAGTCTAGCTCCTTTATAGTAATATTCAGATTCTCTATTTCTTTATTGATCCTCTGTCTAGATGTTCTGTCCATTGATGGCGAATTGAAGTCTCCAACTATTATGGTATATGTGTCTATTTCCCTTTTCAGTGTTTGCAGTGTATTCCTCACGTAATTTGGGGCATTCTGGTTTGGTGCATAAATATTTATGATTGTTATGTCTTCTTGTTTAATTGTTCCTTTTATTAGTATATAGTGTCCTTCTTTGTCTCTTTTAACTGTTTTGCATTTGAAGTCTAATTTGTTGGATATTAGTATAGCCACTCCTGCTGTTTTCTGGTTATTATTTGCATGAAATATCTTTTCCTAACCTTTCATTTTCAACCTATGTTTATCTTTGGGTCTAAGATGTGTTTCCTGTAGACAGCATATAGAAGGATCCTGTTTTTTAATCCATTCTGCCAGTCTATGTCTTTTGATTGGGGAATTCAGTCCATTAACATTTAGTGTTATTACTGTTTGGATAATATTTTCCTCTGCCATTTTGCCTTTTGTATTATATATATCATATCTGACTTTCCTTCTTTCTACACTCTTCTCCATACCTTCCTCTTCTGTCTTTTCTTATCTGACTCTCGTGCTCCCTTTAGTATTTCTTGCAGAGCTGGTCTCTTGGTCACAAATTCTCTCAGTGGCTTTTTGTCTGAGAATGTTTTAATTTCTCCCTCATTTTTGAAGGACAATTTTGCTGGATATAGAAGTCTAGGTTGGCCGTTTTTCTCTTTTAGTAATTTAAATATATCATCTCACTGTCTTCTAGCTTCCATGGTTTCTGCTGAGAAATCTACACATAGTCTTATTGGTTTTCCCTTGTATGTGATGGATTGTTTTTCTCTTGCTGCTTTCAATATCCTTTCTTTCTCTTTGACCTCTGACATTCTAACTAGTAAGTGTCTTAGAGAACGCCTGTTTGGATCTATTCTCTTTGGGGTGCGCTGCACTTCTTGGATCTGTAATTTTAGGTCTTTCATAAGAGTTGGGAAATTTTCAGTGATAATTTCTTCCATTAGTTTTTCTCCTCCTTTTCCCTTCTCTTCTCCTTCTGGGACACCCACAACACGTATATTTGTGCGGTTCATATTGTCCTTGAGTTCCCTGATACCCTGTTCAAATTTTTCCATTCTTTTACCGATAGTTTCTGTTTCTTTTTGGAATTCAGATATTCCATCCTCCAAATCACTAATTCTATCTTCTGTCATTGTAGGTATCCATTGTTTTTTCCATCCTTTCTACTTCATCCTTCACTTCCATAAGTTCTGTGATTTGTTTTTTCAGTTTTTCTATTTCTTTTTGTTCAGCCCATGTCTTCTTCATGTCCTCCCTCAATTTATTGATTTCGTTTTTGAAGAGGTTTTCTGTTTCTGTTCGTATATTCAGCATTAGTTGTCTCAGCTCCTGTATCTCATTTGAACTATTGGTTTGTTCCTTTGACTGGGCCATATTTTCAATTTTCTGAGCATGATCCATTATCTTCTGCTGGCATCTGGGCCTTTAGTCAGATTTCCCTGGGTGTTGGACCCAACAGGTTGAAAATTTTTTCTGTGAAATCTCTGGGTTCTGTTTTTCTTATCCTGCCCAGTAAGTGGCACTCGTGGCACACGTTTGTCTGCAGGTCCCACCAGTAAAAGGTGCTGTGGGTCCTTTACCTTTGGAAAACTCTCGCCGTGGGGGAGGTTCGCCAGCCGAAGCAGCTTGGAAGAGTGCCAGCCGGCCCAGGGGTCCGAACGCGGGGAGAGTCGCCGGCTGCCGCAGCCCGGGAGAGCGCCCGTCCGAATTTCCTAGTCGGCTTGGGGCGCCAAGCGTGGCGGGAGGGCGCCAGCCACCGCGGCCCAGGAGAGTGCACCGTTCCCAGCCGGACCGGGGTGTCACATGTTTGGAAGGCACCCCCCCAGTCACCGTCCTCTGCTGCCTGGGGATTTCCGATCCAATTCTCTCAGTTGGTCAGGGGGCCGCACGTGGTTTGGTCGCCAGCCACCGCGGCTTGAGGGGACCGCCTGCCCAATTCTGCCAGGTGGCCCGGGAAGGAGGTGGGGAGGGACTCCGGCCGCCTGCCACCCCGCCCCGCCTGGGGAAGCCCGTGCCCCTCGGCGATCTCACCAGAGCGGGTTCTCCCAGCCTGTCAGCCGTTCCAGGATGGGGTATGCTGTCTTTTTTATCTCTGTCATGGCTCCAGGATCTGTTCTGTATCGTTTCTACTCCCCTAGTAGCTGTTCTGGAGGAGGAAAGGTGAGGATGGCAAGGCTGTCAAGTCGGTGGCAGAGGAGCCTGTGAAGGCAGAAGAAGGCACGGTGGTGGTTGGAGAGCCGCTGAAGTAGGAGAAAGGGAAAGATAAGATGGCGGATGGAGTCCCACCGGAACAGAAGAGGAAAGAGAAGTGCAAGATGGTGGTGGGAGCCCCGGCAGAGAAGGGGAAAGAGGAGGGCTAGATGGCAGCGGGAGCGCCGCTGGCGGAGAAATTGGAAGAGGAGGGCTAGATGGCGGCGGAAGCGCCCGCAGAGAAGGGGGAAGAGGAGGGTTAGATGGCGGCGGCAGCGCCGGCAGAGAAAGAGGAAGAGAAGGGCTAGATGGCGGTGGGAGTGCCGGCGGAAAAGGGGGACGAGGAGGGCTAGATGGCAGCGGGAGCACTGGCTGAGAAGGGCGAAGAGGAGGGCTAGATGGTGGCAGGAGCACCACCGGCAGAGAAAGAGGATGAGGAGGGCTAGATGTCGGCGGAAGCTCCGGCGGATAAGGGGGAAGAGGAGGGTAGATGGCGGCGGGAGTGCCGGCGGAGAAAGAGGAAGAGGAGGGCTAGATGGCAGCGGGAGCGCCGGCAGAGAAGGGGCAAGAGGAGGGCTAGATGGCGGCAGGAGCACCGGCGGAGAAGGGGGAAGAAGAGGGCTAGATGGCGGCAAGAGCACCGGCAGAGAAGGGGGAAGAGGAGGGCTAGATGGCGGCAGGAGCGCCGGCAGAGAAAGGGGAAGAGGAGGGCTAGATGGCGGCGGGAGCGCCGGCGGAGAAAGGGGAAGAGGAGGGCTAGATGGCAGCAGGAGCACCGCCGGCAGAGAAAGAGGAAGAGGAGGGCTAGATGGTGGCGGGAGCGCCGGCGGAAAAGGGGGAAGAGGAGGGCTCCTATTATTTATTTTTATTCCATATGTTCTACTCATCTGTTGACAAGGTAGATAAAGGGAGCATCAGACAGAAGGTTTTTACAATCACACAGTCACATTGTGAAAGCTATATCATTATTCAATCATCATCAAGAAACATGGCTACTGGAACACAGCTCTACATTTTCAGGCAGTTCCCTCCAGCCTCTCCATTACATCTTGAATAACAAGGTGATATCTACTTAATGTGTAAGAATAACCTCCAGGATAACCTCTCGACTCTGTTTGGAATCTCTCAGCCATTGACACTTTGTCTCATTTCACTCTTCTGCCTTTTGGTCGAGAAGGATTTCTCAATCCCTTGATGCTGATTCTCAGCTCATTCTAGGGTTTTCCTCAATCCCTTGATGCTGAGTCTCAGTTCATTCTAGGATTCCTGTCCCATGTTTCCAGGAAGGTCCACACCCCTGGGAGTCAAGTCCCACGTTGACAGGGGGGAGGGTGGTGATTTGCTTGTTGTGTTGGCTGGAGATAGAGACCATATCTGAGCAACAAAAGAGGCTCTCTTGGGGGTGACTCTTCGGCCTAATTTTAAGTAGGCTTGACCTATCCTTTATGGGGTTAAGCTTCATATGAACAAACGCCAAGACTGAAGCTCAGCCTATAGCTTTGGTTGTCCACACTGCTTGTGAGAATATCAAGAATTCAACTTGGAGAGGTTGAATTTTCCCCCATTCTCACCATTCCCCAAAGGGGACTTTGCAAATACTTTTCCATTCACTGATCAAATCACTCTGGGATTCATCGGGGCATCACTCTGGACAAATCAACAAAATCTCATTTCGTACCCAAGGTTCCATGTACTTATGGTGTTCAACCAAGCTATCTACAAAAGTTATATTAGGAAATGCACTAGTCAAAATATAAATTTTGTACAAAATAAACATTTTTGCTTTAGTCTCACACATAAGTTGAAATTTTAAAATATTAATTAGCATCTATTTTCAGCATCCTGCAGTAATGACATTACTTTGTTCTTCCTCATGCAAAAACATTTTTAAAATTTGTACATTTAGTCACTATCATTATACAATCTAGGCATTCCTAGATTATACCATCTCAATCTTTATCATCTATCTTTCTTTCTGATTTCATTTATGCTCCCAGCCCTCCTTCCTCTATTATTCTCACATTCAGCTTCATTCCGTGTTTTAACATAATTGTATTACAGTTAGGTAGTACTGTGCTGTCCATTTCTGAGTTTTTATATTCAGTCCTGTTCCACAATCTGTATCCCTTCAGCTCCAATTACCCAATATCTTACCTTATTTCTATCTCCTGATGGTCTCTGTTACCCACGAAATATTCCAAGTTTATTCACTAATGTCAGTTCATATCAGTGAGACCATACAGTATTTGCCCTTTTTTTTTTTTTGGCTAATATCACTCAGGATAATGCCCTCAAGGTCCATCCATGTTGTTACATACTTCATAACTTTATTCTGTCTTACAGTTGAATAATATTCCATTATATGTATATACCACAGTTTGTTTAGCCACTCGTCTGTGGATGGACATTTTGGCTGTTTCCATCTCTTTGCAACTGCAAATAATGCTGCTTTAAACATTGGTGTACAAATGTCTGTTTGTGTCCTTGCCCTCATGTCCTTTGAGTAGATACCTAGCAATGGTATTACTGGGTCATATGGCAATTCTATATTCAGCTTTTTGAGGAACCACTAAACTGCTTTTCACAGCAGTTGTACCATTTGACATTCCCACCAGCAGCGAATAAGTGTGCCTCTTTCTCCTCATCCTCTCCAGCACTTGTCATTTTCTGTTTTATTGATAATGACCATTCTGGTGGGTGTGAGATGATATCTCATTGTGGTTTTGATTTGCATTTCTCTAATGGCCAGGGAAGTTGAGCATCTCTTCATGATCTCTTTTGGTCATTTGTATTTCCTCTTCTGAGAAGTGTCTGTTCAAGTCTTTTTCCCATTTTGTAATTGGATTGGCTGTCTTTTGTTGTTGAGTTGAACATTCTCTTTATAAATTCTGGATACTAGACCTTTATCTGATATGTCATTTCCAAATATTGTCTCCCATTATGTAGGCTGTCTTTTTACTTTCTTGATGAAGTTTTTTGATGCACAAAAGTGTTTAATTTTGGGCAGGCCATGGTGGCTCAGCAGGTAAGAATGCTTGCCTGCCAAGCCCGAGGACCCGGGTTTGATTCCCGGTGCCTGCCCATGTTAAAAAAAAAATTCTAGTTTAAAAGTGTTTAATTTTGAGGAGTTCCCATTTATTTATTTATTTATTCAATGCTTTTGCTTTGGGTGTAAAGTCTATAAAACCACCTCAAAGTATAAGGTTTATACGATATTTCCCTACATTTTCTTCTAACAGTTTTATGGTGTTGGATATAATGTTTAGGTCTTTGATCCATTTTGAGTTAGCTTTTGTGTAGGGTGTGAAATATGGGTCCTCTTTCATTCTTTTGCATATGGATATCCAGTTCTCTAGGCATCATTTATTGAAGAGACTGTTCTGTCCCAGGTGAGTTGGCTTGACTGCCTTATCAAAGATCAATTGTCCATAGATGAGAGGGTCTATATCTGAACACTCTATTTGATTCCAATGGTCAATATATCTATCTTTATGCCATTACCATGCTGTTTTGACCACTGTAGCTTCATAATATGCCTTAAAGTCAGGTAGCATGAAACCTTCAACTTCATTTTCTTTTTCTCAGGATACTTTTAGCTATTCAGGGCACCCTGCCCTTCCAGATAAATTTGGTTATTGGTTTTTCTATTTCTGAAAAGTAAGTTCTTCAGATTTTAATTGGTATTACATTGAATCTGTAAATCAATTTAGGAAGAATTGACATCTTAACTGTATGTAGTCTTCCAATCCATGAAAACACTATGCCCTTCCATCTATTTAGGTCTTCTGTGATTTCTTTTAACAATTTATTGTAGTTTTCTTTGTATAGGTCTTTTGTCTCTTTAGTTAAATTTATTCCTAAATATTTTATTCTTTTGCTTGTAATTATAAATGGAATTCTTTTCTTGATTTCCCCCTCAGATTGTTCCTTGCTAGTGTATAGAAACACTACAGATTTTTGAGTGTTGATCTTGTAACCTTTGCTGTACTCATTTATTAGCTCTAGTAGTTTTGCTGTAGATTTTGGGGGGGTTGACATATAGTATCATATCATCTGCAAACAGTGAGAGTTTTACTTCTTTCCAATTTTGATAACTTGTATTTCTTTTTCTTCTCTAATTGCTCTGGCTAGAACTTCCAACACAATGTTGAATAAATATGGTGATAGTGAACATCCTTGTCTTGTTCCTGATCTTAGAGGAAAAGTTTTCAGTTTTTCCCCATTGAGGATGATATTAGCTGTGAGTTTTTCATATATTCCCTTTATCGTTTTAAGGAAGTTCCTTTCTATTCCTATGCTTTGAAGTGTTTTCAACAGGAAAGCATGTTGAATTTTGTCAAATGCCTTTTCTGCATCGATCGAGATGATCATGTGGTTTTTCTGCTTTGATTTGTTGGTATGGTGTATTACATTAATTGATTTTCTTGTGTTGAACCATCTTTGCATACCTGGGATGAATCCTACTTGGTCATGATGTATAATTCTTTTAATGTGTTGCTGGATTCGATTTGCTAGAATTTTGTTGAGGATTTTTGCATCTATATTCGTTAGAGAGATTGGTCTATAGTTTTCTTTTTTAGTAATATCTTTATCTGGCTTTGGTATGAGGGTGATGTTGGCCTTATAGAATGAGTTAAGTAGCTTTACCTCCTCTTCAATTTTTTTGAAGAGTTTGAGCAGGATTGGTCCTATTTCTTTCTGGAATGTTTGGTAGAATTCATGTGTGAAGCCATCTGGTCCTGGACTTTTCTTTTTGGGGAGCTTCTTTTTTTAACTTTTTTTATTAATTAAAAAAATTCACAAACAAAACATTTAGATATCATTCCATTCTACATATAAAATCAGTAATTCTTAATATCATCACATAGTTGCATATTCATCATTTCTTAGTACATTTGCATCGATTTAGAAAAAGAAATAAAAAGACAACAGAAAAAGAAATAAAATGATAATAAAGAAAAAAGCTATACGTACCATACCCCTTACCTCTCGCTTTCATTTACCACTATTCCAGACTGAATTTATTTTAACATTTGTTCCCCCTATTATTTATTTTTATTCCATATGTTCTACTCTTCTGTTGATATAGTAGCTAAAAGGAGCATCAGACATAAGGTTTTCACATTCACAGAGTCTCATTGTGAAAGCTATATCATTGTTCAATCATCATCAAGAAACATGGCTACTGGAACACAGCACTACATTTTCAGGCAATTCCCTCCAGCCTCTCCACTACATCTTGAACAACAAGGTGATATCTACTTAATGCGTAAGAATAACCTCCATGATAACCTCTTGACTCTGTTTGGAATCTCTCAGCCATTGCCACTTTGTCTCATTTTATTCTTCCCCCTTTTGGTCGAGAAGGTTCTCTCAATCCCTTAATGTTAATTCTCAGCTCATTCTAGGGTTTTTCTCAGTCCTTTGATGCTGAGTCTCAGCTCATTCCAGGATCTTTGTCCCATGTTGCCAGGAAGGTCCACGCCCCTGGGAGTCATGTCCCACACAGAGAGGGGGAGGGTGGTGAGACTGCTCATCATATTGGCTGGAGAGAGAGGCCACATCTGAGAAACAAAAGAGTCTCTCTTGGGGGTGACTCTTAGGCCTAAATTTTAAGTAGACTTGACCGATCCTTTGTGGGGTTAAGTTTCATGTGAACAAACCCCAAGCCTGGGGGCTCAGCCTATAGCTTTGGTTGTCCACACTGCTTGTGAGAATATCAAGAATTCAACTTGGGGAAGTTGAATTTTTCTTGGGGAGCTTCTTAACGACTGATTCAATTTCTTTACTTGTGATTGGTTGTTGAGGTTGTCGATTTCTTCTCGAGTCAACGTTGGTCATTCATGCCCTTCTAGGAAGTTGCCCATTTCAACTACATTGTATTTATTAGTTGTTCATAGTATCCTGTCATTACATCCTTTATTTCTGTGGGGTCAGTGGTTATGTCTCCTCTTCCATTTCTGATCTTATTTATTTGCATCGTCTCTCTTCTTCTTTTTGTCAATCTTGCTAGGGATCCATCAGTCTTATTGATTTTCTCATAGAACCAGTTTCTGGTTTTATTGATTTTCTCAATTGTTTCCATGTTCTCAATTTCATTTATTTCTGCTCTAATCTTTGTTATTTCTTTCGTTTTGCTTGCTTTGGGGTTAGTTTGCTGTTCTTTCTCCAGTTCTTCCAAGTGGACAATTAATTCCTTGATTTTTGCCCTTTCTTCTTTTTTTGATGTAGACATTTAGGGCAATAAACTTCCCTCTTAGCACTGCCTTTGCTGCATCCCATAAGTTTTGATATGTTGTGTTTTCATTTTCATTTGCCTCGAGATATTTACTGATTTCTCTTGTAATTTCGTTCTTGACCCACTGGTTGTTTAAGAGTTGTTGTTGAGCCTCCACATATTTGTGAATTTTCTGGCACTCTGCATATTATTGATTTACAACTTCATTCTTTTATGATCTGAGAAAGTGTTTTGTGTGATTTCAATCTTTTAAAATTTATTGAGACTTGCTTTGTGACCCAGTGTATGGTCTATCCTTGAGAATGATCCATGAACACTTGAGAAAAAGGTATATCTTGCTGTTGTGGGGTGTAATGTTCTATAAATGTCTGTTAATTCTAGCTCATTCATTGTATTATTCACATTCTCTGTTTCTTTATTGATTCTCTGTCTTGATGTCCTGTCCACTGATGAGAGTGGTGAATTGAAGTCTCCAACTATTATGGTAGATGTGTCTATTTCTCTTTTCATTGTTTGTGGAGCATAATTGTTTATGCTCCAAACTCTGGTTTGGTGCATAAATATTTATGATCGTTATGTCTTTGTGCTGAATTAATACTATGTATTAATACATAGTATCCTTTTTTGTCTCTTTTAACTGTTTTCCATTTGTTGTCTACTTTGTTGGTTATTAGTATAGCTACGCCTGCTCTTTTCTGATTGTCATTTGCATGAAATATCTTTTCCCAACCTTTCACTTTCAACCTATGTTTACCTTTGAGTCTAAGATGTGTTTCCTGTAGAGATCATATAGATGGGTCCTTTTTTTTAATCCATTCTGCCAGTCTATGTCTTTTGACTGGGGAGTTTAATCCATTAACATCTAGTGTTGTTACTGTATGGGTAGTATTTTCTTCTACCATTTTGCCTTTTGGATTTTACATGTCATATCTAATTTTCTTTCTTTTTACCTTTACTGATAGTCTTCATTTCAACACTCTTCTCCATGCCTCACTCTTTTTCTTTTCATATCTGTCTCTAGTGCTCCCTTTAGTATTTCTAGCAGAGTCAGTCTCTTGGTCACAAATTCTCTCAGTGATTTTTTGTCTGAAAATGTTTTAATTTCTCCTTCATTTTTTGAAGGATAATTTTGCTGGATATAGAATTTTTGGTTGGCAGTTTTTCTCTTTTAGTAATTTAAATATATCATCCCACTGTATTCTCACCTCCGTGGTTTCTGCTGAGAAATCTATGCGTAGTTCTATTGGGCTTTCCTTGTATGTGATGGATTGCTTTTCTCTTGCTGCTTTCAAGAGCCTCTCTTTCTCTTTGACCTCTGACATTCTGACTAGTAATTGTCTTGGAGTATGTCTATTTGGATCTATTCTCTTTGGGGTACACTGCACTTCTTGGGTCTGTAATTTTAAGTCTTTCATAAGAGTTAGGAAATTTTCAGTGATAATTTCCTTCATTCGTTTTTCCCCTCTTTTTCCCTTCTCTTCTCCTTCTGGGACACCCACAACACGTATATTCGTGTGCTTTATAATGTCATTCAATTCCCTGAGTCCCTGCTCATATTTTTCCATTTTTTCCCTATAGTTTCTGTTTCTTGTCGGATTTCAGATGTTCCGCCCTCCAGTTCACTTATCCTATCTTCTGCCTCTTGAAATCTACCATTGTATGTTTCCATTAACTTTTTCATCTCTTCTACTGTGCCTTTCATTCCCATAAGTTCTGTGATTTGTTTTTTCAGACTTTCAATTTCTTCTTTTTGTTCATTCCTTGCCTTCTTTATACCCTCCCTCAATTCATTGATTTGGTTTTTGATAGGTTTTCCATGTCTGTTCATATATTCTGAATTAATTGTTTCAACTCCTGTATCTCATTTGAATTGTTGGTTTGTTCCTTTGACTGCACCATATCTTCAGTTTTCCTCATGTGATTTGTTATTTTTTGCTGGCGTCTAGGCATTTAATTACCTTAATTAGTTTATTCTAGAGATTGCTTTCACTTCTTTTACCTAATGTTTTCTTGTTGTCTATCTGTTCTTTAACATTCAGTTCAGCTTTTTCTGGACCTCTAGCTTAGGTTTTGTTTCACAGAGGAGAATTTTTCAGCTCTTGTTTTCTTGTTTCTTGCTCTGCCTGTATTGTGCCTTTTCCCCCCACACACACCCTTAGGAGGGTCTACTTAGGTATTATAGACCACAGCCAGATTTTCCCAGACCAAACTGGCCTCCTATCAGGAGAAAAGACTCACTTGTGTCCGTTTTCCCTGAGGGTGAGATCCAGCAGGTTGAAAGACTTTCCTGTGAAATCTCTGGACTCTGTTTTTCTTATCCTCTCCAGTATGTGGCTCTTGTTTGCCTGCAGGTCCCACCAGCATAAGATGATGTGGTACCTTTAACTTTGGCAGACTTCTCCTGCTGGTGGTGTGGTGGGGACAGAGGAGAGGTTGTAGGCTGGCTTTAATGGCTTCAAATTACTAAACCCTGGTGTCTGAATTCCTTAAGGGATGGATTCCACCTGAGTTGGGCTTCACCCCTCCCCTGGTGAAGGCACAGGCTCTAGACAAGCCCTCAAACAAACTTGTTTCTGCCTATGCCTAGGGCAGTTGCAGCCTGAGAAGTCCTTCCAAAGGAAGATTCCTTTGGATTGTATCCAAAGGCAATCAAGCCTTTGTAGATACACAGCCACAAAAACCTCTGTTTCTTTTTTTTCTTTTTCTGTCAGCCCTGCCCCCTTGGCACCAGAGCAAAAATGAGCGACCTCCGCTTTGACCAGGTTCACCTGAGCTGGGGGCCTATTTTTAGTCATCAGAATTTGTTAGTTAATTCCACAATTGACATTTGGCTAGGCTCAGCCCCTGCTGCCGGTAAAGTCTCTTTCCTTTCCCCTCTGGGAAGCAGCCTGTGGGGGGTAGCACTGGCCACCACATCTTGGGGAACTCACAGTTCTGGAGGGGGTGGGCTTGCAGCCAGTCCATCTGTTCCAGATTGGGGAACACTGTGTGTCCGGTCACTGACGTGGCCCCAGGAGCTGTTCTGAACTGTTTCTGGTTATTTAGTAGCTGTTCTGGAGAACAAACCAAATCATGCACATTGCTAAGGCACCATCTTGGCCCAGAGCCACTAAACTCTTGATTTTTGAAGGACCATTTTGCCAGGTGTAGATTTCTCAGGTGGCAGTTTTTCTGTTTCAGAATCTTAAATATATCATACCTCTGTCTTCTCCCCTCCATGGTTTCTTCTGAGAAATCTACCACAGTCATATCAAACTTCCCTTGACTGTGATGGATCACTTTTCTCCTGCTGTTTTCAGAATTCTCTCTTGGTCTTTGATATTTGACAGCCTGATTAGTAAGTGTCTGGAAGTAAGCTTATTTGGATCTTTCCTGTTTGGGGTATGTTGAATTTCATGACTCTGTAATTTTATGTCTTTCATAAAAGAAGGGAAATTTTCAGTGATGATTTCCTCCAATTTTCTTTCTGTCCCTTTTCCTTTCTCTTCTCTTTCTGGGACTCCCACAACACATATATTCATGTGCTTCATGTTGTCACTTAATTTCCTGAGAACCTGTTCATATTTTTCAGTTATTTTCCCTATCTCTTCTATTGTCTGTAGGATTTCAGATGTTCTGTCTTCAAGTTTACTAATCCTTTCTTCTGCCTCTTCAATCTACTGTTGTATGTCTCCATTGTTTTTTTCTTATCGTCTATTGTGCCTCTGTTATAGTTTGCTAGCTGCTCGAATGCAACACACCAGAGACAGATTGGCTTTCAATAAAGGGGGATTTATTTAGTTGACATATAGTTCTTCAGAGGAAAGACAGCTAACTTTCAACCGAGGTTCTTTCTTATGTGGGATGGCATGGGGCAATCTCTGCCAGCTTTCTCTCCAGGCCTCTGGGTTCCAACAACTTTCCCCAGGGTGATTCCTTTCTGCATCTCCAAAGGCCTGGGCTGAGCTGCAAGTGCTGAGATGAGGTATGCTTAGCTGCTTGGGCTGTACTATGTTGCACTTTCTTATTTAAGCACAAGCCAATTAAATCAAACATCTTTCATTGCAGCAGGCATGCCTCCTAGCCAACTGCAGATGTAATGAGCAACAGATGAGGTTCATGTACCATTGGCTCATGTCCACAGCAACTGAACTAGGTACCTTCACCTGGCTAAGTTGACAACTGAATCTACCTACCACACTGCCTTTCATTCCAGTAAGTTTTGCATTTGTTTTTTTCATGCTTTTGATTTCTTCTTTATGATCACCTATTGTCTTCTTTATATCCTTCATCTCTTTTGCCATTTCTTCTCATTGATTTGATTTTTAACTTAATTTAGCATGTCTGTTCAAACATCATTAATCAATTATTTCAACCCCTGTATCTCCTTTGAAATGTTGGTTTGTTCCTTTGACTGACCCATATCTTTAATTTTCCTAGTATGACTCATTATTTTTTTGTGTTGTCTAGGCATTTGATTTCCTTAATTAGTTTATTCTAGAGGTTGATTTCACTCATAAATAGTGTTTTCTTGTTGGTTGACTTTGTTCTCTATTTTTTGTTGTTCAGTTCAACTTATTCTAGACCTCTATCATAGCTTCTATTTAACTGTTCAGAATTTTTCAGCTGTTGTTTTGTGGTTCTTACCCTGCCTAGATGGAACCATATTTTCAGGATGTCTCCCCAGATATCACCAACCTCGTTCAAATTTCTCAGGATGGTCCCAGTTCTCAGGAGGAGTGTGTAATTGTATCAATCCCTGGGGCTCAGACCCAGCAGGTTGTTAGCATTTCCTGTGAAGCCTCTAGTCCCTGTGCTTTTCCTATCCTTCCCGGTGTTGGCACTTGTCAACTTTCAGCTCTCCACTGACATAGTGGTGAGGTCCTCTAATTTTAAGTTGACCTTGTAGCTGCCAGGGAAGTGGTTGAGACAGAGGCTGAGGTAGGAGGTGGGCCTAGGGCCCTGGGGTCTGAATTCTTTTGATTGAGGGCCTCCCTTTTCCTGGGGAAGATAGGCCCTTTGGGGAATTATCTCCTTTACTTGACTGTTTCTTTGTCAAAGAAATTCTGCTCTTGCCTGGATCAGGACTGACAATTGAAAATGGCTGAGGCTTTCTCTTATGAGCTACTTAGAATAGTTTTTAAAAAAATCCCTTTTCAGAGCCAGTCCCAAGCCCCAAGGTTCAACTACCAGGAGGTGGAGTTGATATCTGACTCTATGTGCCTTGAGCCACAGCCCTTTTCCAGTATCCAGAGCTGGGAAAACTCAAAAAGTCTCCATTTTTTCCCCCTTTATCTGCATCTCCTGTCTGCAAGGACAGACCTTAGGATTCCTTTCCTACCTGCTCCCAAAGTACATTTCCTACCTGCTCTCAAAGCACATCTTGTTTCAAAGCACATTGCAACAATTGGTTGTAGAACAGATTTCAGAGTTTGGTATGGGTGACAATTCCACAAGTATATGTTTTCACTTCTAGTTCCTCTAAGATACTGAAGGCTGAAAGTAATATCAGTATAATGATTCACTGCACTTGCACATTTGTTAAACCCTACCTTCTCTGTAAAACTCTGCCATTGTCTTTGATCTTTCTTACACTCTTTAGGGTTATTTGGGCTATGCCCATTCTAACTTTCATTTTGTTTTGTTTTGGCTTGGTTTTTTGCATGGGCAGCCTCTGGGAATCAAACCTAGGTCTCTGGCATGGCGGGTGAGAATTCTGCCACTGAGCAACCATTGTACCGACCCCATTCTAACTTTTTCATGTTGAAAGCATCTGTCAGTAGTATGGGAATATGGGGATGGAAATAGTTGATGTTCTCAGGAGACTGATCCCTCTGTTTTTCAGGGCTTCTCTGGTCCAGGGTCCCATCTGGTGGTTGTAGGTTTCTGGAAAGTTACCCTAGTGCACGGAATCTTTGTAGAATCTTATATAATGCCCTAGGTGCTCTTTAGGAGTTGCAAGAATGGTTTTGGTTGGGATTTGGCAGGCTATGATAGGTAGCAATGTCTAATGAAACTTGCATAAAAGTGACCTCCAGAGTGGTCTCTTGACTCTATTTGAATTCTCTCGGCTACTGACATTTTCTTTATTACACTTCTTTTCCCTCTTTTGGTCAGGGGGCATTGTTGATCCCACAATGCCAGGGCCAGGCTTATCCCTGGGAGTCATCTCCCACGCTGCCATTCACCCTTCAATGTCATGTCCCACATAAGGTTAACAGTAATTATTTCACTTCCAGAGTTGGGCTTAGAGAGAGGGGCCACATCTGAACAACAAAAGAGGTCCTCCAGCTTAGGGAGAGAGAGACCACATGTAAGCAATAAAGAGGTCCTCTTATGCATACCTATAGGTAGGCTAAGCTTCTCTACTACATACAACAGCTTCACAAGAGCGAGCCTGAGGATCAAGGGTTTTACCTATTGATTTCAGTGTCCCTAATGTTTGACACAGTATCAGGGGTTTCCCCAGTGGTAAAGTTTAACAGTTCCATATTTTCTCTCCCATCCCTCAAGGAATTTGTCAGTGCCTTTTGATTATATGCTTAATATACTCTGGGATTTATCCAGGCATTATATTAAACTGTACAGATTAAAGGCCCTCATTCTATTCTGGGTTCCTTGTATTTGGATTGCTTAAATGATTTTCCAGACAGGTTGAGTTAGATTATGTGCTACAAAAAATTAAGGTCTGGGCAAATTAAACCTTTCTTCATTTGGTCCCAAAGAGTAGATGTTCTAAAATATGGATGATGTCTTCCTTAACCTTGTATTCTGGATTACCTTAATCCTGAGATGATTAGCTTCATTCTTATCTCTAAGTACCAAGTTATACATATATAAAACAGCCTCTCAAATCCAGAAATAACAGTTACCACTCAAGACTAAATGTGACTGCTATAAGAGCTTACCATCTAGGCCCCTGTCTTCTTATAAGCATTTTGTAAATGAGACCATACAATATTTGCTATTTTGTTTCTGGCTTATTTTGCCTCACCAAATGTCCTGCAGGTTCATTCACAATGTTTTATGCCTCATGATTTTGTTCCTTTTTGTAGCAGCACAATATCCAATTATATGCAAACAACATTTGCCAATCTACTTCTCAGTCACTGCATCTTTCAGCCCCTCCATTCATTGGGTATCATGTATAATGTTCAAAGTCAACAGTCCATCAGCACTCTCAAGTTGACATATGAACCTGACCATGACTTAGGCATTAATGGAATAGGCTAGGGATAAAAGCATGATATAAGAATTATAAAGGCCAAGTAGCAAAATGGCAGAGGAAGTCCTACCTCATCAGTAGTTACTCTAAATGTAAATTATTTAAATATATAAAAGGCAGAGATTGGCAGAATGGATTAAAAAGCAAGCTCAAACTACATTTTGTCCGCAAGAGACTCATCTTAAATTCAAACATACAAACAGGGTGAGGATAAATGGATGGAAAAATATATCATGCAAACAATAATGAAAAGAGAACTTAGAGTAGTAACTAATTTCAGGTGATATAGGCTTTAAGTAAAAAACTGATGAAAGGGAAGAAGAAGGTTATTATATACTGACAAAGAGGACAATTCAACAAGAAGACACAACTATTATAAATATCTATTCAGATAGCAGCAGATCACCAAAATATATGGAGCAAAGATTGACAGATTTGAAAGAAGTGGGGCTGCAGAGCCCAATGCACACGGCAATTGTCATTTACAGAATTTAAATAGTAAATTGTTCTACATTTATAGCAGTAGACTTTAACACAGCACTCTCAATGATGGATAGAACATATAGTTAGAAGATCAATAAGGAAGTATTGACTTGAATGATACACTAAACTAACCTAAACATAAACTAACCAGACATAACATATATATGTATATATAACATTTTACCCAAAAGAAGCAGAATACATAATCTCAGGCACAAGTGGATCATTCTCTAGGATAGATAGATCATATGAGGGATCAAAAATCAAGTCTTAACAAACTAAAAAATATTAAAATCAAACGATGTATATTCTCTCACCATGGTGGAATGAAGCTAGAAAGCAATAACAGATGTGAGAATTAGAAATTCAAAAAAAGTGGAAATTTAATAGCATACATTTAAAAATACAATGGGTTAATGAAGAAATCAGATGTGACGTTAGGAACTATTCTGAGGCAAATGAAAAGGAGAAGAGCAAAACTTATGAGATTTAGTGAAGGCAGTACTGAGAGCAAAATTTATAGCTCTAAGTGCTTACATTAAAAAGGAAGAAAAAGAGATTGTGCCCAAGATGATGGTATAGGGAGTTCTAGGATTTGGTTTGTTCTCCAGGGCAACCAGGAAATATATCCATGGTCTGAAACAACCATTTTGGTGGCTCTACAAACCAGATGCATATTGTACACCAGCCAGGAGTTAGTGGAAGAATGAGACTGATAAATCACAGTGAAGAGCTTTTCGGGCTGTGGAGGTGGGTGCCCATTCCCACTGGCATGACAGGTTGACTTGGGAGTCACTAGGTGGGAAATAGAAGCCCTTCCTCCTAGAACCAGACACCAATGTGGGTTTTGATGAACAAATGTGGATTCTGGATACCAGCTCTGAGCACAAATAAAATCACAATGAACCCAAGAAGGAAAAATGATGTTTTATTTTTGCCCCATTTCCATCAGGGGACGAAGCAGGGCAGACAGAGAGACACAGAGGCTTCTGGAGGTGACAGAGCTCAGTTTGCTGAAGGACAGCTCTGTCCCATGAGTAGGGATAGACAGAGCCAAGCACCAATTCCAGCTCTTGTGTGCTGAATTCGAGCTCTGAGAACTGAGATTTTTTTAAGCAGCCTGTTTAAAAATGCAGCTCATAGTCTCCATTTCAGTCCTGTCCCATGCAGAGCAGAAGTAGGGTTGACTGAGAGGCACAATAATAATGCTTCAGGTAGTGAATACAGGTCTCTTAAAGGTAGCTCTTCCCCATGAAAAGGGGGCTGCAGAGCCCAATGCACATGGCAACTGTCATTTACAGAATTTAAATAGTAAATATAAATTTGATGGTTTAACGAACCCCATTTACAATTGCAACTAAAAGAATGAAATACTTAGGAATAAATTTAACTAAAGAGACAAAAAACATATCTAAAGAAAACTACAAAAAACTGTTAAAAGAAATCACAGAAGACCTAAATAGATGGAAGGGCATACTGTGTTCATGGATTGGAAGACTAAATATAGTTAAGATGTCAATCCTACCTAAATTGATTTACAGATTCAATGCAATACCAATCAAAATCCCAACAACTTATTTTTCAGAAATAGGAAAACCAATAAGCAAATTTATCTGGAAGGGCAGGGTGCCCCGAATTGCTAAAAACATCTTGAGGAAAAAAAACAAAGCTGGAGGTCTAGCGATGCCGGACTTTAAGGCATATTATGAAGCCACAGTGGTCAAAACAGCATGGTATTGGCATAAAGATAGATATATCGACCAATGGAATCGAATAGAGTGCTCAGATATAGACCCTCTCATCTATGGACATTTGATGTTTGATAAGGCAGTCAAGCCAACTCACCTGGGACAGAACAGTCTCTTCAATAAATGGTGCCTAGAGAACTGGATATCCATATGCAAAAGAATGAAAGAAGACCCATATCTCACACCCTACACAAAAATTAACTCAAAATGGATCAAAGATCTAAACATTAGGTCTAAGACCATAAAACAGTTAGAGGAAAATGTAGGGAGATATCTTATGAATCTTACAATTGGAGGCGGTTTTATGGACCTTACACCTAAAGCAAGAGCACTGAAGAAGGAAATAAATAAATGGGAACTCCTCAAAATTAAACACTTTTGTGCATCAAAGAACTTCATCAAGAAAGTAGAAAGACAGCCTACACAATGGGAATCAATATTTGGAAATGACATATCAGATAAAGTTCTAGTATCCAGAATTTATAATGAGATTGATCAACTCAACAACAAAAAAACAGCCAACCCAATTACAAAATGGGAAAAAGACTTGAATAGACACCTCTCAGAGGAGGAAATACAAATGGCCAAAAGGCACATGAAGAGATGCTCAATGTCCCTGGCCATCAGAGAAATGCAAATCAAAACCACAATGAGACATCATCTCACACCCACCAGAATGGCCATTATCAACAAAACAGAAAATGACAAGTGCTGGAGAGGATGCGGTGAAAGAGGCACACTTATCCACTGTTGGTGGGAATGTCAAATATTGACTCCACTGTGGAAGGCAGTTTGGCGGTTCCTCAAAAAGCTGAATATAGAATTGCCATACGACCCAGCAATACCATTGCTGGGAATCTACTCAAAGGAATTAAGGGCAAAAACTCAAACGGACATTTGCACACCAATGTTTATAGCAGCGTTATTTACAATAGCAAAGAGATGGAAACAGCCAAAATGTCCATCAACAGAAGAGTGGCTAAACAAACTGTGGTATATACATACGATGGAATATTATGCAGCTTTAAGGCAGGATAAACTTATGAAGCATGTAATAACATGGATGGACCTAGAGAACATTATGCTGAGTGAGTCTAGCCAAAAACTAAAAGACAAATACTGTATGGTCCCAATGATGTGAATCGACCCTCGAGAATAAACTTGGAATATGTCATTGGTAACAGAGTTCAGCAGGAGTTAGAAACAGGGTAAGATAATGGGTAATTGGAGCTGATGGGATACAGACTGTGCAATAGGACTAGATACAAAAACTCAAAAATGGACAGCACAATAATACCTAATTGTAAAGTAATCATGTTAAAACACTGAATGAAGCTGCATCCGAGCTATAGGTTTTTGTTTTGTTTTGCTTTGCTTTGTTTTGTTCTTACTATTATTACTTTTATTGTTTTTTCTCTATATTAACATTCTATATCTTTTTCGGTTATATAGCTAGTTCTTCTAAACCGATGCAAATGTACTAAGAAACGATGATCATGCATCTATGTGATGATGTTAAGAATTACTGATTGCATATGTAGAATGGTATGATTTCTAAAAAAAAAATGGTCAGCACAATACTACCTAATTGTAATGTAATTATGTTAAAACACTGAATGAAGCTGCAT
Organism: Tamandua tetradactyla; assembly: GCF_023851605.1. Classification (NCBI taxonomy): domain Eukaryota; kingdom Metazoa; phylum Chordata; class Mammalia; order Pilosa; family Myrmecophagidae; genus Tamandua; species Tamandua tetradactyla. The sequence goes on from NC_135349.1 coordinate 28,408,578, forward strand.
CTGAGCTATAGTTTTTTTTTCTTATATATTTTTGTACTTTTTTATTTTTATTTTCTCTGTATATTATCATTTTATTTCTTTTTCTGTTGTCTTGCTATTTCTTTCTCTAAATCGATGCATATGTACTAAGAAATGATGACCATACACCTATGTGATGATATTAAGAATTATTGATTGCATATGTAGAATGGAATGATTTCTAAATGTTGTGTTAGTTAATTTTTTTAATTAATAAAAAAAAATTTGCTGGTTTATTAACAAAAGTTTGAGTCCACAAAATGTGGCATTCAGACTTTGTAACACCCACCCTATGGCAGGGGTGAAAGTGGGGATGCTTGAGATTTGCTGTAACTTTCCTGGCCAGCAGGGAAAAGGGTGCTGAAAGATGGCTGGTCCCCAAGAATGGGGGGGAGGCAAGGCAAAGTGCAGGCAGTGACTGTTATTTAGAGAATTCTGACACCTGGGGCTGGGAAAACAGGAAGAGTTTCAACTAGCTTTCCCTCAGTTTCTGTCTCAAACAGGTGCCAAGCAGGGATGGGGTTGCCTGAGAATTAAAGGCACAGTAGTACATTAGGCCTCTAGGTAGCAGCAGGCTCATGAATGCCATCTTCTGACCAGGCCAGAAAAAGTACAGAATCATGCGATTTCATGGAAAAGATTTTCATCCTGCTGTCTCCTCTCCAGGATATCCTGGTACTGATATACAGTCTCTTCATGAGTCTTGGACTTGTCTTCCCTGGGATAAAAAAAGATTGAGGTAGCTCCTCTGAGGGGGAAATCCCTCCCAAAATCAACTTTCCATATAAAAGTCACAAGTGATACAAAAGGATTGTCAAAATATTTACAGGCAAATTAAATACAAGCAGAATAGATTAATGTTACATGAGGAGGAAGAAGAATGAGAACTCTTCCTTGGGGCAATATAGTTGCACAAATAGGGCACTTTCAAAAAACATTCCATTTATGCAGGGCAAAATAAGATAAATAGGGGCTGGAAAAATTCTTAGCAGTTAAAAACAACTTACTCTAGAGGCCTAGAATATGTTGAACCAAGTGATATAGCACAGAGCCAATCAACAAGAACCTCTAGGCAAGAGAGAGAAATGACCTTCAGAATAAATTAAGCAAGAAAAGCAGAGACCTAGGCACCAGCAAAAAATCACAGGCCACACTAAGAAACACAAAGATATGGCCTAGCCAATGGGAAAAAAAACCCTAAAACTTCATATGAGATACAACCAAATAAGGATGTTCAAACAAATTTAAATCAATTAAATGAGAAGAAGGAAATATGGCACCAATAAACAGAAAATGAGAGAGTTTGTGAAGAAGAGACCCACTGTACAAGAAATAATAAAAAGAGTGCTATAGGCTAACAAGAAAAGAGAAGTTTGGAGGAGACTATAGCAATGAATCATATCAGTAGGGGTATGTAAAAGAGTAAAAAGAGTGAAAGGAAAAATCCAAAAGACAAAATGGTTAAAGAAAGCACTGCCTATACATTCATAAACTAGAATGTCATTGGACTAACCATCCTTATCATGTTAAGCAAACCAGAACATGGAGAGAGCCAAAGGAAGCCAAGAGATGAAGGCCAGCCCTGGAGAAGCAAAGTGAGGAACCACATAGGAACAGAGGCTGAAGGGAATGGAGCCCAGGAGCAAGAAAAGAGCAGATGCCAGTATATGACTTCCCAGCTCTCAGAGGTGTTCTGTACCCATCAACCTTCCTTGAATGAAGACGTTTCCTTGGATGCCTTGGTTTGAACATTTTTATAGGATTAGAACTGTAAACCTACAACCTATAAAATTCTCTTAATTGAAGTCATTCCATTTCTGGTATATTGCATTATGAAAGCTTACAAACTAACACAAGGAACAAAGAAGGGCTATATATATTTGTAAAAGGGAATGCCATGCAAAGAAAGAACAATCATAAATATTTATTAACCTAGCCAGGATACCCCAAAATACTTGGGGTAAACAATCATATACTAAAGGGAGAAATATGCATCTCTACAATAATAATTGGAGATTTCCATACAGAATTCTCATCACTGGATAGAACATCGAGGTACAGAACCAGTAAGAAAATAAAAATCTTAAATAATATGATAAATTAACTGACTTAAAAGATATTTGCAGAACAATGCATGCCATAACAATAAGATATGCATCCTTCTTAAGTGCTCATGTATCATTCTCCAGGATAGATCACATGTTGGGTCACAAATCAAGTCTCATTCAATTTAAAAATACTAAAATTATACAGAGCATTCTCATATCATAATGGAATGAAGTTGGAAATGAAAAACAGGTGGAAGGCTGGAAAATTCACAAATATATGGATGCTGAACAATACATTCTTAAACAACGAGTGAGTCAAAGAAGAGATGACAAGAGAAATCAGTAAATATATTGAAGCAAGTGGGAGTGAGAACACAACATATCAAAACTTATGAGATGCAGTGAAGGCAGTGCTGAGAGAGGAATTTATTGCTAAAAATAATTTCCTCTATATTAAAATAGAAAGAGCTAAAAGTTGAAGACCTACCAGCACACTTTGAGGAACTAGAAAAAGAACATTAACTTATCCCCAAAGCAAACATAAGGAAAAATATAACAAAGATTAGAGCAGAAATCAAATGAAATTGAGAACAAAACAATAGAGATAATCAACAAAACCAGAAGTTGCTTCTTTCAGAAATTCAATAAAATTGATGGAATTTTAACCAGATTGGCAAAAAATTAAAGAGGGTACAAATAAATAAAATTAGGAATGGGGTGGAGCATTACTACTGACCACACATAAATCAGTTCATAAAAGGATACAGTGAGCAACTTTATGTCAACAAACTAGACAACTTAAATGAAATGGACAATTTCCTAGAAATACAACATGAACAGACCATGCTGACTCTTGAAAAAATAGAAGATCACAACAGACCAATCAAAAGTAAAGAGATTTAATCATCAAAAGCCTTCCAAGAAAGTAAAGTGCAGGACCAGATGGCTACAAGGTGAATTTTTCCAAGCATTACAAGAAGAATTATCAATCCTGCACAAACTCTTCACAAAAATTGAAGAAGAAGGAATGCTACCAAACTCACTCTATGAAGCCAGCATCACCCGAGAACTAAAACCAGATAAAGATATGGGAAAGGAAAATTACAGACCAATCTTTCTAATCAATATGGATGCAAAATAATCAACACACCACTTGCAAAGCAAATTCAGCAACACACTGCAAAATTACACACCATGATCAAGTGAGTTTTATCTCAGGTATGCAAGTATGGTACAATGCAAGAAAATCAAGTAATGTTTTACAGTACATTAATAAATCAAAAGGGAAAAAAACACATGATCATCTCAAGTGATGGAGGAAAGGCATTTGACAAAATCCAGCATCTTTTTTTTATTAAAAAAAACACTTAGGAAGATTGAAATGGAAGCAAACTTCCTCAAAATGATAAAGAGCACATATGAAAACTCCTCCCATCACACTGAAAGGGGAAAGAATGAAATCCTTCTGTACTGGTTTGAATCTGTGATGGACCCCAGAAAAGCCATGTCCTTTAATCCTCATTCAATATTGCTAGCTGGCATTTTGATTGTTCCAATGGAGATGTGACCCACTCAATTGTGGGTGGTAACTTTTGATCAGATAGCTTCCATAGAGTTGTGACTCCACCCACTAATCCTTTAAAAAGCATTTTGGAGATAGTCCCTTTTTTAGGATAATGAGAGAGCCATGAGGGAGAGTCCTTTGGATAAGAAGAAGGAATACACTCCAGGGAAAGCTTAATGAAACAGGAAGCCAGGAGAGAAAGCTGACAGACTTTGCCCCATACCCTTCCAGCTGAGAGAGAAACCCTGAACTTCACCAGCCTTTTTTGAGTGAAGGTAACTTCTTGTTGGTGCCTTAATTTGGACATTTTTATAGACTTGCTTTAATTTGGGCGTTCTCATGGCCTTAGAACTGTAAATGAGCAACTTATTAAATTCCCCTTTTGAAAAAGCCATTCCAGGCGGGCCGCGGTGGCTCAGCGGGCAAAGTGCTTGCCTGCTATGCCGGAGGACCTCGGTTCGATTCCCGGCCCCAGCCCATGTAACAAAAACGGAGAAACAGAATACAATAAAACAAGAAAATGTTTAAAAATGTTTCCCTTTCTTCCTTCCTTCCTTCCTTCTATCCTTCCTTCCTTCTCTCTGTCTTTCCTTTAAAAAAAAAAAAAAAAAAAAAAAAAAAAAAAAGAAAAAGCCATTCCATTTCTGGTATATTGCATTCTGGCAGCTAGCAAAGTAGAACTGATTTTGGTACTGGAAAAGTGGGGTGCTGCTGTTGTTTGCAAACACCAAACATGATGGAACAGCTTTTTAAGTGGATAAGTGAAAAATTCTGGAGGGGTTGTAAAGAGCCTGATAGAGAAGGCCAAGAATGCTTTGAAGAGACTGTTGGTAGAAATGTGGACTCTAAAGATACCTTTGATGAGGCTCTTGACAGAAATGAGGAATGTGTTGTTGCAAACTGGAAGGAAGACAATCATTGTTTTAAAATGGCAGATAATCTGGCAAAATTGGCTAGTGGTTTTGGCTGGAAGGCAGATTTTAAAATCCAGGAACTTGGATATTTAGCAGAAGAGATTTCCAAATCAAATGTGGAAAGTGCAGCCTCGTTTCTCCTCACAGGTTATAGTGAAATGCAACAGCAAAGAGATAAGCTGAGAACTGAATTCTTGGGTAAAACAAACAAATAAAAAACCAGAAATTGTTCTGAAAAGTTCTGGGCATCCAGGAAGGGAAACCCCAGAAAATGGTGCCCTACATGAGAATTTGGCCAAATGTGGAACCAGTCAGCCATTTCAGAAATAGCCAAGATTGGAAATGAAGTTGTCTAGGAAGGATTTGTGGAAACTCCTGCTGTCTGATGGGCATGATCCTTGCTTGCTATGTAGAAGAGTGCCATGGGACTTGTAGAAAAGGAGCCACTGCCAGTTCTGAACTGGGAGGATCAGAAAAAGGACAATGTGAAGGAAAACTAACTTCAGCTGCAGAACTATGGAGGCTGGGGTCTGAATTCAGGAAGCCTCAGGCCAGGTGAATGGACCTACCCAAGTACATGGAGAGGATGAGTTGGCCCTGAAGGCAGAGGTTGGGCCGTCCACATCACAGTGGAAGAGTTGAGCCACCTCATACCCTAGAGAAGGTGGAACACATTCCTTGGAGATTGGGGAGAGCCTAGCTGCCACCACATGGAAGAATTGAACATGTTCCCCAGAGACAGCAGAAAGCTCGGGTGTGGCACTGATGCTTGGAGAGAGTGGAGCCAAGAAAAAGGTAGTCTCACCAATGTCCCCCAAGGGTGTGTTCAGAGAGAGGCACTCTGCATAGGACCTTGGAAAGGGTGGGACTGCCGCTTTCTAAAGCCCTGAAGATAAATGACTCTCAGAATTTGAAATCTAATGGAGTTTGCAGTGCAGGTTTTCAAAACTGCTTGGGTCTGGTGACCCCTGTGTTCCTTCCTTTCTATGGAAATGGGTATATGTATCCTATGACTGTTCCTCCTATGTTGGCAGCAAATAACTTGTTCTAAGTTTTACAGGTAGAGAGACAGGAGAATTTTGCCTTAGGATAGATCATGCCTGTAACAGACCTTGATTGTCATAGAGATGATAAACAAGTTCAGCAAAGTGGCAGTATGCAAGATAAAAGCTAAGTGTAGGATGCATTCAGTGGTAGAATGCGCACCTTCCATGCGGGAGACCCGAGTTTGATTTCTGGACCCTGCACTCCAAAAAAAAAAAAAAAAAGCCAAGTGTAATTGATATGTCTATTCTACCCAAAAATGATTGACAGATTCAATGTAATATAAAGCAAAATCCCAACAGTTAACTTTGCAGAAATAAGAAAAACAATAATCAAGCTTATTTGGAAAGTCTAAAAGTGTTCCAAATACCTAAAAACTTCTTGAGTGCAAAAAGTATATGTGAAAGTCTCATATTTCCTAGCTTTTAAGCATATTATAAAGCTACAGTAGTCAAAAAAGCATGGTAGTATCATAAGGATGGGTATAACAAATAATGGAATTGAGTTGATAGTTCATAAATAGACCCTCACATCTGTGGACAGTTGATTTTTTTTGTATGCTGTATGGCAGGGTCACATTTCTTTATTTTTCCATGTGAGTATCTTGTTATTGCAGCACCATTTGTTGAATTTTTTTGTTTTTTGTTTGTTTGTTTTGCTTGTTTGTTCCTTTTTGTGGGGGAAGTGCATGGACCAGGAACTGAATCTGGGTCTCCTACATGGCTGGCAAGAATTCTACCCCTGAACTACCCTTGCACTCCAACAATTGATTTTTGATAAGGTGGCCAAGTCCACTCAACTGGGACAGCACACAACCTCTTCAATAAATGGTGCTGGGAGAAGTGTATGTCCATATCCAAAAGAATAAATGAGGATTCCTTTCTCACACCTTATATGAAATTAACCCAAAATGGATCAAAGACCTAAACATTAGTACTAAGACCATAAAACTCTTAGGAAAAAAAATTAGGGAAATATCTTAAATATCTTGTTGTAGGAGGTTCTTTCCTAGAACTTACACCCAAAGTTCAAGCAATGAAAGAAGAGATAGATAAAGTGGATAGCCTCAAATTGTGTACTTTTGCATACTAAAGGACTTTTTCAAGAAAGGAAAAATGCAGCCTACACAATGGGAGAATATATGTGGAAACCACGTTTCAATTTGCTAAAGCTGCCAGAATTCAATAAACCATAAATAGATTGGCCTTTAAAAAGGGATTTATTAAGTTACAAGTTAGAATTCTAAGTTCATGAAATTAAGGCATCAACAAGAGAATTTTGGGGGGAAGAAAGGCAGCTGGCATCTGGAGTTTCTCTGTTACAATGAAAGGTACATGACAACGTCTGCCATCCTTCTCTCCTGGCTTCTGGTTTCAAATTTCTCTGCTGGTGTCTCCTGGGGTGTTTTCCTTCTGCATCTCCAAACGTCTGTGTCTGAAATTTTTCCAAAAATGCTTCTCTCTAAAAGATTCTGGTAAGCTGATTAAGAACCATCTTGAATGGGTAGAGTCACATCCCCATGGAAAAAACCTAAAGGTCCCACCTTACAATACCTCCACACTCACAAGATTGGATTAGAAGAACATGGCTTCTCTGGGGGACATAACAGTTTCAAACCAGGACATTCCACATTCTGGATCCCCAAAAGTCATGTTCTTTCCATATACAAAATACATTCATATATCACAAAATCACAAAAGCCTTAAACAATTTCAGTAACAATACAAATTCAATACAAAGTAAAAAACAGTTCAGAGCTTCATCAAAATCAGCTACAGGCATGGTCTATCCTAAGGCAAAATTCTCCTCTGTGAAGCTTAGAACAAGTTTTCTGTTTCCATATACAAAGGAGGGGCAGTCATAGGATAAACATCCCCATTTCCATTGAGAGAAATTAAAAGGAAAGCAGTGGTTATTAAGACCCAAACTATTCTAAAAAACAGAAGAGTAAATGCCATTAGATCTTAAAGTTTGAGAATCATTTATAGAATGATATTTTCTCTTCAGGGCTTGAGAGAGTGGCTGTCCCACACTTTCCAAAGGCTTACTTTCCAAAAGCTAAGTGTTTGCCCTGCTCTCTGCAAACACTTAGGTGAGGGTTTCAACATTGGGGAGAATTGGGGAGACCAACTTGTGCTTGGCCCCACCCTCCTCAAACATCTGGGTGGCACCTGAAATCTGCCATCTCCAGGGCACATGCTCAACCTCTTCATAACAATGGGGTGGTTCAGGTCAGGCCCTTCCCAATCCCCCAGGAATGTCTCCACCATCTCTGAGCCCTGAGGGAGTGACATTCTTCCCAAGCCAGAAAGCAGAAGGCCTTCCCTCTGCCTCTGGAGTAAACTCACCCTCTACACATGAATGGTTGGGTCGACTCTCCTGGTACAAGATTTCTTGGCCCCAGATCTTAGCCTCCATGTTTCTGCCTTTGAAGTAATTTTTCCTTCAATTGTCCCTTTTAATCCAGACTAGCAGTGTTCCCATTCACACAGATCTCACAACAAGCATGCCAGTTTTCCATGCAGCATGCATAGATCACAACCATCAGACAGTAGGATTTTCCACAAATCCTTTCTGGATAACTCCATCTCCAATCATCACTTATCCTGTAATGGCTGACTGATTCCATGTTTGGTTAAATCCTCACATAGGCATTATTCTCTGGGGACTCACTTTCTGGAAGCCCAGAATTTTCCAGGCCATCAATTTATGGTTTCTTCTACCTAAGCATTCACTTCTCAACTTCTCTCTTTCCAGTCTCATTTTACTATAAGCTGCAAGGAGAAGCCAGGTTGAATTTGCCACATTTAGGCTGGAAATGTTCTCAACTAGATATCCCAGCTCATCACTTTCAAATTCTCCCTTCCATCCAGCACCAGGTCTCAATTTTGCTAAATTCTCTGCTGCTGTAAAACAAAGGTCACCTTCTTTCCAGTTTGGAATGACACATTTATTATGTCTGTCTAAGATCTCATTGGAAGTATTTTTAGTGTCCACATTTCTACCAACGGCCTCTTCAAAGCAAAGGCATTTTTAATCAAACACCTCACAGTTCTCCCAGAATCTTCCCCTTATCCGTTTAAAACCCATTCTAACATGTTTGGTATTTGCAAACGCAGCAGCACTCCACTTCTCTGGTTACAAAGTCTGTTTCAGTTTGCTAAATCTACTAGAATGTAATATACCGGAAATGGATGGGTCTTTATAAAGAGTATTTGTCAAGTTACAAGTTACAATTCTAAGGCCATGAAAATGTCCAAATTAAGACACCAAGAAGAGGATACCTTTTTGGAGGAAAGCCAGCTGGCATCTGGGGTTTCTTTGTCATATAGGAAGGCATGTGATGACATCTGCTGTCCTTCTCTCTTGGTTTCTGATTTCAAATGGCTCTCTCAGCTCCTGGTATCTCCTGGGGGAATTTTTCTTCTGCATCTCCAAACGTCTGTGTCTGAGCTTTTCCTTAAAATGCTTTCCTCTTAAAGGATTCCAGTAAGCTGATTAAGACCCACCTTGAATGGGTGGGGTCACATCTCCATGGAAACAACATAATCAAAGTTCCCACCCTACTATAGGTCTGCACCCACGAGATTGGATTGGAATGTGGATTCTTTAATTTCAAACCAGCACACCACATATCAAATAAGTGTCTAATATCCAGAATATATAAAGAGATTCTACAACTCAACAACAAAAAGACGACCCAATTAAAAAATGGGCAAAATATTTGGATAGGCACTATCCCAAAGAGCAAATACAAATGGCCAATAAGCATATGAAAAGATGCCCAACTTCACTAGTTATTAGGGAATTGCAAATTGAAACCACAATGGGATACCATTTCACACCTCCTAGAATGGCCATTATTTAAAAAGAAGAAAACTACAAGTGCTAGAGAAATGGGTACACTTATTCACTGTTTGTGGGAATGTAGAATGGTGCAGCCACTCTGGAAGGCAGTTTGCAGGTTCCCTGGCAAGCTAAATATAGTCTCATTCTATGATCTGGAATCCCTGTTACTCAGTATATATGTGGAAGAACTGAAAGCAGGGATGTGATTAGACATTGCACGTTGATGTTTATAGCAGCATTATTCACAATTGCCAAGAGATGGAACAGCTCAATTGTCCATCAACAGATAAGTGAATAAGCAAACTGTGATATATATGGTAAATCCTGCGAATTACATCAGCATGTATCCGTTACTGGACTTTATTTGCAATGAAGTGGCTTCCTTGATCAGAAGCAGTTCTGCATGGAATATCATGATGGTGGATATGGCATTCTATAAATCCATAAATGGTAGTTTTGGCAGAAGCACAGCATGCAGAGAAGGTAAACCATATCCAGAGTATGTTTCTATTCCAGTTAGAACAAAACACAGTCCCTTCCATGATGTAAGTGGTCCAATTTAGCCAACCTGCCACCAGGTGGATCACCTTGGGAATGGTGCCATATCAGGGACTGAATGTTGGTCTCTGCTGCTTAGGCATTCAGCACTTGCTGTAGCCCTGTCATCCTTGGTATGTGGGAGTCCATGTTGCTGAGTTCTTGAATAACTTCCATCCCTAACACCATGATCACTTTGTTCATTACCAATGAGCAAAGGCTAGGGGGAAAAGACTGACTGTTATCCACAGAACAGTTTATCTGATCCACTTGATTATTAAAATCTTCCTCTCTGAAGTCGCTGTCTGATGAGAACTCACATGAGACACAAATATCTCCATGTTTTCTTTTGCCCACTCACAAAGGTCTATCAACATATCTCTTCCCCATACTCTTTGTCATCAAAATTTTTATCTTGTCCTTCTAATTCCTAACCACCCAGCCAAAACCATGGCTGTTGTCCATGAAATAGTGTGCAAATGTACCTCTGGCCATTTCTTGTTCCAAGCAAAATGAACAAGAAGGTTCACTGTTCAAAGTTCCATCACTCGGAGGATTCCTTCACCACTGTCTTTCAAGGTTGTCCTACAAAGTGAATGTAGTGCTGCAGCTATCTACTTTTGGATGGCACATGTATATTATGCAGAATAATCTGTAAAACAGGCCTGAGTTTTCTTTTCCTCAGTCTGATGATCATAAGGGACTCCCCAAGAGGCCAATTGTGTGGGCTAGGAAAGAGAAGATAATATGTGAGAAGTGGAGGCCATTGGTATTTGGGGCATTTCTCCATGTAATGTACTTGTGCCTTCAGGATCTTCTTGAGTCCTATCTCTTCCATTTTATGATGGTGTGCTGCTGTGTGCACTCAACTTTATGACTTGGGCATCAAATTAATGATAGGTAACTCAGGTCTTATGGTAAATGGGTTACCCATTATTAAGCATCAGGTATCTAATATGACTCAGAAGCAGGCCAAAACTGTTTCTCAAAAGAAGAGTAATTATCTGTAGAGGCTTGCAGGGCTTTGCTGCAAAATCCCATCTGCATTGTGATACCTATTGGACCCTGCCAAATGCCCGATTGGATCTGCTGGATCATATGACTTAAGCGGTCTGGACCTGTTGCAGAGTTTACCTTTGTTCCAGCCCCTACAAGGCATTGTGCCTTTTTTTTGTTTTTTGTTTTTTAAAAGGGGCAAGGTGAAACAACTTATCCTTCACCTTACAAGGAATTTCTTGACATGTCTAACATCCCTGGACATCTGGTAATTTCTCTGAGGTAGAAGACCCTGTATTTTTGTTGGAATTATCTCCCACCCTCTGACATGCAAGTACCTTACCAGTAAGTCTAGAGTAGTTCTTACTTCTTGCTCACTAGACCCAATCAACATGATGTCATCAATATAATGAATCAGTGTGATGTCTTGTGGGAGGGATAGATGATCGAGATCCCTGAAGGCGAGATTATGAGATGGGGCTGGAGAGCTGATATATCCCTGATGTAAGACAAAGAGCATGTATTGCTGAACTTGACAGCTGAAATAAAACTGTTTATGGTGGTTTTTACTAACATAAGGAGAGAAAAAAGCATTTGCCAGATCAATAACTGCATACTGGGTGTTTTAGTCTGCCAGTGCTGCCAGAATGCAACACACCAGAGATAGTCTGGCTTTTAATAATAGGGGATTTATTTAGTTAAAAAGTTATAGTTCTTTAGAGGAAAGGCAACTAATTTTCATCTGAGGTTCTCTGTTACATGGGAAGGCACACGGTGATGTCTGCTGGCCTTCTCTCCTGGCTTCTGGGTTCCAATGGCCTTGTCTGGGATCATTCCTTTTTATATCTCCAAATGTCTGGGCTGAGCTTTAAGTGCTGAGATGAAGTATTCTGAGCTGGTTGGGCTGTGCTATACTCAGTTTTCTTCTGACCTCTCTCTTTTAAGCATCCAGCTAATTAAATTAAACATCACTCATTGTAGAAAACACTCCTGTTAGCAGACTGCAGATGTAATCAGCCATAGATAAATTTTGCATTCTAATGATTCAAATCCACAGCAGCAGGACTAGTTGTCATCATCTTGCCAAGTTGACACCTGAACCTAATTACCACATCAGGTACCAGGGAAAGTTTTGATTTGCTCAAGGAATGATAGCACGTATGAAAAACAGCTTCAGTTGAAGTCATCACCTGGCTAAGTTTACAATAATCCATTTTCTTCTTTCAAGATCCATCTGTTTTCTGCACAGGCTGAATAGGAGAGTTGAATGTGACTGTGGTAGTAATCATCCACCCACATTCATCCTCAAGTCCTTGATGGTGGCACTAATCTGTGCAATTCATCAAGAAATGCACATTGCTTTTTATTTACTCCATTTATAGGTAGAGGCAGTTTTTTGGCTTTCAGTTGGCCCTTCCTATGATATTAGTGCCTCTCCACAAGTCAGAAAACCAATGTGGGGATTTTTCCAGTAGCTGAGTATGTATACTCCAATTATGGATTTCAGATTTAAGGAAATAATCACAGAATGGGTCTGGGGATGTAGTAGACCCATGATGAGAGAGGCCTGAATTGTAACTTGATTAATCACTTCAAAAGCCCCTATTCTCACTTGTTGGAGCCCAGGTATCTTATCAGTCTTCTAGAATTAATGTCACTTCTGTGACATTAATCTCCAAATTTTCTCATCATTTCCTTTTTCCAATGCATGGTTATCATGGTAGAAAGACCATAAGTCCCTTTGGGGAAGGCTGGGTGGGAGATTAACAGTATTGATTTTTGACAGTGTATCAGAGTGCTTCCCCAAAGGGACCTTGCCTTCCCTTCACTCAAGGGCCTCTGGTTGTGTAAACAGTCTCATGTCTGGGAATTGATTAAGAAGCCATAACTCACTGTAATTCAAGTTAGATTTTTTTCACTTGATCTTGAACGTTTGTGCTTATACTAAGAATTTATTTGATCTGTATAAGCACAATATATTTTCCTTTTAGGTACCCCATGATCTTCCAACCAATGCCATAGTTCTCTGCATGTCAGACTATTTCAATTACTCTTTTGAGTCTGTTGTCCCTTATGGTAAACATTCCCTCCTTGCCTTTGGCAACTGTTCTACTTTGCTAACTGATGGAATTCAATATACCAGAAATGGAATGACTTTTAAAAGGGGGAATTTAATAAGTTGCTTGTTTACAGTTCTAAGGCTGAGAAAATGTCCCAATTAAAACAAGTCTATAGAAGGCATCCAGGGAAAGATACCTTGGTTCAAGAAGGCCAATGAAGTTCAGGGTTTCTCTCTTAAGTGGAAGGGCACATGGAAAACACAGTCAGAGTTTCTCTCTCATCTGTAAAGGCACATGGTGAACATGGTCAGGGTTCCTCTCTCATCTGGAAGGGCATGTGACAAACATGGCATCATCTGCTAGCTTCTTCTCCTGGCTTCCTCTTTCATGAAGTTCTCTCAGAGGTGTATTCCTTCTTCATCTCCAAAGGTCTCTGGCTGGCGGATTCTCTGCTCTCTTGAATCTCCCATTCTCCAAAACATTTCCTGTTTTATGAGACTCCAGTAAACCAACCAAGACCCACCCAAATGGGTGGAGACGTCATCACCTAATCCAGTTTGACAACCACTCTTGACTAAATCACATCATCCAGGGAGATGATCTGATTACAGTTTCAAACATACAGTATTGAATAGGGATTATTCTACCTTTATGAAATGGGATTTTGATTAAAACATGGCTTTTCTAGGGGGCATACATCCTTTTAAACCTGCACATTCCACCCTCTGGCTCCTAAAAAAAAACATGTTTTTCCCATTTACAAAATACACTAATTTCATAACAATATCAGAAACCTTAAATCTTTCAGTATTAATACAAATGATGTACAAAATTAGGGACAATATAAAATCTCATCAAGTCAGTTACAGTCATGGTCTGTCCTAAGGCAAAATTTTATCTATTTACTCTGAATCTTTGAAAATTCATAACAAGTTATTTGCTGCCAACATACAAAGGAGGAACATTCATAAGATAAATATACACATTTCTGTAGGGAGGAAGGAACACAAGGATCACTGGACCCATACAGTTTTGAAAACCCACAGGGAAAAATCCATTAAATTTCAAAGTCTGAGAGTCATTTATCTTCAGGGCTTCTGAAAGCGGCAGTCCCACCCTTTCCAAATGCCTGTGCAGAAGCCTGCCTCTCTCTGAATACAACCTTGAGGGACATTGGGGAAACCACCTTTTTCTTGGCTCCATCCTATCCAAGCATTCAGGCCACACCCGGGTTCTCTGCCATCTCTGGAACACACATTTAACCCCTCCATGTGGTGGCAGCCAGGCTCTCCCCAAACCCCAAGGAATATGCTTCACCCTTTCCAAGGCCTGAGGTGGCATCACTCTTCCACTGCAATGAGGTGGAAGGCCAATCCTCTGCCTTTAGGGCAAACTCACCCTCTCCATGGGCTTGGTGGGGCCATTCTCCTGCCCCAAGGCTTGTTGACTTCAGACCTCAGCCTCCATGGTTTTGCCTCTGAAGTTATTTTTCCTCCAATGTGTCCCTTCTCTGAATCCCCCAGTCCTGATTGTCAGCAGCTCTGTTTATACAGGTCCCACAGCACTCTTGTTGGCTTTCTATGCAGTAGTCTTGGATCATGCCCATCTGACATAAGGAGTTTCCAAAAATCCTTCCTGGATAACTCCATGTCCAATCCTGGCTTTCTCTGAAATGACTGACTGGTTCCACATTTGTTAAATCCTCACACTATTCTCTGTGGTCTCCCTTTCTAGAGGCCCAGAATTTTCCAGGATGCCAATTTCTGGTTTCTTTGTACTCAACAGTTCAGTTTTCAGCTTATCTCTCTTCTGTTGCATTTCACTATAAGCTGTGGAGAAAACCAGGCTGCCCTTTTGACATTTAATTTGGAGATCTCTTCTGCTAAATATCCAAATTCATGGCTTCTAAAATCTGCCTTCCAGCCAAAGCCATTAGTCAACTTTGCCAGATTATCTGCCATTTTAAAACAAAGATCTCCTTCCTTCCAGTCTGTAATGACACATATCTCATTTCTGTCTAAGAATTTATCAGAAATGTCTTTAGAGTCCACATTTCTACCAACAGTCTCTTCAAAGCATTCTAGGCCATCTCTGTCAAGCTCCTCACAACTCCTCCAGATTCTTCCCCTTATCCATGTAAAAGTCGTTCCAACATGTTTGGTATTTGCAAACTGCAACAGCAGCACCCCACTCTCTGGTATCAAAATCTGTTCTAGTTTGCTAGCTGCTGGAATGCAGTATACCAGAAATGGAATGGCTTTTTAAAGGGGGAATTTAATAAGTTTCTCATTTACACTTGTAAGGCCAAGAAAATGTCCCAATTAAAACAAGTCTATAGAAATGTCCAATCTAAGGCATCCAGGGAAAGACACCTTGGTTCAAGAAGGCCAATGAAGTTCAGGGTTTCTCTCTTAAGTGGAAGGGCACATGGCAAACACAGCCAGAGTTTCTCTCTCATCTGGAAAGGCACATGGTGAACATGGTCAGGATTCCTCTCTCATCTGGAAGGGCACATGGCAAACACGGCATCATCTGCTAGCTTCTTCTCCTGGCTTCCTCTTTCATAAAGTTCTCTCAGAGGTGTATTCCTTCTTCATCTCCAAAGGTCTCTGGCTGGTGGACTCTCTGCTTCATGCTGCTGCAGCATTCTCTGCTTTCTTTGACCTCCCATTCTCCAAAACATTTCTTGTTTTATAAGACTCCAGTAAACCAATCAAGACCCACCCAAATGGGTAGAGACATGTCTTCACCTAATCCAGTTTGACAACCACTCTTGACTAAATCACATCATCCAGGGAGATGACCCAATTAGAGTTTCAAACATACAGTATTGAATAGGGATTATTCTACCTTTATGAAATGGTATTTTGATTAAAACATGACTTTTCTAGGGGGATACATCCTTTTAAACCAATACAGCAACTAAGTGCTGCCAGTTGGTATCCAGAATCCAATCATCCCTACTGTGTTTAAGGCTCCAAGTTCAGTGAAAACAGTTCCCATAGTAATAACTGACCTACAGAGAAGAGAAACCACAATGCTATTTAGGAATGATGGAGTTAGCCTCACAAATTTATTCTCCAAAGTTGTGGTGAAGCAAGTTGTATCCTATGGACATTCCCTGGGTGGGTGAAAAGGTCCTGAATGATAAATCCACTCTGACATCCAGTCTCTCTAAGATTTGGATCTCCTCCCCATCACTAAACCAGGGAGGGTCTGGCATTTTGACCTTCAGGCAATGTGGATCACCTTGTTAAAGCATTTTCCAGCCCTTAAAAGTAAAACATTGAATCCAGAATCTCTGCTTAGTCTGTACATAACTATAAATTCAACCTGATCCAACTTTACATTCCTCCCACTCATAATCCCACACCCATAATATCCATTTCCACTTATATTTCTCTGTAGGAGCCAAGGGTTAAAACAAGACCTGCAGAATTTGTTGAGAGCAGCTGGTCTCAGGGTGGTGGCAGTAAACTGTGGAGATTCTTATGTAGAGCAGTCTTGGAGGAAGAGAATGTTTACCCCAAATGGTTATGTTAAGTATGAAGGAAGAGATCACTGAAAGATAAGCTCTCTGTTCCCTCAGGAAATGCATGCATGCCTTTTGTCACCCTGCAGTATATAAGCAGGATCTGGATAAGAATAAAGTTGTCTGTTGTTTGTTAAAATTAAGCTTCAGACCCCCTGATCCTGTCTGTCTCTTTCTTTCTTTCTCATCATTCCTTAATATCCTTCGAGCTCGTTTCATAGGAAGCAACATTCCTCCAGTTTTCTTCTACATAAATTTGAAAAATCATGCAATTCTTTCAGAGTGTAGTTCTCCTCCTAATGTCTTTCAGATTTTTCAAACTTGCCTTTGTTATATAATATATATGTAAGACAAAGAAAGAAAAAAAAACAATAGTTTACAAAGCACCCTTCAACAGGTAGTTACAGGACAGATCCCAGAGATTATCATGGGCTACTGTACCATCATCTCAGATTTTTCCATCTAGCTGCTCTAGAACATTGGAGACTAGAAGGAAAAAATATTTTTTTAACATCACAATCATTTTTTTGTGAAAAATAGCATATATACAAAAAAAAAACAATAAATTTCAAAGCCCAGCACAAGAATTAGTTGTAGAACAGATTTCAGAGTTTGGTATGGGTTACAATTCCCTAATTTTTGGTCTTTACTTCTAGCTGTTCTAAGATACTGGAGACTAAACCAAATATTAATATAATGATTCAACAATCGTACTTGTTTGTTAAACCCTATCTTCACCATCACCTTTGATCTTTCTATCCCATCTTTAGGGATATTTGGGTTATGTCCATTCTAACATTTTCATGTTGGAAGGGGCTATCAAAAATATGGGGTAGGGAGATGGAACTAGCTGATGTTCTGGAGAGGCTGTCCCCTGTAGGTTTCAGGGCATATATAGTCCAGGGACCCATCTGGAGGGTGTAGGTTTCTGGAAAGTTACCCTAGTGCATGAAACCTTTGTAGAATCCTATATATTGCCCTAGATGGTTTGAATGATTTTGGTTGGGGTTTGGCAAGTTATGATAGACAGCACTGTCTAGCTGAAGCTTGCATAAATGTGACCTCCAGAGTAGCCTCTTGACTGTATTTGAACTCTCTCACCACTGATACCTTCTTTGTTACTCTTCTTTTCCCCCTTTTGGTCAGGATGGCTTTGTTGATCCCATGGTGCCAGGGCCAGACTCATCCATGGGAGTCATCTCCCATGCCACTGGGGAGACTTTCACCCCTGGATGTCATATCCCATGTAAGTGGGAGGGCAATGATTTCACTTGCAGAGTTGGGCTTAGAGATAGTGAGGCCACATCTGAGAAACAAAAGACGTCCTCCAGAAGTAACTCTTAGGCACACCTATAGGTTGGCTAAACTTCTCTGCTACATACAAAAGTTTCACAAGAGCAATCCTAAAGAACAAAGTCTTGTCCTATTGATTTGAGTGTCCCTAATGTTTGACACAGTATCAAGGGTTTCTCCAGTGATAAAGTTTAATAGTTCCATATTTTTTATCCCATCCTTCAAGGAATTTTTCCAATACTTTTTGACTATCTGCCTAATATATTCTAGGTTGTATCCAGGCATTGCATTAAGCTATACAGGATGAAAGACCCCATTCTTATTCTGGGCTCCCTGTGTTTTGATTGTTTAAATTAACTATCCAGACAGGTTGAGTTAGACTGTGTGCTACAGAAGATTTAGGTTCTGCCAAAATAAAACTTTTTTCCTTTGGTCTCAAAGATTAGGTGAGGTTCTAAAATACAGATAATATTTTCATTACCCCAGTGTTCTGAATTACCTTAATCCTGACCTGATTGGCTTCATTCTTCTCTCTAAATACCAGGCTATAGATATATAAGACCGCTGCTCAAAATCCAGAAGTAATAGTTACCACTCTGGAGTAAATGTGTCTGCTATAAGAATTTACAGTCTAGGCCCCTGTTTTCTTACAAGCATTTTCTAAAGGAGACCATGCAATAATTGCTCTTTTGTTTCTGGCTCATTTTGCCTCACCCAGTGTCCCACAGTTTCATTCACAATGCTGCATTCCTCACAATTTCATTCCTTTTTGTAGCAGCACAATATTCTATCATATATATACACCATCGTTCGCCAATCTGCTTTTCTATCAGTGCATCCTTTCACCACCTGTATTCATTAGGCATCATGTATATTGCCCAAAGTCCACAATCCATCAACTCTCTCAATTGCAGGTAATTTCATTGTTCCAAAGAAAAAGATAACCAATAAGCACACCCTTACCAATATGAAATCTAAGCCTTCCCTTAACTCTTGTCCTTTCCCACATTATTTACCCCTGCTGTTGTTGTGGTACTACTGGTGTTTTCCTGTTAAACATAGCTCATAGCATGCAATAACAGTTTTCCTGTACCCTGAACTTATACACTCTTTGTACAGGAATCATACCTTTGAAGTAGTTCATGCAAGAACTTATTTACATTTGTAGTGTTAATCAGTGGGACACACAGGTCTATACAACCCCTTTCAATCATGATCACCTTTAATATGGTAATATTACTAGTAGACCCACTAGTGAACTGCCTTCATGTCTATCTATTCCCTTACACATAAGTTCAACCTCATTAGCTAATCATTCACCCATCTCTAGCTTCTATATATCTCTAAGTCCCCTTTATTCTGTGTTATAAGTCTCCAACTCTAACTTTACCATGGTCATAAAAATGGAGTCATGCAGTACCTATCCTTTTCTGTCTGGATTATTTCACTCAGCATTAACCCTTAAGGCTCATCCATCTTCTCATGTGTTTCAGGACATGATTTCATCTTACTGCTACATAGTATTCCATCATATGTATATATCACCTTTTGTTGCTCCACTCATCTGTTGATGGGCATTTGGTGGTTGTGAATAATGCCACTAATGAACATCAGCATGCAAATGTCTATTTGTGTCACTGCTTTCAGCTCTTCTGGGTATATACAAAGTAGTGCTATTGCTGGGTCTAAGGGCAACTCAATATTTAGTTTCCTAAGGAACCACCAAACTGCCTTTCATAGTGGGTATACCATTATACATTCCCACCAGCAGTGCATAAGTGTCCCAATTTCTCCACATCCTCTCCAACATTTATAATTTCTGGTTTTTTAAAAGAAACCAATATTGCAGGTGTGAGGTGATATCTCATGAAGTCTTGATCTGCATTTTCCTTATGGCTAATGAAAATAAGCATCACATCATGTGCTTTTGAGCCATTAGTATTTGCTCTTACATAAAAATGTCTTTTTGTATCTTTAGCCCATATTCTAATTGGGTTATTTGTTCTTTTGTTGCTGAATTATATGATTTCTTTATGTATACAGGATAGCAAACCTTTGTCCAAAGTATGATTTCCAAATATTATCTCTCATTGAGTTGGCTGCCTCAACCACTTTTCCCCCCCCTATTATTTATTTTTATTCCATATGTTCTACTAGTTTATTGACAAGGTAGATAAAAGGAGCATCAGACACAAGGTTTCGCATTGTGAAAGCTATATCATTATTCAAGCATCCTCAAGAAACATGACTACTGGAACACAGCTCTACATTTTCAGGCATTTCCCTCCAGCCTCTCCATTACATCTTGAATAACAAGGTGATATCTACTTAATGCATAAGAATAACCTCCAGGATAACCTCTCAACTCTGTTTGGAATCTCTCAGCCATTGACACTTTGTCTCGTTTCACTCTTCCCCCTTTTGGTCAAGAAGGTTTTCTCAATCCCTTGATGCTGAGTATCAGCTCATTCTAGGATTTCTTTCCTACGTTGCCAGGAAGGTCCACACTCCTGGGAGTCATGTCCCACATAGATAGGGGGAGGGTGGTGAGATTGCTCGTTGTGTTGGCTGGAGATAGAGGCCTCATCTGAGCAACAAAAGAGGCTCTCTTGGGAGTGACTCTTAGGCCTAAATTTTAAGTAGGCTTGACCTATCCCCTGTGGGGTTAAGTTTCATATGAACAAACCTCAAGACTGGGGGCTCAGCCTATAGCTTTGGTTGTCCACACCGCTTGTGAGAATATCAAGAATTCAACTTGGGGAAGTTGAATTTCTCCTCGTTCTCACCATTCCTGAAGGGGGTTTTGCAAATACTTTTCCACTCACTGATTGAATCACTCTGGGATTCATCAGGACATCACTCTGGACAAACCAACAAAATCTCATGTCCTACCTGAGATTCCAAGTACTTATGGTTCAATCACTTTTTGACAAAGTCTTTTAAAGTGCTGAAGCATTTGATTTTGAGGAGTTCCCATTTGTCTATTTTTTATTTTGTTGCTTGTGCTTTCTGTGTAAAGTTTTGAAGCTATCTCCCATTACTAGGTCTTCAAGATGTTTCCCTACATTTTTGCCTAGAACCTTTATGGTACTGGCTCTTATATTTAGATGCTTGATCTACTTTAAATTGACTTTTGTGTAGAGTGTAGGGTAAGGATCCTCTTTCATTATTTTGGCTATTGATATCCAGTTTTCCCATACCCATTTATTGAAAAGACTATTTTGTCTCAGTTCAGTGGGTTTTGGTGCATTGTCAAGAATCAATTGACCATAGATTTGGTCTACTTCTGCAATCTCGATTTGATTCCATTGGCCAATACATCTACCTTCATGCCAGTACCATGCTGTTTTCACTACTGTGGCTTTATAATAAGTTTAGAATCAGGAAGTGATTATCCTCCCACTTTGTTGTTTTTTAGGATGATTTTAGCTATTCAGGGTCTCTTCCCCTTCCAGATGAATTTGGTAAGTAACTTTTCCAAGTCTTCGAAATAGGTTGTTTGAATTTTTTTTTTTACATGGGCAGGCACCAGGAATCAAACGTGGGTCCTCTGGCATGGCAGGCAAACATTCTTGCCTGCTGAGCCACTGTGGCCCGCCCGGTTGTTGGAATTTTAATTGGCACTGCATTGAATCTAGATCAATTTGGGTATGGATATTTACTATATTTAACTATATTTAACCTTCCTACCCATGAGCAGGGAATATATTTCCACCCATGTAGATCTTCTTTGATTTATTTTAGGAATGTTGGGTAGTTTTCTGTGTGCAAGTCCTTTACACCTCTAGTTAAGTTGATTCCTAGGTACTTGATTCTTTTAGTTGCTATTTTGAATGGAATCTTTTCCTTAACTGACTCCTTAGTTACGCCACTGCTTGTGTATAGCAATGTCATTGATTTTTGCACATTAATTTTATATCCTGTCACCTTGCTGCATTTGTTTATTAGCTTAAGTAACTTTGTTGTCAATTTCACAGGATTTTCCACTACAATGTCATGTTTTCTGCAAATAATGATAGTTTTACTTCTTCCTTTCCAATTTGGATGTCTTTTATTTCTTTTTCCTTCATGATTGCTCTAGCTAGAACTTTTAGTACAATGTTGAATAATAGTAGTGACAAAGGGCATCCTTGTCTCATTCCCAAACATAGGGGGAGAGATTTCTGATTCTCTCCATTGAGTATGATGCTGGCTATCGGTTTTTCATATATGCCATTGATCATATTGAGGAATTGATCTTTCATTTCTGGCTTTTGAATTTTTTCCTTATTAGGAAAGGATGTTGAATTTCATCAAATGCTTTTTCAGCAGCAATTGAGATAATCATGTGATTTTTCCCTTTTGGCTTGTTAGTGTGCTGTATTACATTAATTGATTTTCTTGTGTTGAAACATGCTTGAATTCGTGGTATAAATCCCACTTGGTCATGGTGTACAATTCTTTTAATGTGTTGTATTAGATTTGCTAGTATTTTGTTGAGAATTTTTGCATCTATGTTCATTAAGGGGATTGGTCTGTAGTTTTCCATTCTTATACCATCTTTACCCCGTTTTGGTATTAAAATCATGTTGGCTTCATAAAACGAGTTAGGTAGTGTTCCTTTTTCTTCAACTTTTTTGAAAAGTTTGAGCAGGATTGGTGTTAGGTCCTTTTGTAATGTTTGATGAAATACCCCTGTGAAACCATCTGGTTCTGGGCTTTTTTTTATAGGAAGATTTTTGATGACTTTTTGAATCTTTTTACATGTGACTGGTTTGTTGAGATCATCTATTTCTGTTTTAGTCAGTGTAGCTGGTTTTTGTGTTTCCAGGAATTTGTCCATTACATCTAAATTGTCTGTTTGTTGGCATATAGTTGTTCATAGTATCCTGTTATGATTTCTTTTACTTCTTCAGGGTCTGTGGTTATGCACCCTTTCTAATTTCAGATTTTATTTGCATCCTTTCTCTTTTTTCCTTTGTCAGCCTTGCTAGTGGCTTATCAATTTTGTTGATTTTATCAAAGAACCAACTTTTTGTTTTATTGATTCTTTCTATTTTTCTTTTGTTCTCCCACCCATTTAACTCTGCTTTAATCTTTGTTATTTCTCTTCTTCTATTTGCTTTGGAGTTAGTTTGCTGTTCTTTCTCAAGTCCCTATAGGTGAGAAGTTAAGTCCTCAATTTTTTATCTTTCCTGCCTTTTAATATAGGCATTTAGGGCAATCAATCCCTCCCTCAGCACAGCTTTTGTCACATCCCATAAGTTTTAATATGTTGTATTCTCATTTTCATTTGTCTCCAGATAGCTATGGCTTTCTATAACAATTTCTTCTTTGACCCACTGTTTTTTTAAGAGTGTGTTATTTAATCTCCAGATATTTGTGAAAATTCTTCTTCTTTCATGGTTATTGATATGCAGCTTCATTCCATTCTGATCAGAGAAAGTGCTTTGAATATTTCAATGTTTTTAAATCTATAAAGACCTGTTTTGTGCCCCAGCATATGATCTAACCTTGAGAATGTTCCATGAGCACTAGAGAAGAATGTAAATACTGATGTTTTGGAGGATAATTACCTATAAATGTTGTTCTAGTTTGCTGGCTGCTGGAAAGCAACACACCAGAGATGGATTGGCTTTTAATAAAAAGGGATTTGTTTCATTAAAAACATGTAGTTCTTCAGAGGAAAGGCAGCTAACTTTCAACTGATGTTCTTCCTTATGCAGGAAGGCACAGGGTGATCTCTGCTGGCCTTCTCTCCAGGCCTCTTGGGCTCCAACAACTCTCCTCAGGGTGATTCTTTTCTGCATCTCCAAAGACCTGGGCTGAGCTGCAAGTGCTGAGATGACATATGCTGAGCAGCTTGGGCTGTGCTACATTGAGCTCTCACATTTAAGCATCCAGGAAATTAAATCAAACATCATTCATTGCAGCAGGCACACCTAGCCGACTGCAGATGTAATCAGCAATAGATGAAGTTCACATGCCATTGGTTCATGGCCACAGCAATAGAACCTTCACCTGGCCAAGTTGACACCTGAATCTAACTACCACATATGTCTCTTAGCATATAATTGGATTGTATTTATTAACTCAGCCTGCTGATCTGTATCTTTTAATTGGTAAATTTAGTCCATTAACATTCAAAGTTGTTACTGAAAAGACATTTCTTGAATCCACCATCTTATCTTTTGGATTTTATCTGTTAGATCTATATACTCTTCAATTATGTGCCCTCCTTCAGACTTCCCTCTCTTGTCTCTTTTTTTTCAAGTGGAAGAACTCCCTTTCGTATTTCTTGTAGGGCTGGTCTCTTTTTGACAGATCTTTCAGGATGTAAAAATTTTAGTCTCCCCCTCAGTTTTGAAGGACATTTTGGCTGGGTACAGAATTCTTGGCTCGAAATCTTTCTCTTTAATTATCTTAAATACATCGTACCATTGTCTTCTTACCTCCATAGTGCCAGCTGGATTGTCTGAATTCAGTCTTATATGGTTGCCCTTGTATGTAGTAGATTGTTTTTCCTTACCATTTTCAGGATTCTCTGCTTCTCTTCAACATTTGACAGACTGATTAGTATGTATCTTGGGGAAGACCTATTTGGATTTATTGTATTTGGAATTCATTGGGTTTCTTTGTTTTGCTTATTTATGTCCTTTATAAAGGTTGCAAAGTTTTCCTCCATTATATCCTCAACTAATCTTCCTAGCCCTTTACTCTTCTCTTCTCCTTCAGGGACACCAGTGATTCTTATGTTTGTGTTTCTTTGTTTTGCTCATCATTTCCCTGAGATCCAATTCAAAATTTTCCATCTTTTTTTGCCATTTGCTGTTTTGTGTGTTTGAAATCAGGTACCCTGTCCTCTAGTTTGCTTATTCTTTCTCCTGCCTCTTCAAATTTGCTGTTGTGTGTCTCTAGTATGTTTTTTATTTGGTCTATGGCATCTTTAATCTCTATGACATCTGCTGTTTTTTTTTCTTTCAAATTCTTCTTTGTGCTCTTCTACTGTCTTCTTGATCTCCTCTATGTCATTAGCCATCCTATTTATTTTATTTAGTAGAGTTATATGAACATCTTTGATTAGTTGTTCCAAAGTCTTTGTCTCCTCTGGTGTTTTAATTTGGTCATTATGCTGGGCAATATCTGTCAGCGTCATATGCATAGTGATCTTCTGTTGTCTTTGTGGCATGTAAATATCTTGATTGGTTTACTTTGGAAGTTGATTTCCTTGAGCAGTCTAAAGCTTTGTGTTTCTTGAATGGATCACAGCAGGATGCAGGGCATGGGGTGGAGTGCAGTGATGTGTTGCACACAGGTATAGGTACAGGTTGGAGATACTACACTGGTGACTGTGAGCATGAATGCCCAGGAGCAAGGAGGATGTGGCTGTTCAGGTGCACAGGTCTGGGTGCCAGGGCGTTGGTATGCACTGGTCTAGGACACAGGGCCCTTTGTGTGCATGCACAGAGCTCAGGGCAGTGGGTTGGTGCTGTGCCCGCATAGACTGTGGATGGATGTGGTCCAGCTGCACAGGTCAGCACTTGCCTAGAACTGGGGTGTGTGACTGGGATGGGAGGCATGCACATGCACAGATCTGGGAGGGCTATAAATTGATGTACATGCAAAGAGCTCAGGGGTGGATGGCTGGGGTTGCATGACTGTATGGGCTGGGAGCAGGTGAAGCCTGGGTATGGAGGTAAGTACCAGCAGCCTTTATGTGCTGGCAGCTGGTGTCAGGGGGCAAAGAGGAGGAAGTGGGTCTTGGGAGGGGTGGCATCAGACTCTGTGCAGGAGAAGTGGGTTGGGCTGGAGCAGGCTTGCATGCATTTGGGGTGCAGGTGTGGGTTGGCCTGGTAGGGGTGCTTAGAGTGTGGGGAGGGGGGGCAGGTGATGGGGTTCAGGTGCGTGGAGTATGGGGTGAATCACTGGTTGCAGAACTATGCTGGTGGGAGTAGTGTGTTCAAGAAATGTGGCTTTGATTTACTTCATAGTCCCTGTCTCTGGCTCTGGGCTTCTACTTTAGGTTATTTGCACCAGCTAGAGGTTCTCTGCTTCTCAGTTCCTCAGCTTTTGTAACTGGGGCCTCTCTGTGTGATGCAGAAGGCTATCCCATGTCACTTACATACTGAAATCGCTATCTCAGTCCCTACCATCCCTTCTCTAGCTGTTCCTTGGGGCAGGGGTGAACTCAACTTATCCTATTCCACCATCTTCCCAGAACTTTAGCATACAATTTTTTATAGTATCTCATGATTCTTTTTATAGTTGTGGCACCAATAGGAATGTTCTCCCTCATTGATTATTTTATTTATTTTCATTTTCTCTCTTCTTTCTTTGTCAGTCTACTTAAGTGATGCAAATTTTATTATTTTTCCCTGAACCAATTTTTGGTTTTGTTTATCTTCCTCACACCACCAAACACAATTGAAATAAAAGTTTCACAAAACAATCTTAATTTAACACTTATTATGTGTGTTGCATGCTCTTATTTTCTATTTTATTCTATTCCACTTTTCTAAAAATGCATATCCACAAATTATTAAATTGATTTCATGAAATCAATGGATCACAACTCATTGTTTGAAAACATGATTTTAAATAAATGAGCAAGTTTGCTGTTGAAAATCTTTGAGAGTCTGTTGCTTTCATTGGACAATTTGGGCTTCTAAAAATTGCCTCTAAATACAAAGGATCTAATTACAGGTGAAGCATTCTGAATTTTGGCAGTTGAAGAATAGTCAGCCATTTTATTTGCTCTTTAAGTCATAGTGATATCCTCATGTCTGTTCCTCTCTTCTTCATTAGTTTTATATCTATTCAGAGTTGTCTTCCATGATTCTAAGTGACATGTGAGCTATTTATCTTAGTTATTGTTGTTTGTGAGTGGACTATCAAAAGGAATTTATGAATCACAGTGTACAGAGATTGAGCATTGCTTGCCAAAGCTGTTTCGTTCCTTCTTAAAAGCTGAGAAAAAGGTTGTATTAGTTTGCCAAGGCTGCTGGAATGCAATATACTAGAAATGGAGCAGCTTTTAGAAAGGGAATTTACTAAGTTTCAAGTTCACAGTTCTAAGGCTATAAAAATTTCCAACCTAAAGCATCCAGGGAAAGATACCTTGACTCAAGAAAGCCAGTGATGTTTAGGGTTTCTGTCTCAGGTTGTAAGGCACATGGTACTATCTGCTAGCTTTCTCTTTAGGCTTATTCAGTGATTTCCTGGGGGATGTTTTCCTTCTGCATCTCCAAAGATCACTGGTTTAGTGGGCTCTGTTAGCACTAAAGCTTGTTCCAAAATAGTTCTCTCTTAAAGGCCTCTATTAAGCAACCCCACCTTGAATGGTAGAAACACATCTCCTTGGAAACTAATCAAAAAGTGCTACCCACAATTGGGCGGATCACATCTTAATGGAGACAATCATAGTGATCCTACCCAGCATTATTGAATGAATATTAAAGAACATGGCTTTTCTGGGGTACACAACAGATTCAAACTGGCACATTCCACCCTCTGAACCTCAAAAAGACACGTTCTTTTCAAATGCAAAATACATTCATTCCATAACAATATCACAAAATCTTAAACAATTTCAATAACAATAGAGGTACAACACAAAGTCAGAAACAGTACAAAATCTCAACAAAGTCAGCTACAGGCATGGTCTATCCTAAGGCAAAATTCTCCTCTGTCTCTGGACCTGTAAATCTTAGAACAAGTTATCTGTTTCCAAAATACAAAGGAGGAACAGTCATAGGATGCATATTTCCATTTCCCTAGGGAGAAATTGGAAAGAATACAGGGGTCACAGACCCAAACCGATCCAAAAACTTGCATGGCAAACCCCATTAGATTTCAGAGCCTTAGGGTCATTTATCCTTGGGTCTTTAGAAAACAGCAGTCCCACACTTTCCAATGGCTTATGCAACAGCCCTGATCTCTCCAAATGCTGTGGTGAGCATTGCAACCACGAAGGACATCAGGGAGACCATCTTTTTCTTGTCCCCACCCTCTCCAAGCTTCTAGGTAACATCCGGGCTCTCTGTCATCTCTAGGGCACAGACTCACCCCATCAGAACAATGCAGTGGCAACAACGTTTTCCCCAATCCCCAGGGAATGTGTTCCACACTCTCTGAGGCCTGAGGCAAAATTCTTCCAGAACATCAAGGTGGAAGATTCACCCTCTTCCTTCAGGTCAAACTCACCTTCTCCAAGTGCTTAGGTGGGTCTATTCTCCAGGTCTGAGTTTTCTTGGCTTCAGACCTTAGCTTCCATGGTTCTGCCTCTGAAGTTATGTTTCCTTCAATTTGTCCCTTTTCTGTACTTTTTAGTCCACACAGGCAGTGGTTCCATTTATACAGATCCCATAACACTTTTGTTGATTTTCTATGCAGTACTCAGGGAACATAGCCATCATATAAGAAGTTTCCATAAATCCTTCCTGGATAATTCCACCTCTAATCCTATTTTTTTCTGAAATGACTGGTTCCATGCTTGCTTAAATCCTCACATGAGGCATTATTCTCTAGAGTCTCCCTATATGGAAGCACAAAATTTTCCAGACGATCAATTTCTGGTTTATTTTTACCCAAGAGTTCAGTTCTTAGCCTATATCTGTCCTGTTACATTTCACTATAAGCTACAAGGATAAACCAGGTTATACTTTCTACATTTAATTTGGAAATCTATTCTCCTAAATTATTCTGAGGGGTTACTCCTGTGCCCTAGAGATGACAGATAGCCCAGGTGTTGCCCACATGCTTGGAGAGGGTGAAACCAAGAAAAAGGTGGCCTCCCCAATGTCCTTCATGGTTGCAATGCTCACTCCAGCATTTGGCAAGAGCAGGGCTATTGCATAAGCCCTTGTAAAGGGTGTGTGCCAGTTTGAAAGGATGTATGTACCCTAGCAAAGCCATGTTTTAATCCTAATCTCATTTCATAATGACAGTCATTTCTTCTAATCCTTATTCAGTACTGTATATTTGAAACTTTAATTTGATTATCTCCCTGGAGATGTGACTCAATCAAGAGTGGCTGTTAAACTGGATTAGGTGGAGATGTGTCTCCACCCATTCCAGGTGGGTCTTGATTAACTTACTGGAATCCTATAAAAGAGGAAACATTTTGGAGAAAGCAGGAGATCCAGAGAGAGCAGAGAAGAATGACAGAGCCATGAGAAAGTCACAAAAGAGAATGCTACAGAACCAAGAAGCAGAGAGTTCACCAGCCAGTGGCTTTTGAAGATGAAGAAGGAAATTGCCTCCCGGGGAGCTGGAGAGAAAGCCAACAGATGATGCCATGTTCACCATGTGCCCTTCCAGCCAAGAGAGAAAACCTGACTATTTTCACCATGTAACTTTCCACTTGAGAGAGAAACCCTGAACTTTATCAACCTTCGTGAACCAAGGTATCTCCCTGGATACCTTAGATTGGACATTTCTATAGGCTTGCTTTAATTGGGACATTTTCTTGGCCTTAGAACTAGAAACTAGCAACTTATTAAATTTCCCTTTTTAAAATTCATTCCATTTATGATACGTTACATTCTGGAAGCTAGCCAACTACAACAGAGTGGGACTGCTGGTTTCTATACTTGAGAATGATCCATGAGTGCTTGAGAAAAAAAAGTGTGTCCTGCTGTTGTGGGGTGTAATATTCTATAAATGTCTGTTAAGTCTAGCTCATTTATTATGTTATTCAAATCTTCTGTTTCTTTATTGATCCTCTGTCTAGATGGTCTGTCCATTGATGGGAGTGGGGAATTGAAGTTTCCTACTTTTAAGGTAGGTGTGTCTATATTTCTGTGCTTGCCTCATTTGGAGCAATCTTGCTAGGTGCATAAATATTTATGATTGTTATATCTTCTTGTTGAATTGTTCCTTTTATTAATACATAGTGTCCTTCCTTGTCTCTTTTAATTGTTTTACATTTGAAGTCTAATTTGTTGGATATTAGTATAGCTACTCCTGCTCTTTTCTGATTATTTGCATGAAATGCCTTTTCCCAACCTTTCACTTTGAACCTATGTTTATAATGCATCTCCTGTAGATAGCATATAGATGGGTCCTGTTTTTTAATCCATTCTGCAAGTCTATATCTTTTGACTGGGGAGTTTAATCCATTAATATTGTGTTATTACTTTAAGGGCAGTATTTTCTTCTACCATTTTTGTCTTTAGGATTTTACCTGTCATATCTAATTTTTCTTCTTTTTACCTTTACTGATAGTCTTCATTTCTACACTCTTCTCCACACCTCTCTCTGCTGTCTTTTCCTATCTATGTATAGTGCTCCCTTTAGTATTTCTTGCAGAGCCTGTCTCTTGGTCACAAATTCTCTCTGATTTTTTTGAAAATGTTTTCATTTCACCCTCATTTTTAAAATATATTTTTAAACTTTTTTATTGTATACTATAACATAAATACAAAGCAAAGAAGTAAAAAAAAAAAAGCAATGGTTTTCAAAGCACTCTTCCAAAAGTGGTTGCAGAATAGATCCCAGTGTTTGTCATGTGCTACCATATGATCCTGTCATATTTTTTCTTCTAGTTTCTCCAGAATATAGGAGGCTAGAGGGCTTAAATACCTCTTTATCACCACAATTGACTTTTTTTTATTTCTTTTTTGTGAACAATAACATATATACAAAAAAGCTATAAATTTCCAACCACAGCACCACAATTAGTTGTAGGACATATTTCAGACTTTGACACGGATTACAATTTCACAATTTTAGGTTTTTACTTCTAGCTGCTCTAAAATACTGGAGACTAAAAGAAACATCAGTTTAATGATTCAGCATTCATATCCTATCTTCTATGTATAATTCCACCATCCCCTTTGATCTTTCCATACCTCTCATTGGGGTTGTTTGGGCTATGGCAATTCCAAATTTTTGATATTGGAAGAGTCTGTTCGCCCTCATTTTTGAAGGGCAATTTTGCTGGATATAGAATTCTTGATTGGTAGTTTTTCTATTTTAGTATCATAAATATGTCATACCACTGTCTTCTTGCCTCCATGGTTTCTGCTGAGAGATCTATGCATAGTCTTATTGGATCTCCCTTATATGTGATGGATTGCTTTTCTCTTGCTGCTTTCAAAATTCTCTCTTTCTCTTTGACATCTGACATTTTGATTAGTAAGTGTCTTGGAATATGTCTATTTAGATCTATTGTGTTTGTGATATGCTGCACTTCTTGGATCTGTAATTTTAAGTCTTTCTTAAGAATTGGGAAATTTTCAGTGATAATTTTCTCCATTAGTTTTTCTCCTCCTTTTCCCTTCTCTTCTCCTTCTGGGACACCCACAACAAGTATATTTGTGTGCTTCGTGTTGTCAATCAATTCCCTGAGTCCCTACTCATATTTTTCCATTCTTTTCCCTATATCTTCTTTTACTTGTCAGATTTCAGATGTCCCATCCTCCAGTTCACTAATCCTATCTTCTGCCTCTTCAAATCTAACATTGTAAAGTTTTCATTTTTCTTATCTCTTCTACTGTGACTTTCATTCCCATAAGGTCTGATTTGTTTCTTCAGACTTTTGATTTCTTCTTTTTGGTCATCCCTTGCTTTCTTTATATCCTCCTTCAATTCATTGATTTGATTTTTGATGAGATTTTCCATGTCTGTTCGAACATCCTGAATTAATTGTTTCAACTCCTATATCTCATTTGAATTGTTGGTTTGTTCCTTTAGGCCATATCTTCAATTTTCCTAGTATGTATCATTATTTTTTGCTGGCATCTAGACATTTAATTTCCTTAATTAGTTCATTCTAGAGATTGTTTTCACTTTTTTTTTACCTAGGATTTTCTTTCTGGATGACTCTGTTGTCTGTCTGTTCTTTGACATTCAGTTCATCTTATTCCAGACCTCTAGCTTAGGTTTTGTTTAACAGAACAGAATTTTTCAGTTCTTATTTTCTGGTTTCTTGCCCTGCTTGTATGGTGCCTTTTTTTCCCTTAGGAGGGTCTACTTAAGGATTATAGATCCAAGCCAGATTTTCCCAGGCCAGACTGGCCTCCTCTCAGGAGGGAAGAGTCACCTGCATCAGTTTTCCCTGAGCATGAGACCTAGCAGATTGAGAGACATTCCTATGAAGCCTCTAGACTCTGTGTTTTTCCTATCTTGCCCAGTATGTGGCACATGTCTGTTTGCGGGTCCCACCAGCATAAATTGATGTGGTACATTTAACTTTGGCAGACTCTTCCTGCTGGGGCATAGTTGAGACAGAAGAGAGGTTGTAGTCTGGCTTTAATTGCTTCAGTTTTCCAGACCCTGGGGTCTGAATTCCTTGAGGGAAGGATTCTACCTGAGCTAGGCCCCACCCCTCTCCTAGGGAAGGCATAGCCTCCAAGGAATTTCTTCCTTTCACCTGACCATCCCCTTTGCCTCTCATACAAGCTTAATTCCACCCTTGCCTGGGCAGTTAGAGTCTGAGAAGCCTTGCAGTTATAATCAAAGAGCATTCAAGCCATAGAAAGACAGCCACCAAAGAGAAAAGAAAAATTTATTTTCAGAGCAGGACCCCCGTTCCTTGGGTTTGCCAATTAAGAGCTTAAGTTGGTATGTTGTTCTATGTATCTCCAGGTCCTATCTGCCCCCTCCTTTCCTTCAGTGCCCAGACCTTTTCAAGTATTTTGTGTTGTCTGATCCGAGAAAACCTCTGTTTTTTTTTCTTTTTCCATCAGCCCTGCCACCTCTGTGCTGGGACAAAACCCAGCAACTTCAGCTTTTACTCGGTGTTCAGCTGATCTTGGGGTCTATCTTAAGTAATTAGAATTTGTTAATTAATTCCACAATTGGAGTTTGGTTGAGTTCAGCCCCTTGCTGTTGGTAAAGTCTCTTTCCTTTCCCCCCCAGGAACCAGCCTGTGGGGGAGGGACACTGGCCCCCAGGACTTGGGGGACTCACAGTTCTGGGTGGGATTGCAGCTGGTCCGGCTTGTCCAGACTGGTGTATGCTGTGTGTCTGTCACTGATGTGGCCCCAAGAGTTGTTCTGTACTGTTCCTGGCAATTTACTGGCTGCTCTGGAGGATAAACTAAATTCCACACCTCGTTAAGTGCCATCTTGAACCTCTCCCTGCTGCTTTCTAAAGGCAAGAGGATAAATGACCCTTAGACTTTGAAATCTAATGGAGTTTACCATGCAGATTTTGGAACTGCTTGGGTCCAGTGACCCCTATCCAAGGTGATTCTTTTTAAAATCTGCCTTCCAGCCTAAGCCAGTAGTCAATTTTGCCAGATTATCTGCCATTTTTAAACAAAGATTGCCTTCCTTCCAGTTTGCAATAACACATGCCTCATTTCTGTCTAGAGCCTCATCAGGGGTATCTTTAGAGAAAACATCTCTACCAACAGTGTCTTCAAAGCATTCTAAGCCTTCTCTATCAAGTTCCTCATAACTTTCAGAATCTTCCCCTTATCCACTTAAAAAACCATTCCAACATGTTTGGTATTTGCAAACTGCATCAATACCCTACTCTCCAGTACCAAAATCTGTATTAGTTTGCCAAAGCTTCCAGAAAATCAATATACCAGAAATGGAATAATTTTTAGAAAAGGAATTTACTAAGTTGCAAGTTTACAGTTCTAAGTCTATAAAAATGTCCAGCCTAAGGCATCCAGGGAAAGATACCTTGGCTCAAGAGGAGTGTTGATGTTCAGGTTTCTCTCTCAGCTAGTAAGGCACATGGTGATGTCTGCTAAATTTCTCTTCAGGATTCTTCAATGATTTCCCCAGGAGAAATTTCTTTCTGCATCTCCAAAGGTCACTTGTTGGTTGGGCTCTGTCAGCACTAAAGCTTTTTCCAAAATGGTTTTCTCTCAGAGGCCTCTAGTAAGCAGCCCCCCCTTGAATGGTTGGAAACACATCTCCATGGAACTACCTAATCCCAGTGGTACCCCCCAAAATTGGATGGGTCATGTCTCCATGGAAACAATCAAAGAGATCACACTCAGCAATGTTGAGTGAGATTAAAGAACATGAATTTTCTGAGATATACAAGAGATTCAAACTGGCTCAGAAGATATCTATTTCTTAAAATCTCCAGATATTCTTGTTGGAAGATTTCTTTCCACTATATAGCTTATTCAGAAGTCTTATCAGAATCAAAGAAACTAATGTATAAGAAAGCTCCCTTAAAAATAAGAAGCCATATGAGATCTAGAGCACTATTCTATCTTTCACTCACTTGTTTTTAATTATTCTCATTATCTCCTGGAATTTTAGACTACACTTAGTTTTACATAACCTGTAAGAAAAATTCTTGAGACATTGTAGAGTTTCCTATTAAAGGTATTTGTGTGTATCCTCTAAACATATTCTACAAATACCATCTAAATAGCCTTGCTCTGCAGTCAGATATATGCTGCAAGTCAATGAATGAGCAGATGGGATTCATACAAACCAGATCTCCTCAGAGATGTCAGAAATTGCTTGTTGTTTCTTTTTTTAAAAATTACCCTCACATAATTGCATGCTCTTGAAGACATTGAGTGAAGTAATCCAGAAAAACAGGGGAAATAATGAATGGTCTAACAAATATGAACTAACTAAAGTGAGAAAATACTGAGTTAAATTTGAGAGCATAGGTTATCAAGGCATAGAAAGTGGGAAGAGATTAGGCAAAGGATGATTAAGGAGTACAGAATTTTCAAACAAGTCTTATTGTAAAGGTTCCTGGACAGTAAGCTACTACATCAGTCACATTCATTCCTGAGTTTTCATTGTTATTTCCAAATTCTGAGATGCTGTGCTCTTTGTTTATAACCTGGTAGTTCTATAGCTATCAAAGTCAGCATTACTCCTTAGAGAAACTGTTAAAGAAACTAAATAAGAGATCAGACTCCAATTAGAGATATGAATGAGATGGTCTTGGATACAACTAAAATAAGTCATAATGCAGGGTAAAGGTTGATATTATCACTGTTTTAAAACTTCAACTTCCGTGTGAGACCAAAGGAAAAGATGTTTATTTTGGTTCAAATTTAAATTTTCTTTAGCACACTATTGGATTTAACCTGTCTGGTCAGTTTATTTAAATATATGGAAACAAGAATAGGAAATGGGCTCCTATTATTCTGTATAGATTAAGGTAATATATGGTATGTCAGTTTGAAAGAATTTATGTACCCTAGAAAAGCCATGTTTTAATCCTATTCAATCTTGTGAGAGCAATGGTTTCTTCTAATCCCTACTCAGTACTTACAGGTTGGAAACTTGATTAAGTTATCTCCACAGAGATATGACTCAGTCAATTGTGGGTATTAAACTTGATTAAATGGAGATGTGTCTCCACCCATTCTATGTGTATCTTGATTAATTTACTGGAATCCTATAAAAGAGGAGACATTTCAGATAGAGTTCCTTTTGAAGAACAAGGAGAGAGCTGCAGAACCAAGACAAAAGGATGAGAGAACCACAGAGACCACCCAGTCAGCAACCTTTGGGAATGGAGAAGGAAATGGTGCTTCATGAAGCAAGAGGCCTGGAGAGAGAGCTAGCAGATGTTGCCATGTTCACCATGTACCCTTCCAGCTGAGAGAAATGTTGAATGTCATCGGCCTTCTTGAACTAAGTTATTTTTCCTTGGATATCTTAGATTGGACATTTCTGTAGACTTTTTAAAAATATGGACAATTTCACAGCCTTAGAACTGTAAACTAGTAACTTATTAAATTCCCCTTTTTAAAAGCCTTTCCATCTCTGGTATATTGCATTCTGGCAGCTAACAAGCTAGAACACATGGATATATTCCACCATATTCGGGCAGAAAATAAAAAGTATTTACAAAGTCCCCTTTAAGGTCTGAGGGGAAATGTGAAATGATTAAACTTCTCACCTGGAGAAATTACTGATATTCTTTATCAGGGACACTAGGGACTCACTATTTAATAAGTCAAACCTTTGATCTTGAGGCTCGCCCTAACGAGACATACTTCTGCAAAGACAAAGCTAGGCCTCCATGTAATTATGCCTGAGAGTCACCCCCAGAGAGCCTCTTTTGTTGTTCAGATGTGGCCTCTTTCTAGAAGTAAACTCTGCAAATAAACTCACTACCCTCTTCCCTCTGTGGAACATGACTCCAGGGTAAGTCTCTCTGGAAATGTGGGACTTGACTCCCAGGGAGAAACCTGGCCTTGGTATTGTGGCATTGAGAATGCCTTCTTGACAAAAAAGGAAAAAAGAAATGGAACAAAATAAAATTTCAATAGCTAAGAGATTTCAAAGAGAGTTTAGAAGTCATTATGGAGGTTGCTGTTTATGCAAGCTTTAGACAGATATTTCAAACAGCCATAGTACTCCATGCCCCAAACAACAGTACTCCTGAAAACCCTACAGCATGTCCTGGATTCTAAGTCTCTATGAAATTTATTCTTACTAAGTTTATTTTCTCAGAAATTTAAGGCCTCCAGATTGACCCTATGCTAGATAAACCCTGAAATGCAGAGTTAGCAGTCTCTCCAGGAAGAAGTTTCATCCTCTACCCTCTAAGGTCAATACCTCTTATTACCATGAAGAAATTAAAATGGAGATTGCCCAGCTATCCCTGAAGATTGACAGAAAGATCGATGACAGGAAGGAGTTGTAACTAAGAAATTAGGATTTAACAAATGAATATGACTACTGACTCATTATATAGGTATTTCTTTTTCATGCCTAGTGTTTTAGAATAGTCAGAAGGAAATACCTGAAGTAGTTGAACTTAAATACAGTAGATCTGATCTTTGATAATGATTGTATAACTATATAACAAAAAAGGAAAAAGTTGCCCGTGTTTGTATGGATAGCCTCCTTGAATTTTGTTCCATACCACTGATCTATATATCTATCTCTGACAATACCATTTTAGGTAATCTACCTTTATTGTAAGTCTTAAAATTGGGTAGAGTACAATATTAGTAGTAATAAGAAGGAGGAGTCAGTGGTATGGTATATTTGGATTCTTCTTTTTCTAGGGCAATGCAAATGTGCTAAAAATGATCATGGTGATGAACATACAAATATTTAATATTACTGTGAACCATTGATCGTACACTTTGGATAGAAATTATGGTGTGTGAATATATTTCATTTATATTACATTAAAAAGTACTCTCAGAAAAACGGTAAGAAACCGTCCACCCGAAGACACAGGAATTGACGTACCGATGGCGGAGGGGCGCGAGCTTTCAAGATGGTGGTGGTTGACTACCTGAACGAGGGGCTGAGGTGAAGACCCCTACGAAGTAAAAGAGGCCAGAAATCGCCCACACCCCAATTCTAGCAGTCCCGGGAATTCAGCAGAAGTGTTGCCTTTTTTTTTTTTGATGAACAAGTAAACAGTACAGATTTTAAACATGGGACGGAGATCTACGTCATCCACCAAGAGTGGAAAATTTATGAACCCCACAGACCAGGCCCGAAAGGAAGCTCGGAAGAGAGAATTAAAGAAGAACAAAAAACAGCACATGATGGTACAAGCTACAGTTTTGAAGATGAAGGATCCCAAACAGATTATCCGAGACATGGAGAAATTAGACTAAATGGAATTTAACCCTGTGCAACAGCTCCAGTTAAATGAGAAGGTGCTGAAAGACAAATGTAAAAAGCTGCGTGAAACCTTTGAACATATTCTACGACTCTATGAAAAAGAGAATCCAGATATTTACAAAGAATTGAGAAAGCTAGAAGTAGAATATGAAGAAAAGAGGGCTCGACTTAGTCAATATTTTGATGCTGTCAAGAATGCTCAGCACGTGGAAGTTGAGGGTATTCCTTTGCCAGACATGCCTCATGCTCCTTCCAATATCTTGATTCAGGACATTCCACTTCCTGGTGCCCAGCCACCTTCTATCCTTAAAAAGACTTCAGCCTATGGACCTCCAACTCGGGCAGTTTCTATACTTCCTCTTCTTGGACATGGTGTTCCACGTTTGCCCCCTGGTAGAAAACCTCCTGGTCCTCCCCCTGGTCCACCTCCTCCTCAAGTCTTACAGATGTATGGCCGTAAAGTAGGCTTTGCCCTAGATCTTCCTCCTCGTAGGCGAGACGAAGATATGTTATATAGTCCTGAACTTACTCAACGAGGGCATGATGATGATATTTCCAGCACCAGTGAGGATGATGGCTATCCTGAGGACATGGATCAAGATAAACATGATGACAGCACTGATGACAGTGATACTGACAGGTCAGATGGAGAAAGTGAGGTAGATGAATTTGTGCACCGTGATGATAGTGAGAGAGACAACACTTAAGAAAAAAAGTCAGGTCTGAGTGCACGATTTGCAGATATGTCTGGAAAATCAAGAAAAAAAAAGAAGAACATGAAGGAACTGACTCCTCTTCAAGCCATGATGCTTCGAATGGCAGGTCAGGAAATCCCAGAAGAGGGACGAGAAGTAGAGGAATTTTAAGAAGATGATGATGAAGATGATTCTGATGATTCTGAAACAGAAAAGCAGTCACAAAAACAACATAAAGAAGAATCTCTTTCAGATGGTACATCTGCAGCTTCTTCATAGCAGCAGGCTCCTCCACAGTCTGTTCCTCCTTCTCAGATACAAGCACCTCCCATGCCAGGACCACGTCCTCTTGGACCACCACCAGCACCACCTTTACGGCCACCTGGACCACCTACAGGCCTTCCTCCTGGGCCACCTCCAGGAGTGCCTCCATTCCTGAGACCACCTGGAATGCCAGGACTCTGAGGGCCTTTACCCCAACTTTTACCTCTAGGACCCCCACCA
Organism: Tamandua tetradactyla; assembly: GCF_023851605.1. NCBI lineage: Eukaryota > Metazoa > Chordata > Mammalia > Pilosa > Myrmecophagidae > Tamandua > Tamandua tetradactyla. The sequence continues at coordinate 28,447,146 of NC_135349.1, forward strand.
GGCCAACCACCTGGCCCTCCCCAAGATCCACCTCCAGGTTTGCCCCCCGGCCCTCCTCCTCGGGGACCTCCACCAAGGCTACCTCCCCTTGCATCTCCAGGTATCCCTCCACCTCGTCCTGGCATGATGCGCCCACCTTTGGTGCCTCCATTTGGACCTGCCCCACCTGGGCTTTCCCCACCAGCTCCCTTGCCAAATCCAGGGGTTTTAAGTGTCCCACCCAATTTTATTCAGCGACCCAAGGCGGATGATACAAGTGCAGCCACCATTGAGAAGAAAGCCACAGCAACCATCAGTGCCAAGCCACAGATCACTAATCCCAAGGCGGAGATTACTAGATTTGTGCCCACTGCACTGAGGGTACGTCGGGAGAATAACGGGGCTACTGCTGCTCCCCAAAGAAAGTCAGAGGATGATTCTGCTGTACCTCTTGCCAAAGCAGCCCCCAAATCTGGTCCTTCTGTTCCTGTCTCAGTACAAACTAAGGATGATGTGTATGAAGCTTTCATGAAAGAAATGGAAGGGTTACTGTGACAGCTTTTCATTCTATAACAGGTTTCTGTTCACATCAGTGGTTCATGGAGAAAGAGGCTCTTAAGATTAGGTGAAAGAGCTACTTCCACTGTCAAGGTATATTTTAATTTCAGTGCAAAGAATATCCTTAAGTTTAGCCTTGGTCAAAATTTACTGCATATAAGAAGGGGTATTTCACTCAGAATATATTGATTATTGAAGCAGTGCTGCTAACATCCATTCCCTTTCATATCACCATTTCCATCCCATTTCTTTCTCTTCTCCAATTCTTTTGAAACGTCATTGGGGGATCTCAGTTACTTAATCTGTTTTTACTCTCTTGTATGTTGTTGGCACTGGAGTAGAAATTTCTGAGGAACCAGTTTATTTCACCCCATCTTGGCTTTTGTGTTTGAATTATTTTAAATATTTTATTGTAAATATTTTGTAATATTTTACTTGTAGTGAAATGGATCACAATGTCATTTCCTAATACAAAGCAGAATTTGTGGGAAGAAAATGTACAATTCTTTGATTAAAAATATTTCCCACTGAAAAAAAAAAGTACTCTCAGCCCATATTCCATGGAAGTTCAGCTGAGCTATTTTCCATGTTGATGGAGATAGAGGGATCTCATAACACTAATCTTTCCCCTCCGGGATCAAGCTCCTACTAGGATATGTTTGCTCATGATTCCTGCCCACATAAAATTTTCCTCCAGAAAGAAATTTTCTCTCTAATCATCCTTCCACCTTCCCACCATCCATACCTCTTCACCATCTTATTATTGCCCACGAAAATATTTATCTCATCTGTCCAATTACTCATATCAGAAACAGTTATATCATCTAACACCTTGCCTTCTTCATCTTGGCTCAATGAAGTCATCACTAAGTTCTGAATATCATCAATTTTATTTCTTTCATTTTTTAATAATTAGTTATGTATTTCTGAAATGTAAGTGTAGATGGGAGAGGATGTTAAATGAATACTAGTGGAAGAGGTCAAATTGATATGCAAGGCTGTGACACATGTTTTGTCTTTTCAAGCCTAAAAGATTTGAATAGATGTTCAAGCCACATGTAGTATATAGTTGAGAGAAAACTTTTCTTTTTTAAAGTGCCACAAAAATACTCTTATGGCATGCAATGCTTTCTGATCATTTCTATTATATGCTATTTTGTCCAAAAATGCTGGTCAAAACACACTACATTGATTTTCCTCTCTAATAATTCTCAAGCTCCTTTGGAAAAACACTGTAGTCTTTCTACATCTAAAGCATCTTTTATACCCTCCCCATCTCTATCCCAGCTGCCAATTCCCTTGTTCAGACTTCCCATTGTTTCTTGCCTGGACAACAGCAAAGGCCTACTTCATTTTTTCCCTACATCCATTCTTGTGTCTCTCAAATCCATTTTTTATGTAGAGACAAAACTAGTCTCTAAAATATATTTCAAATCCTTCCACTGATTTGAAATTCCTATATACATCATCACTCTTAGATACATAACGCTTTGTGCATAAGAACAGTAGGAATGAATAATTATAAAGGATATTGCTTGCTTTCTCATGTTGAAAATCTTCTCTGGAACAAATATATTCATGTTGTATGTTCAGTGTTAATGACAAGAAAGATGCATGACAACAAGATTGCTCTTTTCTGTGATATTATTTCACCCTCAGGAGAAGATTTCCTTTCTCCTTTTCCTTCTCCAGGATTCCAGAGTATCCTGTTTGTTTTTGTGCAGATTTTCCTCCCCAGAAGCTCTGATTTTCCCAACTGCTTTTCCACACTCAGTGACCCTTTTCATTCCTGGGACATGTGCTGCTTTACAGTAGTTCAATTCTCCTTTTTCTCCTCAAAGTCTTTTCTGCCTCTGATATTTTCTGTATTAGGGTATTCCACCTCAGGGAGCCAAAGGGGTCAATGTTTTAAAACCTCCATTTTCTTACATTTAAGTACCTTAGAAATTAGAGACTGTGTTGAATTTGTGTAACATTTTCCAACAGTTCTTCCATAAGCCTCTTTTGTTTCCTGGTGGCCATTTTGTATGCACACACTTGCCAACCTTTTGAACTTCACCTGGCTTTATGTGGCCTTGGTTTCCTGTGACTGGGTGTTCATTTGTTTCTGACTCACTGCTGTGAGTGAATGTATGGTTGTGACCATATCAGGATGTGCCCAGGCTGAAGTGCTGTCGCTATGTGACTCTTCAGCCTCTTGGGACTTGAGCAAGGGGTAGACGTCTGACTGGCAAGTTTGAGTCACAGATCTCCTAACTTCTTTATTGGTATTTTTTCCCTTCACTTCAGCATTTGTGGAGTCTTTCTTTGGTCTCTATCATCCTCCAGAGGTCCAAACAAGTGGGATTTCCCTAATTATTATTTGTTTCTGAAACTTTTCCAGGGATATATTAACATCCCCAGAAATCTTTTTAGTCTTGTTATTTTTTAAATTTATCTTATTAAAATATTATTCCTTCTTTCCTAATGTAAAATTATGTCTTATGTATGCTTTTAGATGATACATGCAATTTTAATGCTCTGGGAGGGAATTGCAAAGTATTATTACACTTGTTAAAACTTTGAGAGTCACAGAGCAAAGTAACTGTAAATTAAACCCAGAGTATGTTTCTTGGGTGAATATTACATTGGAGTTCATGTATGGTTGTTAGGATATTGAAATTGGCTCTCTCAGTTCCGATTCTGTGTATTTTTTGGATTGTGACATTTATCACTTTAAGATTTAAGATCTTTAGCTCTGTGTCAATTTTTTTAAATAACTATGAGAACTAAAACTATCTTGAAATTTTTATTTCATTGAGGAGAGACAAGAAACTAGAGATGGCCTATAAAATGCTAGACTATTTGGAAAACTCTTGCTGCTTTATTTTTGTCTATTTCTAAGTTTAAGTACTTTGATCAGTTTGTGAGTTGCCTTGAAATGTGTAAGTGATATAACCTATGACCTCTGTCCATTACCCAGGGTCAAATGTAATCAAACAAAAGGACTTCCAAGGATGACACTGCTTTAAGCAATATCAATATATTTTTGCCATTTCAGTAGGGAGTATCTATATTTTTGCAGCAAATGAGCTACTTGAATGATCTTGCTCCTCTTTCTCCATTTCCCCATAGATGTAAATCCCCTCATCAGAAGTATTCATTCAGAGTTCACACTTCAAATGGGCAAAAGTCCTTAAACTAGGTAGTGCAATATAGATTATATTGTTTCTCCAAAACAAAAATACTTATATAATCTATATTGTACTAATTTTCTTTTTCTTTTTGCAGCTGTGTGTGCATGTGTGTGTGGTTTTATTGTATTTATATTTATATTTTCTGACACAATTACACTTGGTGAGCCAGCAGGAAGGAATTTAAAACAAAGTTTTGCATGACTCTTCTTAGATGTACACAAATTCCCAATCTTTTTTTAACTTTTAAAATTGTATAATATAGCATATATACAAAGCAAAGAAAGAAAACAGTGATACTTTTCAAAGTACTCTTTAACAAGTAGTTACTGGACAGATCCAAGAGTTTGTCATGGACTACCATACCATCATCTCAGATTTTTCCTTTTAGCTGCTCCAGAATTATGTGGGCTAGAAGGAAAAAAGTTTTATTTTTATCTTCATAATTGACTTTTCTTTTTTCTGAAAAATAACATATATATAATAAGGCAATAAATTTCAAAGAACAGCACAACAATTAGTTGTAGAACAGATTTCAGAGTTTGGTATGAGTTACAACTCCACAATTTTAGGTTTTTACTTCTAGTTGCTCTAAGATACTGGAGTCTAAAATATCAATATAGTGATTCAGCAATCATTCTCATTTGCTAAACTCTACGTTTTCTGTATAACTCCACCATTACCTTTGATCTTTCTACCCCATTATTTAGGGGTATTTGGGCCATAGCCTTTCTAAACTTTTCCTGCTGGAAGGCTCTGTCAAAAATATGAAGTAGGGAAGTGGAACTAATTGATGTTCTGGAGAGGCTGGCCCCTTTGCATTTCAGGACTTGTCTGGTCCAGGGACCCACCTGGAGGTTGTGGGTTTCTGGAAAGTTACCCTAGTGCATGGAATCTTTGTAGAATCCTATACATTTCCCTAGGCATTCTTTCAGATTGGCTCGAGTGGTTTTGGTTGTAGTTTGGCAAGTTATGACAGGTAGCAATTTCTAACTGAAGCTTGCGTAAGAGTGATCCAGAGTAGCCTCTTGACTGTATTTGAACTCTCTCAGCCACTGATACCTTCTTTGTTACACTTATTTTCCCCCTTTTGGTCATGATGACATTTTTGATCCCATGGCCAAACTCATCCCTGGGAGTTATCTCCCTTGCTTCCAGGAAGACTTTCACCCCTGGATGTCATATCCCACATAGGGGAAAGGGCAATGATTTCACTTGCAGAGTTGGCCTTAGAGATAGTGAGGCCACATCTGAGAAACAAAAGATATCCTCCAGAAATAACTCTTAGGCATACCTATAGGTAGCCTAAACTTCTCTACTACATACATAAGTTTCACAAGAGCGAGCCTGGAGGTCTTGGCCTATTGACTTGAGTGTCCCTAATGTTTGACACAGTATCAGGGGTTTCCCAAGTGATAAAATTTGATAGTTTTTGAAAGTTAATCTTTTCTTCCATCCTTCAAGGCACTTTGTCAGTACTTTCTGATTATCTGTCTAATATATTTTAGGATGTATCCTGGCATTACATTAAGCTATATGGAATTAAAGGCCCTCATTCTTATTTTGGGCTCCCTGTGTTTTGATTGTTTAAATGACCCATCCAGACAGGTTGAGTTAGATTATGTATTACACAAAACTTGGGTTCCATAAAGTAAATCTTTTTTTCCTTTGGTCTCAAAGAGTAGGTGCAGTTCTAAAATATAGATAATGTCTTCCATACCAATGTGTTCTGAATTACTTTAATCCTGACCTGATAGTCTTCATTCTTATCTACAAATACCAGGTTATAGATATACAAAACAGTCTCTCAAAATCCAGTAATAATAATTACCATGCTGGACTAAATGTGACTGGTATAAGAGCTGACAATCTAGGCCTCTGCTTTCTTATAAGCCTTTCTAAAGGAGACCATACAATAATTGCTCTTTTGTTTCTAGCTTATTTTGCCTCACATAGTATCCCACAGTTTATTCAAAATGTTGCATTCCTCACAACTTTGTTCCGTTTTGTAGCAGCACAATGTTTGATCAAACGTACCCAACATCATTCACCAATCTACTTCTGTCAGTGCATTGTTCAGCCACCTGCATTCATTAGGCATCATGTATAATGCCCAAAGTCCACAGTCCATCAACACTCTCAATTGAAGGTAATTTCATTGTTCCAGATAGAAGGATAACCAATCAACACACACCCTCACCAAACAGGAAATCTAAACCTCCCCTTAATTCTTGTCCCTCCCTCCTTATTTACCCCTGCTGTTGTGGTACTACTGATATTTTCCTGTTAAACATAGCCCATAGCATGCAATAGCAGTTTTCCTCCTATACCCTGAATTTAAACACTCTTTGTACAAGAATCATACTTTTGAATTAGTTCGTGCAAGAACTTATTTTTATTTGTAGTGTAATCAGTAGGACACATAGGTCTATAAAACCCCTTTCAATCAAGTTCACCTTCAATATGGTAATATTACTTATAAACCAACTAGTGAACTGCCTTCACTTCTATCTATTCCCTTACATTTGAGTTCAACCTCATTAACTAACCATTCACCCATCTCTAGTTTCCATGTATCTCTAAGTCCCCTGTATTCTGTTTTATAAGCCTCTGATTTTACTTATACCCATGGTCATAAAAATGGAGTCATATAGTATCTATCCTTCTCTGACATTCAGCATTATGTCTTCAAGGCTCATCCATCTTGTCATGTGCTTCAGGATGTCATTTCATCTTACTATTGCATAATATTACATCATATGTATATACCACATTTTGTTGATCCATTCACCTGTTGATGGATATTTGGATTGTTTCTACCCTTTGGCAATTGTGAATAATGCTGCCATGAACTTCGGTGTGCAAATGTCTGTTTGTGTCACTGCTGTCAGCTCTTCTGGGTATATACTAAGTAGTGCTACTGCTGGGCCATAGGCCAGCTCGATATTTAGTTTCCTAAGGAACCACTAAACTGTCTTTTAGTGGCTGTACCATTATACATTCCCACCTGCAGTGCATAAGTGTCTCAATCTCTCCACATCTGTTCCAACATTTATAGTTTCTGGTTTGTTTAATTGCAGCCATTCTTATAGGTGTGAGTTGGTATTTCATTGTAGTCTTGGTCTGTATTTCCCTTATAACTAATGAAAATGAGCATTCCTTCATGTGTGTGCTGGTTTGAAAGGATGTATGAACCCTAGAAAAGCCATGTTTTAATCAAAATCCCATTTCATAAAAGCAGAATAATCCCTATTTAATACTGTATGTTTGAAACTGTAATCAGATCATCTCCCTGGATGATGTGATTTAGTCAAGAGTGTTTGTTAAGATGGATTAGGTGATGACATGTGTCCACCCATTTGGGTGGGTCTTGATAAGTTTCTGGAGTCCTATAAAAGAGGAAACATTTTTGAGAATGAAGGAGATTCCGAGAGCAGAGAATGCTGCAGGACCATGAAGCAGAGAGTCCACCAACCAGTGACCTTTGGAGATGAAGAAGGAAAATGCCTCCCAGGAAGCTTCATGAAACAGGAAGCCAGGAGAAGAAGCTAGCAGATGATGCCATGTTCATAATGTACCTTCCAGATGAGAAAGGAACCCTGACCATGTTCACCATGCTCCTTTCCTGATGATAGAGAAACTCTGACTGTGTTCACCATGTGCCTTCCTAGCTGAGAGAGAAACCCTGAACTTCATCAGGCTTCTTGAACCAAGGTATCTTCCCCTGGATGCCTCTGATTGGACATTTCTATAGACTTGTAATTGGGACATTTTCTTGGCTTCAGAACTGTAAACTAGCAGCTTATTAAATTCCCCTTTTTAAAAGCCATTCCATTTCTGGTGTATTGCATTCTGGCAGCTAGCAAACTAGAACAATGTGCTTTTCAGTTATCTGTATTCACTCTTCAGAAAAATGCCTATTCATATCTTTAGTCCATTTTATAATTGGGTTGGTTGTTCTTTTGTTGTTGAGTTATATGATTTCTTTATGGATACAGGGTATCAAACCTTTGTCAAATATGTGGTTTCCAAATATTTTCTCCCATTGAGTTTTTAACAAAGTCTTTCGAGGTACAGAAGCATTTGATTTTGAGGAGTCCCCATTTATCTATTTTTTCTTTTGTTGCTTGTGCTTTTTGGGGTGTAAAGTTTAGGAAGCTACCTCCTATTACTAAGTCTTGAAATGTTTCCCTACATTTTCTTCTAGAAGCTTTCTGGTGCTAGTTCTTATATTTTGATATTTGATCCACTTTGAGTTAATTTTTGTGTAGGGTGTAAAATAGGGGTTCTCTTTTATTTTTTTTGGCTACTGACATCCAGTTCTTCCATGCCAAATTATTGAAAAGACTATTTTGTCCCAGTTCAGTGGTTTGGTGGCCTTGTCAAAAACCAGTTGACCATAGATTTTGTGGTCTATTTCTGCACTCTCAGTTCAATTCCACTGGTTAATGGTTCTATATTTTTGCCATTACCACGCTGTTTTGACCACTGTGTCTTTATAATAAGTTTTAAAGTCAGGGAGTGTTAATCCTCCCATTTTCTTCTTCTTTTTTAGGATGTTTTTAGCTATCTGGGGTCTGTTCCCTTCCAGATGAGTTTGGTAAGTAGCTTTTCCAAGTCTTTAAAATAGGTTGTTGGAATTTTGATTGGTATGTGTTGAATTGGTAGATCAATTTGGGTAGAATTGACATCTTTACATTTAACCATATTTCCATGAGCAGGGAATATCTTTCCACCTATTTAGATCTTTTTTCTTTTATTTCTTTTAACAATGTTATCTAGTTTACTGTGTACAAGTCCTTTATGTTCCTATTTAAGTTCATTACTAAGTATTTGATTCTTTTAGTTGCTATTTTGAATGGATTTTTTCTTTAACTTACTCCTCAGTTAGGTCATTGCTTGTGTATCAAAACATGAATGATTTTTGCATATTAATTTTATATCCCACCACCTTGCTGAATTTACTTATTAACTCAGGTACGTTTTTCGTTGATTTCTCAGGATTTTCCAAGTATAGTGTTATGTCATCTGCAAAAAATAAAAATTATTTCTTTGTCCTGCCTGATTGCTCTACCTAGAACTTCTAGTACAATATTGAATAGTAGTGTTGACAGTGGGCATCTTTCTCATTCCTGATCTGAAAGGGAAAGTTTTCAATCCCTCTCCATTGAGTACACTGTTGGCTATCATTTTTTCATTTATGTCCTTTATCATATTGAGAAAGTTACCTTTGACACTATCCTTGGGTGGCTCATTTTTTTAAACTTTTTTTATTAATTAAAAAAATTAACAAACAAAACATTAAGAGCTCATTCTACATATACAATCGGTAATTCTTAATATCATCACATAGTTGCATATTCATCATTTCTTAGAACATTTGCATCAATTTAGAAGAAGAAATAAAAAGACAACAGAAAAAGAAACAAAATAATAACAGAGAAAAAGAAGATTATACATACCATACCCCTTACCCCTCACTTTCATTTACCACTAGCATTTCAAACTATATTTATTTTAACATTTGTTCCCCCTATTATTTATTTTTATTGCATATGTTCTACTCTTCTGCTGATATAGTAGCTAAAAGGAGCATCAGACACAAGGTTTTCACATTCGCAGAGTCTCATTGTGAAAGCTGTATCATTGTTCAATCATCATCAAGAAGCATGGCTACTGGAGCACAGCTCTACATTTTCAGGCAGTTCCCTCCAGCCTCTCCACTACATCTTGAACAACAAGGTGATATCTACTTAATGCATAAGAATAACCTCCAGGATAACCTCTCAACTCTGTTTGGAATCTCTCAGCCATTGACACTTGGTCTCATTTCACTCTTCCCCCTTTGGTCGAGAAGGTTCTCTCAATCCCTTGATGTTAATTCTCAGCTCATTCTAGGGTTTTTTCTCAGTCCCTTCATGCTGAGTCTCAGCTCATTCCAGGATCTCTGTCCCATGTTGCCAGGAAGGTCCACACCCCTGGGAGTCATGTGCCATGCAGAGAGGAGAAGGGTGGTGAGACTGCTCGTCATGTTGGCTGGAGAGAGAGGCCACATCTGAGCAACAAAAGAGGCTCTCTTGGGGGTGACTCTTAGACCTAAATTTTAAGTAGACTTGACCTATCCTTTGTGGGGTTAAGTTTCATGTGAACAAACCCCAGCCTATAGCTTTGGTTGTCCACACTGCTTGTGAGAATATCAAGAACTCAACTTGGGGAAGTTGAATTTCTCCCCACTCTCACCATTCCCCGAAGGGGGCTTGCAAATACTTTTCCAGTCACTGATCAAATCACTCTGGGATTCATTGGGGCATCACTCTGGACAAACCAACAAAATCTCATATGCTACCTGAGATTCCAAGTACTTATGACATTCACTCAAACTATCTACATGAGTTATATTAGGAAATGCTCTAGTCAAAATATAAATTTTGTAACAAATAAACATTTTTTGCTTTAGTCTCACACATAAGGTGACATTTTAAAGTATTATCATCTATTTTCAACACCCTGCAATAAAAAAATTCCTTTGTTCTACCTCAGGCAAAAACATTTCTTAAATTTGTACATTGTACATTTCACTATTACTATACACTCTAGGCATTCCTAGATTATACCATCTCGATCTTTACCATCTATCTTTCTTTCTGATTTCATTTATGTCCCCAGTCCTCCTCCCTCTATCATTCTCACATGCAGGGTCATTCAGTGTTTTAAAATAATTACATTATTGTTTGGTAGTATTGTGCTGTCCATATCTGAGATTTTATATTCAGTCCTGTTGCACAATCTGCCTCCCTTCAGCTCCAATCACCCCAATATCTCACCCCATTTCTATCTCCTGATGGTCTCTGTTACCAAGGAAATAGTCTAAGTTTATTCACTAACGTCAGTTCATGTCAGTGAGACTATACAGTATTTGTCCTTTTGTTTCTGGCTACTCACACTCAGCATAATGTCCTTAAGGTCCATTCATGTTGTTACATACTTCATAACTTTATTCTGTCTTACAGCTGCATAATATTCCATCTTATGTAAATGTCACAGTTTGTTTAGTCAACTGTCTGTTGATGGACATTTTGGCTGTTTCCATCACTTGGTAATTGTTAATAATGCTGCTATAAACATGTAAATGTCCATTTGTGTCCTTGGCTTCGTGACCTTTGAGAAGAGACAGCATATACATGGGTCCTGTTTTTTAAACCATTCTGCCAGACAATGTCTTTTGATTGGAGAGTTTAATCCATTAACATTCAGTATTATTACTGTATGGGTAGTACTTTCTTCTACTATTTTGCCTTCTGGATTTTATATGTCATATCTAATTTTCCTTCTTTTTACCTTTACTCATAGTCTTCCTTTCTACACTCTTCTCCACACCTCTCTCTTCTGTCTTCATATCTGTCTCTAGTGTTCCCTTTAGTATTTCTTGCAGAGCTGGTCTCTGGGTCACAAATTCTCTCAGTGATTTTTTGTCTGAAAATGTTTTCATTTCTCCCTCATTTTTGAAGGACAATTTTGCTGGATATAGAATTCTTGGTTGGCAGTTTTTGTCTTTTAATAATTTAAATATATTATCCCACTGTGTTCTCGCCTCCATGGTTTCTGCTGAGAGGTCTGCGCATAGTCTTATTGGGCTTCCCTTGTATGTGATGGATTGCTTTTCTCTTGCTGCTTTCAAGATCCTCTCTTTCTCTTTGACCTTAGACATTCTGATTATTAAATGTCTTGGAGTATGTCTATTTGGATCTGTTCTCTTTGGGGTATGCTGCACTTCTTGTATCTTTAATTTTAAGTCTTTCATAAGAGTTGGGAAATTTTCAGTGATAATTTTCTCCATTAGTTTTTCTCCTCCTTTTCCCTTCTCTTCTCCTTCTGGGACACCCACAACACGTATATTCATGCGCTTCATATTGTCTTTCAATTCCCTGAGTCCCTGCTCATATTTTTCCATTTTTTTCCTATAGTTTCTGTTTCTTGTTGGATTTCAGATGTTCTGTCCTCCGGTTCATTAATCCTATGTTCTGCCTCTCGAAATCTACCATTGTAGGTTTCCATTGTTTTTTTCATCTCTTCTACTGTGTCTTTCATTCCCATAAGTTCTGTGATTTGTTTTTTCAGACTTTCAGTTTCTTCTTTTTGTTCCTTCCTTGCCTTTTTTATATCCTCCCTCAATTCATTGATTTGGTTTTTGATGAGGTTTTCCATGTCTGTTCGTATATTCTGAATTAGTTGTTTCAGCTCCTGTATGTCATTTGAATTGTTGGTTTGTTCCTTTGACTGGGCCATATCTTCAATTTCCTTAGTGTGATTTGTTATTTTTTGCTGGTGTCTAGGCATTTAATTACCTTAATTAGTTTATTCTGGAGATTGCTTTCACTTCTTTTATCTAGGGTTTTCTTGCTGGATGAATTTGTTGTCTATCTGTTCTTTGACATTCTGTTCAGCTTTATCTGAACATTTAGCTTAGGTTTTGTTTAACAGAGGAGAATTTTTCAGTTCTTGTTTTCTTGTTTCTTACCCTGCTTGTGTGGTTCCTTTCCCCCCCACACACTTAGGAGGGTCTGCTTAGATATTAAAGACCCCAGCCAGATTTTCCCAGACCAAACTGGCCTCCTATCAGGAGGAAAGAGTCATCTGCGTCAGTTTTCCCTGAGCATGAGACCCAGCAGGTTGAAAGACTTTCCTCTGAGGTCTCTGGACTCTGTTTTTCTTATCCTGCCCAGTATGTGGCGCTTGTCTGACTGCAGGTCCCACCAGCATAAGATGATGCGGTACCTTTAACTTTGGCTGGGGGTTTATTGGAGACAGAGGAGAGGTTGTAGGCTGGTTTTAATGGCTTCAAATTACCAAGCACTGGTGTCTGAATTCCTTGATGGAGGGATTCCACCTGGGTGGGCCTTCACCCCTCCCCTGGGGAAGGCACAGTCTCCAGATAAGACCCCAAAAGAGCTCACTTCTGCCTATGCCTGGGGCAGTTGCAGCCTGAAAAGTCCTGCTGCTGTATCCAGAGGCAGTCAAGCCTTTGTAGATACACAGCCACAAAAACCTGTTTCCTTCTTTTTTTTCCCCCTTTTTCTGTCAGTCCTACCCTCTTGGTGCTGGGGCAAAAATGAGCAACCTCCGTTTTGATCGGGTTCACCTAAGCTGGGGGCCTATTTTTAGTAGTCAGAATTTGTTAATTAGTTCCACAATTGGCGTTTGATTGTGCCCAGTCACTGCTGCTGGTAAAGTCCTTTCCTTTCCCCTCTGGGAAGCGGCCTGTGGGGGAGGGGCGCTGGCTGCCACAGCTTTGGGATCTCACAGTTTTGGGGGGTGCTCGCAGCAGGTCCAGCTGGTCCAGACTGGGGTACGCTGTGTGTCTGGTCACTGATGTAGCCCCAGGAGCTGTTCTGTACCGTTTCTGGTTATTTAGCAGTTGTTCTGGAGGACGAACTAAAACGCGCACATTGTTAAGCCGCCATCTTGACCCGGAAGCCTCGGGTGGCTCATTTTTGAATCTACCTTCTTATCTTTTGGACTTTGTCAGACATATATATTCTTTTCCCTCTTTTTCTTTTCATCTCTTTAAGTTGCCCTTAATGTACTCTTCAATTCTGTGCCCTCCTCCGGACCTCCCTCTCCTGTCATGTTTTTTCAAATAGCAGAGCTATTTGAGAGTTTTTCTTTTATGGCCAGTCTCTTACTGACACATTCTTTCAGGATTTATTTGTCTGTGAAAATTTTAACCACTCCCTTCTCGATGAATTTAAGCATTGGTCTAGGAAGCACCTAGCAAAGACTTTGGTTGCATATTCCTTCATGGTCTCTGCATGTCTTTCTGTAGGGAGAATATGCTTTGTCTACACTTACATGCCAAAGGTATGTTGATTTTTTTCTAGGCCCTTATTCTAGTTTGCTAGCTTCCAGAATGCAATATACCAGAAATGGAATGAATTTCGAAAAGGGGAATTTAATAAGTTGCTGGTTTATAGTTCTAAGGCCAAAAAATGTCCCAATTAAAATAAGCCTATAGAAATGTCCAATCAAAGGCATCCAGGGAAAGATACCTTGGTTCAAGAAGGCTGATGAAGTTCAGGGTTTCTCTCCCAAGTGAAAGGGCACATGGTAAACATAGTCAGAGTTTCTCTCTCATCTGGAAAGGCACATGGTGAACACAGCCTGGGTTCCTCTCTCATCTGGAAGGGCACATGGCGAACACATCATCATTTGCTAACTTCTTCACCTGGCTTCCTGTTTCATGAAGCTCCCTTGGAGGCATTTTCCTTCCTGGCTGGTGGACTCTGCTTCTCATGGCTATGTTGTTCTGCACTGTTCTCTCTGAATCTCTGAATCTCTTCAATTCTCAAAAATGTTTACTCTTTTATAAGACTCTAGAAACTTATCAGGACCCACATAAATGGGTGGAGACATGTCATCACCTAATCCAGCTTAACAACCACTCATGATTAAATCACATCATCCAGGGTGCTGCTGCAGTTTGCAAATACCAAACATGTTGGAACAGCTTTTTAAATGGATCATCCAGGGAGATTATCTGATTACAGTTTCAAGCATGCAGTATCGAATAGGGATTATTCTGCCTTTGTGAAATGGTATTTAGATTAAAACATGGCTTTTCTAGGGACATACATCCTTTCAAATCAACACAGCCCTCTTTGTAATATAAGCTCTTTCCTTAGAATAATATACCCAGCAGACTGGAGTAGAGAACAATGTCATGCAGGTTTGATTTGATTATAATCTGGAGCATTCATTGCCATATGAGAATCTTATTTAGGTTTCCTTGGTTGAGAATTATTCATGCATTGGTGCCAGTGGGCCCATTTGATACATAGGTTACTGTTTTTAGCCATGGTTAGTTGCATGTTGGGTGGAGGTGATTGAGGAACAACAGCCAGCAGATTCCTCTGTCCCATCCCTCTGTACACAGTTAGGATTAGTCAAGTATTATTTGAGCATTCCTGGCCATGCACAGTAAGCCTATGGTATGTGGAGTCAGGAAAAATACTAAAATCCATAGCCAGGGTGAACATTGGCATTTCATCAGTCAGCAAGGATCAGCTTCTGGGCTGATACTTGCATCATGATATCATGACAGCTGAACTTGGTGGTGTTTCTCCCTTGTTGAGAAATTTCCATGCTTTCTCTCAGGGCTTGCTCTATATCATGTTTGCCAGCTGGTCTTGTGACTTGTATGGGTAATAGGCATTCATGGCAGGGTAAAAGAAGGCCATTTTTTTATTTGACTGGCATCCACCAGACATAGTTTTTTTCTCACTTCTAAGAGGACTCAGACCATTCCACTCCTTGATTTGAGAGCAGTAATCTTCACTTTCTGGTGGTTGCAGAAGTACTTAGATGTGGTTCAATGTAATTAATATGGCAACTGGAGAAGGTTTTATTCCCCCACTCCCCATGGAACATGGCCATGTTCAGGATGTCCATGTTTGGTTCTAGAGTACAAGTCACAGCCTTTAGTAACTATTAGGAACAGTGATGGGCCAAGAGACAATTCCTTTTTATGGGCCCAAAACATCAGGGCA
This sequence comes from Tamandua tetradactyla, assembly GCF_023851605.1. Taxonomy (NCBI): domain Eukaryota; kingdom Metazoa; phylum Chordata; class Mammalia; order Pilosa; family Myrmecophagidae; genus Tamandua; species Tamandua tetradactyla. The sequence continues at coordinate 28,462,399 of NC_135349.1, forward strand.
GAGGATCCTCTGAGGCCTGAGATGCTATGGGCCCAGAGTGGCCATTATAAGGAATCCTTGGGGAACTTGACAGGATAGTCTCCAAGGGACCTGCCAGATATGCTATATAAAAATGAATCTAAGGTATTTTATCAGCAGTGCCATTGACCAGTGACTCCAATGTGGTGAGTCAAGCATGTGTGAAACTGGTTAAGGCTGTGAGCTGTTTCCAAATATGCAGCACCCCACAAGGGTTTTCCTTTTATAGGAAATTATTTTATTCCACTGACCTAAACTCCCTGTCATCCCTTGGCCAACTTGCAGGAATCATTGGAGATTCAGAGATTATGTAACAGGCAGCACAGAGCATCCTGGAGAATTAACTGGATTGTTTTCAGCTCTCCCAACTGTGAAGGCTGAAAACATTCATCTTGGTAAATATTTGAGGTTGTGTGGCCTTCAGTCAACTTTGTTGCATAAAATAGAATTGTCATCATTGAAATTTACTGATTCCCTTTCCATATCAGATAGTTTGTCCAAGTGGCTCTTATATTGGCTTAGAGAAGGAGGCAATGGGAGTGCCATCACCAAGCATCTCAAGATCTGTGGGCAAGGGACTGTGGGGGAAGCCACATCCTCTTGCAATTTGGAAAGACCCTGTTTGTCAGATTCAGCCCTCTATTGTAGGTATCTTTTCCATATTACCAGTGAGGCTTCAGTGACTGTGCTGAGCTCATGCTAGGAATTGTCTCTCACCCATGGCATTATTGGAATCTGTGTGTGCAGGCTGACTTTTTGTGACCCTGTATGAACTTCTATTTTTAGAAGCACCCACGAAGTGGCGATAACTTTTCATGTTTAGTCCAAGGTCTCTAACAGTCATTTTCACAGATAGCCAAAACTGTAATCTAAAATTCATTCCTGTGTGTCATGGCTTAGTAAACAAGCTATTTTGTCAATATAAAGACACATGGTTAGGGCTCTCCTAAATGGAGAGCAGTAGGTGTCCAAGTGATTGTGAATATGGGCTGTGATGAGAAAGATGTGGCATGTGCTACCTAGAACGTGATTAATACTAATAGATGATATGTATGTCTTAATGTCTAAGGTAGTGGGAAACAGTCTGCCCTTGGAAGACCAGATAGTACCCAGGTATTCAAAAGAGTTTGATGACCATTTTATGGAGTCCTACATCCTGGCCTCATTTATATCAATCATATGTGACTCTCAGGTCCTATCAGAAGCCCTCTTCAGAGTCACCCCTTAATAGGATGTTAGATATATGCTTCTAGTATTAAGGGGATTTTTTACAAGCAAAAATATTTGTTGAGATCTTGGTGGTAGCAGTTAGGAATTTTTTTTAGATATTGGCACCAAGTAAATCATATTGGCCAAGTCAGTTACTGCACAACAATTTCCCTGTGGGAATCAAGGATTTGTTTAAAGCAACTAATGTGAAAAGGTGAAGGAAGTGGTGGAGAGGGTTAGCTTATCATTTGTGACTGTGTGTTTTGCCTGAAGTGTATGGTGTAATTGGTGGGTTGGGGCCTAGGGAAGTTCATGCCCTAGGGCTGAAGAACTGCTTATTAAGTGGAACAACACTTAGTGTCAAAGCAGTGGCTTAGCCAAGGTAAAATAGATGCCAAGGCAGCAAACAAAAAATTTTGATAGTGATGACAGTAAGGACAATCTCACTAGTGAAGTAATTAACAGTATAATAAGAAAATAATCTAAGAATAGAAAAATATCCTCTAATGATTTATAGAAAGACAATGGTTTATATAAAAAAAATCTGCTCCAACTGTTCCTTTCAGAAATATATTTAAGTCTATGTAGAAATGTAGTCAATACTCTGGTGAAATTCATAATTGTGATATCCTCTGTGTAATGCTATTATAGTCAGGAATATAGCAGGTAAATGTTAAGAAAGCTATTTCTTTTTAGTGTATTCTTTTCATCTCTTCCTTGAGTGGGTTGAATCCCCTTTGTAAAATGACAACTCAGATTAGAGGAGGTACAAGTAAATAGTTGCATAATAAAATTAATCAGTAAGATTCTGTGCAGGCTTTAAACTTATATGGTCATCTTATTCGAACACCATAACTACATGGAACCTTGAACAAGAGTGATCTCTTGTTGGGTTTGTACAGGTTGGTGTTTTCCCTAATACATACCTGAGTAATCTGGGCAGGAGATTAAAAAGTATTTGCAAATTCCCCTTGAGGAACTGTGGGAAAATGTGGAATTATTAAACTTCCTCACCTGGGGAAGACCTGATATTCTCGCATTGGGGACTGCCAATTTGATGGGCCAAGCCCTCCGCCTTCAAGCTTGCCCTTATGAGACTTTTTCCTACAAAAGCTAAGCCTACGTATGATCATGCCTAAGAGAACCCCAAGAGAACCTCTTTTGTTGCTCAGATGTGGCCTCTATCTCCAGCCAACACAATAAGCAATCTCACCACCCTCCCCCTGTCTACATGAGATATGACTCCCAGGGGTGTGGACCTTCCTGGCAACGTGGGACAGAAATCCTAGAATGAGCTGAGACTCAGCATCAAGGGATTGAGAAAACCTTCTTGATCAAAAGGGGGAACAGTGAAATGAGACAAAGTGTCAATGGCTGAGAGATTCCAAACAGAGTCAAGAGATTATTCTGGAGGTTATTCTCATGCATTAAGTTGATATCACCTTGTTATTCAAGATGTAATGGAGAGACTTCCAGAGAAGATGGCGACTTAGTAAGACATGCAGGCCTTAGTTCTTCCTCCAAAACAGCTACTAGGGAAGTAGAAACGGTACAGAACAGCTCCCGGAGCCACAACAGAGGCCAAGAAGACAGCGTACCCCATTCTGGAATGGCTGACTGGCTGGGAGAAGCTGCTGCGGTGAGATTACTGAGGGGTGTGCGCTTCCCTGGGCCGGGGCGGCAGGTGGCTGGAGTCCCTCCCTCCCTCCTTCCTGGGGCGGCTGGGAGAATTGGACAGGCAATCCCCTCAAGCCATGGCTTGTGGAACCCCCCACACACACGGGCCCCCAGACCAGCTGGGAGAATTGGATCGGAGATCACCCAAGCCACAAAGACTGGCGACCAGGGTCCTTTCCAAACACGTGACTTCCCGGTTTGGCTGGGAATGGTGGATAGGCACTCCCCCAAGCCACAGTGGCCAGTGCCCTCCAGCCACACTTGGTGCCTTGGGCCGGCTGGGAAATTTGGACAGGCGCTCCCCCAAGCCACGGAGGACGGCACACCCCAACATGCTTGGCGCCCAGGCCGGCTGGGAAATTTAGACAGCCGCTTCCCCAAGCCGCGGAGGCCAGTGACCCTCCTCACGTGCGGATTCCCGGGCCAGCTGGGCGATTCAGATTGGCACTCCCCCAAGCCGCTTCGGCTGGCGACCCTCCCCTACAACGAGAGTTTTCCAAAGTTAAAGGAGCCACAGCATCTTTTACTGGTGGAACCCGCAGACAGACAGCGCCATGAGTGCCACCTACTGGGCAAGATAAGAAAAACAGAGCCCAGAGATTTCACAGAAAAATCTTTCAACCTGCTGGGTCCCACACCCAGAGAAATCTGATTAAATGCCCAGACGCCAGCAGAAGATAACAGACCACACTCGGAAAATTGAAGATATGGCCCAGTCAAAGGAACAAACCAATAGTTCAAAAGAGATACATGAGCTGAGACAACTAATGCTGAATATACGAACAGATACGGAAAACCTCTTCAAAAACCAAATCAATAAATTGAGGGAGGACATGAAGAAGACATGGGCTGAACAAAAAGAAGAAATAGAAAAACTGAAAAAACAAATCACAGAACTTATGGGAGTGAAGGACAAACTAGAAAAAATGGAAAAAACAATGGATACCTACAATGGTAGATTTAAAGAGACAGAAGCTAGAATTAGTGAATTGGAGGATGGAACATCTGAATTCCAAAAAGAAAAAGAAACTATAGGGAAAAGAATGGAAAAATATGAACAGGGGATCAGGGAACTCAAGGACAATATGAACCGCACAAATACATGTGTTGTGGGTGTCCCAGAAGGAGAAGAGAAGGGAAAAGGAGGAGAAAAACTAATGGAAGAAATTATCACTGAAAATTTCCCAACTCTTATGAAAGACCTAAAATTACAGATCCAAGAAGAGCAGCGCACCCTAAAGAGATTAGACCCAAATAGACATTCTCCAAGACACTTACTAGTTAGAATGTCAGAGGTCAAAGAGAAAGAGAGGTTCTTGAAAGCAGCAAGAGAAAAACAATCCATCACATACAAGGGAAAACCAATAAGACTATGTGTAGATTTCTCAGCAGAAACCATGGAAGCTAGAAGACAGTGGGATGATATATTTAAATTACTAAAAAACTGCCAACCAAGACTTCTATATCCAGCAAAATTGTCCTTCAAAAATGAAGGAGAAATTAAAACATTTATAGACAAAAAGTAACTGAGAGAATTTGTGACGAAGAGAACACCTCTGCAAGAAATACTAAAGGGAGCACTAGAGTCAGATACGAAAAGACAGAAGAGGGAGGTATGGAGAAGAGTGTAGAAAGAAGGAAAGTCAGATATGATATATAAAATACAAAAGGCAAAATGATAGAGGAAAATATTATCCAAACAGTAATAACACTAAAAGGTAATGGACTGAATTCCCCAATCAAAAAGCATAGACTGGCAGAATGGATTAAAAAACAAGATCCTTCTATATGCTGTCTACAAGAAACACATCTCAGACCCAAAGATAAACATAGGTTGAAAGTGAAAGGTTGGGAAAAGATATTTCATGCAAATAACAACCAGAAAAGAGCAGGAGTAGCTATACTAATATTCAACAAATTAGACTTCAAATGTAAAACAGTTAAAAGAGAAAAAGAAGGACACTATCTACTAATAAAAGGAATAATTAAACAAGAAGACATAACAATCA